>NW_006399805.1:7325-40633 GCF_000299155.1 Elephantulus edwardii | reverse complement strand
AAGGATATGTACATGTACAGCCAAGCACAATCAATAAGAGTGCATCTGAATTCCAAAATAAAAAAAAAACCAAAAAAACCCACTATCTCTTTTCATCCTCACACACTTCTATATATCTGAACTAATTCTATTCCCAGTGATTCTTACTTTAGGAATATTCATGAACATTCTACAGTCAAAAATAAAATTTACTGGAATTAGAAAACAAAACCACCACAGCGTGCCCTAAATTCAAGGAGGATAAGGAATCAGTATTTAAACCCTTCTCCAGATTTTCTTTTAGCTTGTGGTCATTTTCTCACCCAGTTTCTGTGTAGCATATGACCATTCATCCTTTTGTCCTTCCAGATAAAACTTTCTGAGAAACAGCTGGTAAAATAATATGCACTTAGCTCTGGTAGCCTCATAGTAAGAGGCTGCACTGCAATCACAAAGGCATGGGGTTCGAATCCACCAGCTGCTCCAGGGAAGGATTGGCAATTTTCTCCCATGATAATTACTGTCTTTGAAAACCTGCTGGATGGTTAGTCATGGTCAGTTCTGACTCTATGGCACATACAACAACAACAGAGGGGGAAGAGGGATAAAGGAAATGTGATAAAAATGTTAACATTTAGGAAAAATGGTGGATGGTACAGCAGAATTCTTTGAACTATGCCTATATCTTTTCTATAATTCTGGAGTTATGCCATTTAAAAAAAAAAAAAAGGTGCCTAATAACTGCCTTAAGGATTTTTCTATAGCCTATGTTCAGTGTGAATATCCAAAGAACTACATCCTTGCCTCCAGATTTATACATATCTAAGGTGCAATCTAACATGCTTATTTGGATCACAAAATTAAACATAATCTCTGAGAGGAAAGAGCCATTAAAATGCTATTTTCCCATCCATTTCGCTAGGGTTCTTGTCTAAGAGACAAACTGCTTTAGGGCATTTTAGAATTCCAGTTACTTCAAAATTGTTTTTAAATGATTTGGGATTAGATACCATCTAACTGCTTTTCAAAGGGATTTGTCCGCTGTGCACTTGGCATAATGGATTTGACTTCTTTTCTCCAGGATGCAATTCACAGCATAAATCAATACGGCTGTCTGCTTCACAAGCTTGTCCCTCCAGTCCAGTGCCCCTCCCCTCCACCGCTCTCCTCAAGTCATCCTTCAGCACACTCTATTCAAAGCAAAGGTAAATTTTGGACTTCTCTAGACTAGAGCGGGGTATCTGTAAATGATGCTTTCAAGGTTTTCATAAGGGACTCACTAGAACAGGCTGTCTTACAGCCAGGCACAATGACATACAAATTCTGCTGGAGATTAGCATACTGCCCACACCCACCAATTTTTTGGAAAGCATTTTAGCTTTTACTAACAAGGAGTGAGACTCTCTGAGCAGCAAAACTGACAGAAACTACTAGCAGGTGAAGACATTAACCAGATGGCCAAAACCCCTGGAAAAGTGACTTAACCTCTAAGGCTCAAGGCCATCCTTTTCTGTTAATAATGGTCAGAATCAGAGTACCTATCACCCACAAAGGGGCGGTGTGGAATTCATCAATTGAATCAGATGATGAGAGGCATCTAAATGCTCAACCTTATTCTGACGATCCCATGATTCCTAAGTCTTCAGGATTCCGTCTTTCTTGACCTAATAACTCCCATAAACATGAGAGTCCAGTCTCTTAATTTTTAAATTAGATATTTATGTCTGAGGACATGGTTGTCTTCACTGTGGGCAAGAGATTTGGACTCGAGCATCTTAAAAACCCGTTACTCCAGCAACTGAAATACTGTTCTCCTAGATGTAAAATGAGAAAATTAAAGGCCACCTCCATCAGACCCCTGTCGTACATAAAAAGCAGAGCCAGCATGTGGACCATGCAGTGACTGTGCTGGCCAGATGTGAAGAGTAAGATAAGACCAATGGCAACCAGTCTCATGACCGTCAACATCACATCCCAATGAAACGTCCTAATCTCACTGTCTGTCACCAGCATCAGAAGAAAAAGTGGATTTGTTAACACCTCCTTCCTAAAAAAAAAAAAAAAAAAAAAAATCACTCCCCCAGACAATCACCATTATAACAATTTTACCAAAACCTCTTTCTACACAAGGAACATGACCTGGTGGCTAACTATGTATGCTTCATCTAGGGTTCATCTCTTCTGATCAAACTGCAAAGCACTGCAAGGGGAGGTGGGGACATTGTGATACAAAGACCTTCCTATTTTTGCTGGGAGGGTGGGAGAGCACGCACAGAGAAACAGACTAGAAGTCCCACAGGATGCTGGTAGTTGGAGTCAATTATGCATGAGGAGCCAAAGGAATTTGGAAGAAATGTGCAAGGGAGTAAAATTTGAGCTAATTCACACATAATGGATGAGAACAGGTGTCAAGTATTAAAAATCAAAGTAGGAAGAAGAGCAGGCCAAGAAATCAAATCAAGGTATAACTACAAGTAAAAGCAAGCATTAGCCTAATCAATAGCATTATCATATCAAACAAGCGGCAGCAGGACCGCCTGAGGGCAGCTGGGAGACAGCCCCACCTACACCAGGAGGGAAAGCAAAGAGAGGCTCACTGATACTGAGAGTCAAAATCTGAACTTCATAGTCTCACTCAAAAGAAAATCCTTTAAAAAAGGAGACTGAAGGTAGACTAAGCTTCTTGGGGAACACTTAGCATAATGGATCAAAATCTTAGCACAGCAGGAGAAAACAAACTGCGTTAGACATTAAGGGTGAAAAGGGAAGCAGGGTGAAATGCGGCATCACTCTGAGTAATTTAATGATGTTTCCACCAACTGCTCTGCAGGAGAAAGATGGGCACCTCCAGAGCGGACGACTGCCTCTCAGAACCCACTGGAGGGTCGGTCAGGAGTCCGTTCCCGTGTGACGGTATATAACAACCGAAGCCAAGAGAATCCATTTGCCCAAGCTGTTCCTGACTCACAGCAACCCTTCACACAATGCCCATCAGGGGCCATCCGGACCATTTCTGAAACGCTTGGGCCGACTGTTGTGGTCACTTATCTCTTTGAGGGTCTGTCTCTCTTACACTGACCTCCACCTTTCTAAGCATGGTGTGCCTCTCCAAGGACTGCTCCCTTCTAACCACCTGTCCAACGTCTGTGAGATGGGCGTTTCACCGTCCTTACCTTCCAAGGGTGATTTGCAAATGGGCGAAAGAAAAAAAAAATTTCTTGTGTTACCAGTCTCTACAATGAATAAAATACTCTAAAATCAGTCATATAAATGCAATTTATTATTCTACATTTCATGTTCTAACTGTAGACAAAAATATAGAGAACGAAATATGCTACACAACGGAATGCAAAAAAGTACCACAACAACAGAAACGCAAAGATGGGGTAGGAGAGGGCTGAGAAGGAGCAAGGGAACGGCTAGAGGCTCCAATGCACTATCTTCACGCGGTGATAGAACTGATGGGGAGCAGATGGTGTTGGACGCATCCAGTTAACTATGACTCACAGCGACCGTATGCCCTATCCTGTGCCATCCTCCTCGTCTCTTATATACTTGAGCCTATTTTTAATCACCGTATCAATCCATCTCACTGACGGTCATCTCTCTACTGACTTCTCTACCTTTCCAAGTACAATGACAGTTTCCAAGGGCTGATCTCTCCAACAACATCCCTTAAATACACGAGATGAAGATTCACCATCCTTGCCTCTAAGGAGCACGCTGGCTGTACTTTCTCCAAGACATGCTTCCAAGCTGCTTAACACCTTAGAGAGGTCCTTATAAATATGTCTCTTGATTTCCTGACTGCTGGTGTCAAGGGTGCTGATTATGGATCCAAGTAAGAGGAAATCATTGACAAAGCCAATCTTCTCCATTTATTATGACGTTGTCTATTGGTCTGGTGGTGAGGATTTCTGGCTTCTTGATGTTGAGATGTAATCCATATTTAAGGTTGGAGTCTCCCTCCTATCCTGATGCCACATTTTTCTTTACAGTCCAGTTGTGTTTTGGGTTTTTATTTAAAAAAAATACTATTTGTGTGTGTACCATCAGATCAGATGTGACTGATACAGGAGGAGATTGTTCCTCCTTCTCCAGCAAAGCATTTGGTGGATTTGAGCTGCTCACCTCTAGGATTGCAGTACAGCTTCTTGCCACTAGGCCACCAGAGCTCGCCTAGAGTCCAGTTTCTTGAATGATTTGCTTAGCATACAGACTGAATAGGTACAGAGAAAGGAAAAAGTACTGAGGCACAACAACAATCACACATTTTTCATTCTAATGTGTTGATAAAACTTGTAAATCTAGTCATTAATATTAATAACTATAGTTTAAGAATCCAGTTAATAGCGATTCTTTTGTATTATGTATTATAATGAGAATACAAGCTTTGCCACACTCAAAGAGAAATACATGGTTTTATGAACCAAACCTATAAAAGGCTGGACTCGAGCCAATAAAGTGTCTATAAATAAATCTTATCATAATTAGCTCCTTAATAAATGCTTGGGGGTGACTGGCTGCTGCATATTTTAAGAACTAAAGTCAGATGGAGGCAATTGCAGTTTCTCCAATTCCTCCTTAAGGCTGTGCTGACCACCTCTAAGCCTACTCTTCCAGACGTGTTCTGAGTGGCTTTAAATACAGCTCTGGATGGGTCAGCCAACCACATTTCCCAGACTTGTCTGCCAGCTTCCAATTTAGGTGTGTCAACACAAGGCTGCAGAATTGAAGTGGACCAAGAGGGAAGAAGAGAATCCTGTTTTAACTCAATCTTATCATTGTTGATGAGCTTCAGCCCTGTGGGCACCCCCTGGGGCAGATTACCCTCTGGGTCCTCTTCTGTTCACTCCACCCTAGGTAGGGGTGGTAGCTATGTTACTAAGAGATTACCTCAGTGTCCACATTTCACTCTTCCACCACCAGTTGACAGAACTATATACTCTCTGAAATACTTGATAAAGCTTGATAGGTACTCTGATTAATATGAAGGGAGGAAATAGATCTGAAGTTATTTATGCAGCTCTGGAAAGCAGAAGATGCAGACATATCTTCAATAAAGCCATTTTAAAAAAAAGGCTGTGATCTCAAGAGTATTTTTTTAAAAGATTACTGTTAGGGTGTGTTTCATACACTGATAGAAGCGGAAAATCTAAGTGATGACACAAGAAAACCTCTGCTTCATTTACTTAAATATGTGCTCTTGGTTTTTCAACTATCTTCTTAAAATACTGAGATTATTCAATGAATGACTAAAATTAAAACCCTTCACAAATTACTTTGCTTATTAAGTTACCTGCTTTCTTTACCAGACTCTATTGAGCCTCAAACTAAGACTCTGGAGATGAATCTCCCAGGCCTGTATCTACCTCTAGCCAACTACCCAGAAGGAAAAACAAAGACAAAAATGTTAAAAACCTGGAAAATCATCTGCAGAAAATGTAAGCAAGACCCACACCTCACACAAAAACCAACTCAAGGTGGATCAGATACCAAGGAGTACAACCAAAGACTATAAAATTCATCAGAGAAAAGCTAGGAACACCTCTAGAAGCCCCAATCCACAGCATAAACAGAGTTCCAACCACAAAGAAAAACCTACAACGAGAGAATAAAACAGATAAATGGAACTTCTAAGAATCAAATCCCTAAGCACATCAAACAACTTCTCCAAGAGAGTAAAAAGGAAGTAGATACTTTACCAAAGAAGACATTCAGCTGGTAAATAAATACATGAAGAAATGTTTAAAATCCCTAGCTATCAGAGAGATGCTAATCAAAACACCTATGAGATGTCATCTCACCCCAGCAACAACAGCAAAGTTCAACAGGGCAGCAAACAACAAATGCTGGTGAGGCTGTGGAGAGACTGGAACTCTTATTTACTGTTGGAGGGAGTGCATGGTTCAAAATCAGGAAGGATGTCCATCAGGGATGTATTCTGTCTCCAGACCTTTTCAATCTTTATGCAGAACAGATCATCCAGGACACTGGGCTGTGTGAGGAAGAATGTGGCATCAGGATTGGAGGAAGAATCATCAACAACTTGTGTTATGTAGATGACACAATCCTCCTTGGTCAAACTGGGGAGGACCTGAAGTGCTTCCTGCAGAAGGTCAAGGACTGCAGCCTTCAATATGGATTGAAGCTCAACATCAAGAAAACAAAGATTCTCACCACTGGGCCAATTGGGAGCATCATGATAGATGGTGAAGAGACTGAGCTTGTTAACGGTTTTAGTTTGCTTGGCTCCACAATCAACACTCTTGGTACCAGCAGGCAGGAAATCAAGAGACAAACTGCACTGCGAAAGTCAGCTGTCAGGGACCTCGCCTGAGTACTGAAGAGCAATTATGTCTGTATGGAGACTAAGGTGTGCCTGATCTAGGACATAGTCTTCGCAACTGCTTGCTATGTGTCAGAGAGCTGGACAATGACTAGGGATGATAGAAGAATTGATGCCTTTGAGCTGTGGTGCTGGGGAAGAGTGTTGAATATACCATGGACTGCTAGAACAAACAGGTTTGTTCTGGAGAGTGTGAAACCGGGCTGCTCCTTGGAGGCAAGGATTCTGAAGCTTCATCTGACATACCTTGGGCATGCTGCAAGAAGGGACCAGTCCTTGGAGAAGGACATCATGTTTGGGAGGGTGGAAGGACAGCGCAAGAGAGGAAGACCCTCGATGAGATGGATCCATTCAGTGATCAGAGTAATGGGAGTAGGTGTGTCAGAGACAGTGAGGTTGGCACAGGATAGAGCAGGGTTTAGGGCTCTTGTACATAGGGTCACTACGAGTTGCAAGTGACTCGACAGCACATAACAACATGAGAGAGTAGTTCTTGATCTTTTTTTAATCATGGACCCTTTAGTGGAGATGAGTGAAAATACGTACACCTACAAAAAGGTATACGCACAAAGAATTTCCTAAAATATGTCGATGTTCTGCAAGTCATAGGCTAGTTGGTGGTTATGCTGTTACACATCTGAAACACTAGAGGGTGTCACAACCAAAGAAAAGTATAAAGAGAGCATAGGATTTCAGGTTGCTGCCCATTTTTCTGTAGCATTTCCACCCGAGAGAACAGTTGGGTGAATTTACCAAGATCTCCAAACTATGCCAGCTCTTCCATAGGTTCCAGGTCAACACCGCCCAATAGTATGTCTGTGAGATGAGAAGATCTGATATTTACGACATCCATAACCGTAGCCACTAAGCAGACGAGTCTGACTGAGCACACGAAATGCGGTCGCTGTGGCTGAGAAGTTAAAACTTTTTTTTTTTTTTTAAATATTAATACCTTTCAACTAATCCTTGGAGAGGGCTGTCATGTTTGTGAGGGTGGAGGGATGACACAGGAGGGGAAGACCCTGGATGAAATGGATTGATTCTGTCGCTGAGCTAATGGGGACAGGCGTGTTGGAGACAGTGAGATTGGCAAGGGATAGAGCAGGGTTTAGGGCTGTTGTACACAGGGGTCGCTATGAGTCAAAAGAAACTCGACAGCATATAACAACAACAACAATACGTTTCAACAGTCACATGTGGCTTTTGGCTCCCATACTGAATGGTGCACTTCCACATTCTGTTTTAAAATAACTCTTGCTGCTCTTCCTCTCCTTTCTGCTGACAGCATGCCGTAAGGTCGGGCTTCACCGTCTTTCCAGAGGTCCCTTCCCCTTCGCTCTTCTGCACAGCCCACCTTTCACTAGCTCGGCTTTTCTCCTGTCTGATTGCCTTAATAACCTTTCTCACTTGTTTTCTAAAAAACAACAACAAAATCCCACATATCTAACTGGACTGAGTTCACACAATAACTCAAGCTGACCTTGCCCTAATGAGAATTTCAACTCCAAGCAGTAGAACGAAGACTCTATTGCTCCTGTCCCACTGGTGTTCAAAATCAGAAGTAAACTTTCTTTTAGTGATTGCATATAAGGCTCTACCTACCTAATTCTCTGGCCGTATTTTCTTTATTCAAACCTATTCTTAAACCCTTAGACTTTAAGAGCTTTTAAAAATAAGTGCATATTGAAGGACTGGATTAATAAATTTAAGTATGAAAGTTTTACTATTAAAAACAGAACCCCCCCAACTTTTCTAGTGATAACTTTGAACGGATTTGTTGACGGTGCACTCAGGGGACACAGAACAGCATAAGGACGGCAGGCAGGTGAGGGTCCATGAGGACTGTTGGTGAGGAATGAAGCAGAGCCCTGTACGCAGAGCCCACAGCTTGTGGGTGCACAAGGCATAGTAAGGGGCATCCACCACCCCAGACTGCAGGCTCAAGTGGTCTTGGGGACTAAAGACTCCCCACTCTCAGCTACCCCAACCCCAGATTCCTTCTTTACATTGCATTTCAATCAGCTAAAAAGAAAGTTCACGCTGACTGTCAAAGTAGGAGAAGACTGTCCCGCTGGGTACAACCCCTGGCACAGCATCTGGCCCTGGGCCGAGTGGGGTGGGGACCTAGCGAACGTCGAGGACACTGAAAGAAGGATTCAAAGTCGGCATCTCAGACAGGCTGCTGCTTCCTCACCATTAGCACACTGTATGGACACCAGTCCAAAACAGGTGAGGTGCTGACAGGACGCAGCAGCAGAAACGGGGGGTGCGGGTCTGCTCTGCCCAGGGTTTGCCAGCAGGTCAGAACACAGCTGGCAGGACTCGTGAGGCAAAGTAATCATTTGGCCACAGCTGCTCTCCAAATTACCAAAAATCAAGTAAGTAGTTGTCATGTGATAGCAGGATTAGAGGCCGCCTCCATTTCCATTAAGGAGAACTAATATAAAGGGCCCCCAGGGCCGCCCCTCGTCTCTGGCAAGCACAAAGGACACTTTCTTCGTCCGCTCACTGTGAACTATGGCATTGTTGCCACTGGCTGCTCAGAAGCCGCCGATTCCGCTGGGTCTGTCATTACACAACTGATTCCTATGCCCAGCCTCACAGTTTCATACTGGATGTTCCTCCAGAGCTACCCAAGTATTTGTTTCTAGGTGAAACAAGTATACTGGCAGGTATAAGAGGTGCCAGTACCACCGCTCAATCCACTTCACAATCATTACTGCAACAGATGTGATTTTCATCACATACTCCTAAATTACTATGACTATATCCAAAAGCATTTTGAGTGGTCATTCAAATTTCTTAACTTTAGTTTTTAAAAAAATATTATTACAGAAATGACACAGATGTAGAAATGTGGTGTACAGGCTTCTAGCTTTGGTTTCTCTGTCCTGGCTGGTTTTGTCTTGTTTTATAACAATGTGGGCCGGAATTAAGTAACGTGGACTTGAGGATCGTGCAGGATTGGACAATATTTTGTTTTGCAAATAGAGCCACTGTAAGTAGAAGCTGGCTCAATGACACCTAACACCCTAGTGTATGTACCATCTCATAATCTTTTTTCCCCTGAAAAATATTTTCCACATTAATAACAGATCTAAATATAAAGACATGGGATATTCTGCACTCTCCTCCAACACCAATGGCACACAATGTTTACTTTTTAAATTTGCTTGTTAAACTAATAAAATGCACAGAATTCCATGGCTGCAAACATGAAAATCATGTCCACCTTTCTATCTCCTGACCATGGCAGTGGAAGAGTTGGCAGAGCCATTCAATATGGGTGAAAGAGAACATAAAATCTAGTACCCACAACAAAGTCATTACTTTAGAAATGTGAGAATCTATGCTGTTCCCAAGTCAGAAGCAACTCAGAGCTGACCCTCCGCTTCAGAGGCAGTAAATCACACAAGAGGAGACTGTCCATCTTTTTCCCGTGGAGCCACTGGTGGATTTGAACCATACACCTCTGGATTAGAGTGTAGTTCCTTATCTCTAAAGCCACCAGACTGCATTAAAAATAGAAAGGCAAAACATAAAGACTGATAAAGGACAGAAGGGATGGACACCATCATTGGGAATCATGAGTAAGACAAATCAAAACTTAATCACCAAATCCCAGTTCTACTGTATGCTCCTTAAACTCTGCACGTCAATGGAGCCTGTGCTCTGGCCTTGCTAGAAGAAGGAATAACCTCATGCAGGCCCCCAAGCACCACGAGGGCACCAGGAGGCCTGCAGGCAGCAGTGCTACTGGGCGGCCAGTGGTGACCAAAACAGGCTGACTGCTTACCTTTACCTCGCTTACAACCCTATGAACAACAGACTGAACCTGATCTTATCCTGTGCCATCTTCACAATTTCTGACACACTCAAACCCATTCACTGAAGAGTTAAGGATTGGGGAGTTGGGATCACAGGAAGGAGACCTGAGAGTTTACAGAAGATGAGCAGGGAATGCCTTTCTGATCAGATGGATGAGAAAAGCAAGAACGATGGCATGGAAATCCTCGGGGAAGGAGCATCTCAGGCAGAATGAAGAGTGAATGCAACAATGAATGAATGGAAATCCAAAATCTGCGTAAACATTCATTAAAATAAAAAAAAAAAACAGATGTGCAAAAGGAGCATGTTGGTCTAATGTGTGCTGTTGAATAAAAATCAACTCCTAGCTGACTCTCCAACAGGTTTCCAGAGGCAGGAAATAGCACTGGAGGAGACTGCCTATCCTTCTCCCATGGTGCAACTGTAGATTCGCACTATATGCCTTTGAGACTGCAGCGCAGCTTCTTACCAAATAGGCCCTACGCCTGAAGTCGCCCAGGACAAAGAGTAATGGAGACAAGGTCAAGACAGCTAGCCAGGGTTAGGCTGGTGGAGCCCTGAGGGCTACTTAAGGATGTCCAACTCACTCTGAACCAGATGGTAAGTCTCTAGAAGGTTTTCAACTCGAGAGATCTGATTTTCTGAACTATATTTTAGAAGGGTCACCTGGGTTGCTGTGTGAAGAGACAAGGATAAGCAGGAAGACCAAGTACAAAGTTGAAAGCTGAGCGTGGCCTGGGCCAGCGTCCCAGCAGAGGAAATGGTGAGAAGTGGTTTGTCTGCACACCCTCTCTGAGGCAAGAGCTGATGGGATTTCTTGATGTCATGGATACAGACTGGTGTGAGGGGTCAAAATGACTCCAAGACTTCTATTCTGAGCAACTGAAATGTTACAATAAGCATTTACTGAGATGGGAATGAATGTCAGAGGCATGGGTGAAGTAGGAAATGCTGGGACAGCTGGGATTGCCTGAGCACTTGGTTTTTGTTGTTGAACGCTGCTATGGAGTTGGAATTGACTCAGAGCTGACTCTCCAGCAGGTTTTCAGGGGTTAGAAATCACATGAGAGAAGACTGTCCACTGTTTTACTGCAGAGCAGATAGTGGATTTGAACCGCTTTCCTTTGGATTAGGAAGACAGCTTGCTACCACTCGGCCGAGTGGAGGGACAGCGCAGGGGAGGAAGACCCTCGATGAGATGGATCGATTCTGTGGTTGGGGTGGTGGGAGTGAGTGTGTCGGAGACAGTGAGGTTGGCACAGTATTGACAGAACAGGGTTTAGGGCTCTTGTACGTAGGGTGGCTATGAGTTGCAAGTGACTTAATGGCACTAAGAACAAACAACATATATAATATACATTATCTAGGGAGGATAGAAGGAGAATTGATGCCTTTGAGCTGTGGTGCTGGAGAAGAGTATTGAATGTACCATGGACTGCTAGGAAAACAAATAGATTCATCCTGGAGAAGGTTAAACCAGGCTACTCCCGGGAGGCAAGGATTCTGGGGCTTCGTCTAACATACTTTGGACATGTTATAAGGAGGGACAGGTCCTTGGAAAGGGACATCATGCTTGGGAGGGTGGAGGGACAGCGCAGGAGGGGAAGACACTCTATGAGGTGGACTGATTCAGTGACTGGGATAATTGGGATGGGTGTGTCAGAGGCAGGGCGATTGGCACAGGATAGAGCAGGGCTTAGGGCTGTTGTACATAGGGTCGCTATGAGTCGCAGGCGACTTGAAGGCACAGAACAACAACAACAACAACAATAATGATAAGCAAGCAGAAGTTGTGGAAAGAAGGCTGTGACTCGTTGGCTTGTCTGTTTTGTGGTTACTGTGAGATTTTTTCCCCCCAAATGCTTTTAAGAAATACTTACTTTCTCACTCTTTCCACATAGAACGTGATTAAGATTTGCACTTAAACTCTTAGAAATGCAGAGCATCTATTATTTAGGTCCAGTAATTTCTTAGCATTACCCACCAGTTATAAAAATGCTCCTGTTACCTTTTCTAAAGTTACAATGTAATTTCAGGTCAGGCTTAACCTGCTAAAACACAGTTTATAGGCTTTTGTCACCTTTTTCTTTATGGATGCCAGCAGTTCCTGAAAACAAGGTAACTACACAAGGAAGTTAAAGCAACATGTTGGAGAAATTTTTAAATGTGCTTCATATGGATGCTCTTTTTCCTTCCTTTATCCTTTCTTTCCTCTTTTTAAGGATATGGTTTTTTAATTTCTTGTTGCCTACCCTTGGGGGGAAAATCATTAAATTCTGTATTTTCTGTTGTCATTTGTAAAGTTGAGGATGACACCTGCCTCCTAGAGAAGGAGGAGGAATAACAGTAATAGCAGCAGCAGTGGTAGGAATAATAGCAGTAATAACTGCAGAGGTAGTAATAACAGCCGTGCCAGTACCACGACCCCTTCTAAACCCAGCCTGCACATATGGCAGTTCTCTGGTGATGTACTGTTCCAGTCGTTTTTGGATAATTTTCAGCAGAATCTTGCTTGCATGTGATATTAATGATACTGATCAATAACTTCCACACTCGAGAATTCAGAACCAGTATCTGCCTGGCACCAACATACTGGGTAGACGTGCTGTTTTCCCATTCCCAGCAGTTCCTCTCCATCAAGAGGAGGGCACTTTTCTTCCCACTTATATATAGGCTCTTTCAACTCTCATTTTACATGCTCCCAAAAGTACTCCATTCCACTCAGCAAGTCAAGGCCCAACGATGCCCGGCTCTGTTTCCAACACCTTGAATAGGAACATCTAGCTCCTCACAAATGCTAGAAGGAACCCACTCCACTAGTAAATCAGGGAGTGGCTCAGTCTCCTGCCTCCTGTTTCTCATTTCTCTGCTGCTCTCAAGTTATAGCATGTCTCTCGGATCGATGACGTGCATGTCGCAGGGATTCTGGGTCCAAAGGACACACTGCACTCCTTGCTCTTTTTGTTGATGGTAGAGAAATCATCCTTTCTACCTCTGTTCAATGTAAGCCTGATGGGAGGGCAAGACTTCCCACTCCCCATATTACCAATGTGCACACTGTGTTTGCATGCGTCTACCACAAGAGTATCAATTCTCTAATTTACATTATTAGTACGCAATCTAATCCCTTTGTGGGTCACGAACACCTCACATTATAGTCCTGCTCAGTCATGCTGTAAGATCTACAAAGATTCTAAGCTTAAGATTTTAAGACTTCACTGGACCACCAGTGAGCAATACGAAATTGGCTTTCGTCTCAAATAACAGCAACTTCATGTGGTTCAACCTTAGCTTATAACTACTTATAAAAAATAAATGTTTACCATATGGCCCAGCAATTTCAATCCTGAGTATAACAGATACATACACAGTAAATGTTCACGGCATCCCAAACGAGCAACCTAAGTATCCACCCACAGATGAATCTATATGCAAAATGTGGCTGCTGTGGTGGTGGTGGGCCCTGGAGCTGAAATTGACTCAAAGCTGACCCACCAGCAGGATATTTGAGGACTCGCATGGGAGGTGACTTTCCATCCTTCTGCAAAGCAGCTGGTGGATTCAAACTACATGCCTTTGGGATTGCAGCACAGCTTCTTATCACTAGGATACCAGAGCTCCCTCAAAATGTGGTAGATACATGCAGTAGTATACTACTCAATCATGAAGGTAAATAATCACCTTGTAACATGTGGACTGAAAGTAATCAGACACAAAAAGGCAAGTACTGTGTAATTTCATTTACATGAAGTATCTAGGATAAACATACATAGTGGTTATGAGGATTAAAGGGAGGGAGAAATGTCAATTATTACTTAAAAGGTACTAAACTTCTGTTCAAAGTGATGGAAAACTTATGGAAATAGTGCTCAGGGTTGCACAACATGGTAAATTAATTACTATAGCTGAATTAATAACTCAAAACTCACTGCTGACAAGTCAGTTTCAACTCAAGCAACCTCCCACTGGGTTCCCAAGGTTTCACACCAGGGGGAGATTGTGATCTCTCTCTCATGGAGCAGCCGACAGATGGGAACTGCTGGACACACACAGTCTGTGGGCTACAGCGCAATACACTCTTGCCTCTGTCACGGAGTGCCCTACTGAATGAATCTCTCTTTGCCACTGAGTCAGCTCCAGCTCGGGCTGACCCTCCAGCGGGTTTCTTAGCTGTGCGTGGTAAGGCAGGAGACTGCTCATCTTTGTTCCAGAGCAGCTGATGATTTGAACTGTCAGAGAAGCACAGCCTTTGGGTCAGCAGAGTAACTCTCTGGAATATGCCACAGAGCTCCCTATCAGTAAAAAATAGTTAAAATGGCAGTGTTTCTGAGGAATAAGAGTATCTCCTTTAGGGATAAAAAGTCATGCCTGTTGGCTTAATCTTTCTGAACGGTACGGATATCATCAGTTTTCATTTCTCATCCTACTAGAAAACCAAATGGTGACAGCAAGTTTCACAACCAACATGTGCTCAAATGTGAAACACCCAGTATGAAGCTCAAAAGAACTTGCATTTTTTTCCAAAGAATGATAAATTAGAACCTAGAACCTCCTAGTTAATTATATGACATGACCTTCTTGCTGAAAGTGAGGACTTAAAAAGCTTGCTTGCAGAAGATCAAGGACTATAGCCTTCTATATGGGTTACATCTCAACATCAAGAAAGAAAAAGTCCTCACATCTGGGCCAAAAGACATCATGATAGATGGAGAAAGGATTGAAATTGTCAATGATTTCATCTTACTCAGATCCTCAATCAACATCCTTGGTACCAACAGTCAGGAAATCAGGAGACATAATGCACTAAGCAAGTCCGCTCTCGGGGACCTCTCCAAAATACTGAAGAGCAGTGATGTCAGTTTAAAGACTAAATAAAGCACATCTGATACAGGCCATAGTCTTTTCAATCACTTGCTATGCATCTTTCATTCACAAGGTTGCTATGAGTCATCTACGACTTGATGGCACTTAATAACAACTAGAGAGCTCAGTTGGCCTAGAGGATAGAAAGTTATACTACCAAGTCAAAGGTGGGTGATTTTAATCTGCGGCCCTCAGGCCTTGGTTGTAATTGCTTTTGGTTAAACATTCTTCTAGGTGGTATAGCACTGGTCTGTCCATTTGCTGTACAGAGGTTAACTTGTGGTTGCCATGATGCTGAATACTGTGACACTGATGTGTCAAATGCAATAATGGTTACCCATGGTGGACAATGTTTGGTGGAGCTCCCCGATTAAAACAAGCTTGGAAGCAGGAGTGGCATCCAATTCCGTAATAGCTTGCCTCTGGAAACTCTATTAACTTGGAGAAATGATGAAAGTTATACAATTGTTCAGGTCTTAAAAAAAACAACAAAAAACCACAAGTGTTCAGGTCTTTTGTTCATAGGGTCGCTGTGAGTCATCTACGACTTGACGGCACTTAACTACAACATGTGTCTGAGAACAGATAGATCTTGGAGAAAGTGAAGCCACAGTGCTCCTTGGAGGCAAAGATGGCAAGGTTTTTCTCTCACACTCTGATCATGTTGCCAGGAGAGGCTATTCCATGGTGAGGAACGTCATGCTGAAAATGTGGAGCATCAGGGAAAGAGAGGAAGACTTCCAAGAGATGGACTGACAGTGACTGCAGCTATAGGCTCAAATGTCAGAAATGATGAGAAGGGCACAGGATGGGACAGGGTTCACATCTGTTGTCACAACAGTCACTATGAGTCATACTTGACTTGACAGCACCTAACAACAATAGCAGTAACTTAGGCAGGTCCACCTGTGGGAGAAAAATAAGCAATCTCCTCCTTTATGATTTACAGCCTCTGAATACTCACTAGAGGGTCAGATATGAGTCAGTTCTGACTCAACTTAGACAAAGACACAAAGATTCACAAAAGATGTGTAAGGCAAAGACAAACAGCATCCAGAAATTTTACTAAGCAAACAAGCAAAACTCAACTTCCTACATGAGATAAGGTAATATTTGTTTCTAAGCATGAGTACTCCAAACAGTGGCACACACCTAGATTTGTATTGTCCCCAAGCAAAGTGACAAATTACTTCATTGAAAACTAGGAATTACATTTCCATTCAAATTCTGTTTACAAGAGATTCCTAAACTTAGTGAGGAGGGAAAAGGAAAAAAAACCCTGCTATTCAAAGTTTCTAAATTAAAATCTGCATAAATCACATTTGAAAAAAAACCCTGCTATTCAAAGTTTCTAAAGAAATTAAAATCTGCATAAATCACATTTATACAGATGTTAACTATGCTAAAAAGTCACCAGTCTTTTTCCATGGATACCAACTGATACACACAGTTATTAAAAATGTGTCAGAATCAGCCTGATGGCAATGGGATGGTGTAGCCTACCATAAAGAAAAGGTAATAATCATCCCATAATATTAAAAATTTTTCTTTCTCCCCATTTCTCAAGATGATCTTTAATAACGTTTTAATCAAAGAGGGCATCAATTCTAAGTTCCCACACATGTGCTCCCCCAGCCGCCTGGCCCTGGCCACAACAGACGGCTGCAGCTGGCTCTCAAACCCCTGAAAGCCGCTCATCCAGACTCTTCCAGGACTAAGCTCACTTGGGTCAAAACAAGTCCACTGCCTTTCTCACCAGAAGTAATATGCTGGAGTCACAGTGTCAAGGAGAAGTCTGTCTGTCACGATACTGTTCTTAGAGCAGGCTTGTAACAACTAACGAGGACAGTAAATAAGGGCCACTGCCTCAAAGAAAAGGGCTCTCTGCATCCGTAGCTCAACTGTGCTGACTCTTACTCAAGTTTTGATCCACAGGCAAACTAGAGGGAAATGGAGCAGTTGGGAAAGCAACAAATACCACAATCCCCTGACGAATGAACTGCTTAAAAAAAGAATACATTAGTCAATGGCAATGTCAAATAAAATTAGGGCTACACGTCAGAGCATATTCAATGTATTGTGCAGCGAGACATATTATTAACTCTGACTCCGTAATTTACCATTAGTACATAGGAGTACCATGGAAGTATCAAAGGATGTACCTCTGAGGTATCGTGGCCTCAGTTCCAGCTCAATTAAGTGAGCATTGCAATAAAACAAATCACACACGCTTTCTAGCTCCCCCTTGCTTATTAAGGTTATGTTTATACTATATTGTAGTCTGAAATGTACATTATGGAAAAGTCTGAAACTTTGTGCGAATTAGACAAATGTGGCACACAGACACAAAGAAAGCATGTGCTGTTGAGAAAAGTCTTGTTTGATGCAGGGTTGCCACACATCTTTGATTTGTAAAAACGCAGAGTTTGCAAAGCATAATAAAGCAAAGGGCAAAAGAATTAGAACTGCATACTACGTGTGCTGACATCAAAAAAAGTCCAAACTATGCTTTTAAAATGTGGCAGCGGTCTTGTTAAAAATAAGTATTAATTTTTCTGGTACCAGATCCGATTTGACAATACACATACAAAAATATAATGAAATAAAAAGTATTAATTTTTTAAAAACTATCAATATAGCTACCAACAAGCAAAATTACCTAGAAAGATTATGCATGGTTTTCATCTATGTAGGATGGATTTATGGATTACAGGTTTATTTAGCCCTTTAAAAAGAACACATTTTATTTTGCTGTGTTTATTCTCTCTTTCCTTGCCTATTAGTCAATGTGGTGGCTTGACGTGCTGCAATGATCCTAGAAAGCTAAGCACTCATGGTGGTCGAGTTTCAGCAAAGCTTCCAGAACAATACAGACCAGGAGGACAGGCCTAGTGAGTGATCTGCTTCTAAAAATTAGCCAACAAAAACATTATGGGTCAAAGCACAACACTGTCCACCCCTTGCTTTAGGGGTGTCACCAGGAAGAATCTATCACTAGAGAACGACACCACGATTGGTGAAGCAGAGACACGAGGGCGAGGGTGACCGCTGGGGAGACAGTGGTACAAGCACTTGGACGGATTCAGCACACTGGTATCTGAGGCTGAGCCGGGACCAGGCCCCACTTGACTCTATTATATGTAAGGTTGCCGTGATGAGAACTTGACAGTAACACTTTTTTCTAATGAGTGAGAGTTATTTTCAGATTTTTGTACTGTAATTATTCTAGTCCTACTCCCTTTCATGGAATTGAGGCCTTGAAACTTGGTGAATAGAGAGGGACAAAGCTAAGGACTGTGGAGTTATGCAATATCCTCTGAGAATCTCTTTCTCTTTCTTTCCTTTTCTTAAAAATGCAGATAAGGGAGAGAACCCTTTAAAAGCGATATATGATAGGGTATTATGGTTATCACAAGAGTCCAGAAGGAAGGTTGCAGAGTGGAGTGTACTTGGGGCAGGGGAGGGAGGCGGGAGGACTGTACACCAATGAAGGAATTTTTCTTTTACTTTTCAAAGAGAAGAGAAAATTGGAAGGGAGGGGTGGGTGGGCAGGGAGAAAAGTGCAACAATGAATGAATTGAAATCCAAAATCTCTGTAAATGTTCATGAAAATTAATAAAAAAATTTTTAAAAAATGCAGTGCTTCCTTCAAACAGAATCCAATAACAAACTTCTTAATACAAACATAAAACTACTCTTGTTTGAGGATATGGGAACATAGTGAACTATGCCCTCTTACCTATAACTGTATCCTCTCAGGCTCCCCAAGATTCCACAGAAACCCCCTGATCAACAGAAATTTTTTACTGAATAAAACTTTAACTCAGTTGAGAAGCTGAGGTTCAGGCATTAGCTTGCTGCTCCTGGCCTCTGCCCCAACATCACTTATTTACCATGGATAACAGACACTGAACCAGAGGCCAGAGAGCTTCTCCAATACTTATGGAGAAGCTTATGGAAACCAGAAATCATAGACGAGGTGGTTCCAAAATGCAAAGAGAAAAATAAAAAATTCTTAAATATTCTTCATGGTTCAAACACATTACAACTCCCTGGTGACTTTGCAAACATGTCCACACTTCTTCAGCCCAGGGTTAGCCATATACACACCCATCGACGGAAGGCAAGCTGCACTCAGCCACTGGGAAAAAAGGAGATGAAAGAGGAGGTTCTGGTGCTGAAGAAAGCGAGCTGTATCGATCAAGTAGACAAACACTGTTGTTGTTCTCCGACACCACAGAGTCAGCTCTACTTCAGAGTGACCCTTTGTACAAGAGAACAAAGCACTGCCCCATTCTGTGCCTCCCTCACAATCAGTGCTGTGCTTCAGGCCATGTGACAACAAACTCGCTGCAATCAAGTGGACAGTGACACACAGAGACCGGCCCCTACTGGATTTCTGCGGCTGTATATTGTCCTCAATATTTGGGGTCCCTAACTGCAGATTTTCCCAGTGCAGTGCATCTCCTTATTTCCTTACTACTGATACCAAGGGTGGAAACTGTGGATCCAAGGTGTTGACACCTACAATCTCTTCTCCATCCACCATGCCACTATTTAGCGGTCCAGTGGTAAGAATCTTTGTTTTCCTGACATTGAGATGAAATCCATACCAAAGACTGCATTCCTTGTTGAAAGATTTTCCTTGGTAAAATCTGCAGGTAGGGATCTTTCCAAATTATTGAGTAGTGATGTCAGTTTGAAGACTAAGGTGCTTCTGATTCAGGCCATAGTCTTTCCAATTACTTGGTATGCATCTGAGAGCTGGACAGTGAATAAAGATGACAGAATAAGTATTGATCCCTTTGAGCTGTGGTGTTGGAGAAGAGCAATGAACATCCCATGGATGGCTAAGAGAACAAACAGCTAAGTCTTGGAGAGGATGCAGTGGAGTGTTCTTTGATGAGGCTTCACCTCACATACTTTCGGCATGTTTGTAAGAGGGGCTAATCCTTGGAGAGGGACATGATGTTAGGAAGGGTTGAGGGTGGGTGAAGGAGAGGGAGACCCTCAACTAGGTGGGTTGACAGGGTGACTGCTACAGTGGGCTCTTGTGTGTCAGGAAGTGTGAGGATGGTGCAGGGCAGGACTGGGTTCAGATCTTTTGTAATAGGGTCGCTATGAGTTGTACTCGACTCAACAGCACCTAACAACAACAAAATCTTGCTGGGAAGAGACTGTCCATCTTTTCTCACAGAGCTGCTAGCAGGCTCAAACCACCAAACTGTTTACTTAGTAAATGAGTGCTTTGCCCACAAGTGCCACCAGGGCTGCTGGTAGGGAAAGTGAATTCCAGATTTAAATGGTAAAACCAAATTTAAAAACTATTCCAACAGCCTAGAATAGAGGAAAAACCTAAATTTAATAGAACAAAACAAATAATTTGATTTTAAAAATCACGGTGTTTTGTTGTTGGTATTGGTTTTCTAAAGACTAACCAAATATGAGTGATAGAAACTTGTATTACCATCACAGAAAAAGACACTCAAGGGTACTAGTTTATGTTAAACTTTGTATAAAAACAAGCATCATAAAAAGCAATGCATATAAAAATGCAGGTAATGACACAGCTTTCTGCACCAGACTAACCACACCTATATTTAGTGCTATGACTTTTAAAAGGCATAGGACAGCCTCTATTATATCTCAGGAAAATTGTGAAAAGCTCTTGGAAAAAATCATGAAAAGCAGAGATGTATAAACCTAGAGAAGAAAAGATTTTTGGAAAATGACCTCTCTCAATAAATAAGAAAGAAAAAAAACCCCATAACTTGATCTAGCGAGTGGTCCAAAGAAGAGGGGGGAGGTAAATATGGAGGCCAGAATTCTGATGAGCATAACATGACAGGGCATAAATAAAGACAGACAGCATCATCAGGAAGCTGTGTATTCTCCCGTCAATAGACAGGCGTCTTCAAAGGAAGCGCTGGCACCCACTTGAGCTGGTGGAGAAAGTGGGCTTTGCCCTCATCCAGCTTCAAACTAATGCAAAAAGTAAAGTAGAGAAAACTTTTAGTGAAGATTCTGGATCCTGGGCCTTGGAGGTTCTGGAAGGGTGTCTCAGGTGATGTGGATGCAGATCCTAGATAAGGCGGATACAGTCCTTGTTCTTCACCAACTGAGAAAGTGTATATTGATTTTGCTGAGTCAGGGGAACCGTACAATAGCGGAATTATATGAGCACATTGCCGCACACTTTTAAATTGACGACCATGCTTAAAAACACATTTTTTTCCACTATAGCCGTCATTTGCGGAAACGTGTTAATAGTATAACTACTCAAAACTGAAACCTGTAGCCTAGCGGCAGGAAGCTGCACTGCAATCCCAGAGGTGTGCAGTTCAAATCCACCAGATGCTCTGCTGGAGAAGGAGGGACAATCTCCTTCTGTACCACAGATCCGATTTGACGGTACACACAAAAATAATAAAATTTAAAAAACAAACAAACAAAACGGAAACCATTGCTGTAGAGTCAATTCTGACTGATACAAACTCTCTAGGACCTAGCAGAACTGTCCCACAGGGTTTCCAAGGCCTCTTTAAGCAGCAGCCGTAACCAAAGGCTTGGTCATTGGGGTTGAGGAGTGCTGGGGCCTGGTTCTCAATTCTAGCAAGTGTAGCTCTCTGATTTCCAAGGCCAGATCAGAAGTTGTAGAAACACTGAAATGAGTAAGAGCTACAAGGGAGAAAACAAACATAAAAGTAGACACAAACAAGTAAGAAACGTAAAGCCAACCAACACTGATGTAGGGACGAGATCAACAAACTTCAACTACCCTATAAGACATTATCCAATCACATGTTTTTTTGAAAGCATGAGCAACAACAACAGAAAGACAAAGTTTATTTATTAGTCGTTCCTGAGTGTGGGAAACTGGGGAAAGGAGTCACTGCTTGCAGGGCACTGAATTTGTGTTAATGCTGTGAAACAATCAGGAAGGTGGAAAGAGCGAACAATATGACATATGTAATCAATGTCACTGAACTGTAGCAAAAACTGTTGAAGTTTGCAAGGTTTTTGTCCTATTTCTTTTCCTTGTCTCCCCCATTAAATATAAAAACAAACACTTCCCCCAACCCCAGGAAATCATGGCAACAGTGGGGTTTGGAAGCATAATGAAATACCACAACTTGTAATACTGAAAACATGCAAATGCATCCCATGGAGTAGACACGGAGAAAGACGGAAGGAATCAAGAGAGAAATTTCCCTCATGTGGTGAAGGGCCCTGTGGCTGGTGGGGAGCTTCCTGGAAATTGCCTTGGGCTTTGCCTTCACTTTAAGCCATAGTTTGGTGAATCTCATATCTGCCAGCAGTAACTGACGGTGATGCGTGGTTCCAATTGTTTATCAAGCTCTCCATGGCCTCTCCTGAATGGAATGGAATGCTAATAGCTTAAAAGTGCC
The DNA here is from genome assembly GCF_000299155.1 of Elephantulus edwardii. NCBI lineage: Eukaryota > Metazoa > Chordata > Mammalia > Macroscelidea > Macroscelididae > Elephantulus > Elephantulus edwardii. The sequence continues at coordinate 18,205 of NW_006399805.1, read as the reverse complement.
CAAGAGTCAAAGGTTCTTAAGCCAAAGGAAGTTACATTATAGTTCAGTAATTAGTGCTTCCCACAGAGGAAAAAAAATAAAAATTCAAGTGGTCCAAAATATTCTGGTCTAAACAGAACAGACATTTTAGGCTTTTTTTCGGGGGTGGGGGGAGACTGATTCAAACCAGTAGTAATGGTTAACGTTTAAAAAATACAAGCATTACCTATCAACAACATGCATTATGCAGATAACATAACCTTGCTTGCAGAAACTGAAAGGATCTGAATGAAGTGTTTGCTGCAAAGATGAAGGCAGTCTTCAATATGGATTGAAACTCAATAGCAAGAAGATAAAGATTCTCACCACTGGGCCAATTAGCAGCACCATGATAGATGGACAAAAGATTGAGATTGTTAACAATTTCAGTTGCTTGGCTCCACAACGCTCTTGGCACTAGCAGTTAGGAAATCAAGAGATAGAATGCATTAGGAAAATCAGCTGTCAGGGAACTCTCCAAAGTGCTAAAAGCAATGACGTCAGTCAAGAGACTAAGGGGCACCTAACTGAGGCCATGGTCTTTGCAATTGCTTGCTATGCATCAGAGATCTGGACAATGACGAAGGATGATAGAAGAATCATGAATGCCTTTGAGCTGCGGTGCTGGAGAAGAGTATTGAACATACCATGGACTGCTAAGAGAACTAACAGGCTTGTCCTGGAAAGGGTGAAACCAAGTTGCTCCTTGAAGTTAAGGATTCGGACGCCCTGTCTCACCTTATTTACTCACATACTAGCATGTTGCCAGGATTGTAGTCCATCCTGACGTTGGAAAAAGACACCATTCTTGGAAGGATGGTGGGACAGTGCAAGAGAAGAAGATCCTGGAAGAGATGGACACAGTAACTGGGGAAATGAAATAAGTGTACCGGAGACAGTGAGACTGGCTCAGGACAGTACAGGGTTCAGAGCTATTGCGGCATACATCTGATTTGTATGTCATCATTTGCTTTCCTTTTTCAACTAAGGATTCAACTGAAATTGAATTTCAATCTTTATGTGGCTGCTTTGCATTTCTATGTAATTCACAAAGTTGGATTTTGTTTCTATTAAAAGATTCTAAAAGTATTTATATAGCAATAAGGGGGAAATATTAGTTGTGCTTATCTCTGGATGGTGAAGTTATAAATATTTTCTCATTTTCATCTTTCTCAGTATTTGCAAAATTATTTATAGAGCATGTAGTTTTTCTTATTATTAAATCAAATTTATGTAGCACTTAAAATATATATAATTACATCTATCAATACAGATGAAGAACTTAAGTGAAGTTTCAATGTACGCTGAATAATTTTATCTCTTTGCTATGGATATGTACACATATAGGGGACATTTAAGGGAGAAGATCATATCCAACTCAGAATGGTCACAGCCCAAAGGAGACTAAATGTGGGAGGAATACAAGGAGGTGATCTAATGCTTTATTTCTTTTACTTATATATCAATTTAGCCTTTTTTTACCCTTTGGTATTTTACTTTTTTGTGTTTTTAACCACTCAGCAAAATTTTAAATTTTTTTTATATTACATGATTTATCGTTGTGAAATGGTTATCACTGTCAAATAAAATAACAATTTTCTTCACTGGGTCTAGACATCTGTATTCATGACCAATTTCCATTTTTCCCTCTCCAAATAATATATGCCATACATGAGGGAATGCATTCTCCTTTTTTTCCTCTTTAAACTTACTCTTAAGAATATACACAGCAATATACATATACACAGCAAAATATACATCATTCAACAGTTTCCATATATACAATTCAGTGACATTAATTACAACCATTTTTGACCTCCTTTTCTAAGTTGTTCCTCCCTCACTAATATAAATTTACTGCCTACATTTCCTATCTAATCTTTCCATTTGCTGCCTGTTGTCATTTTGATCCCAGAGAAACAGTTCTAAAAGTGCATAATGCTTAAAAGCAGACCTTTTTGACTAGTTAAACTGAAGAAAACTTCAGAAGATATTTCTGGTTTCAGGTTTAAAGATTATCTCATGGCATCTATGTTCTTTTTATGCCTGAAATATTTTTAAAAATGTTAAAACAGCAGTACCTGATTCATATCATAGTAACATCTAACTCCAATTTCATCAAACTATTTAACTGGAATATTGTACAGATGGGACTATGGAAATAAATTTCTCTTTTATAATGAGAAAATTGTTTGGAAAATTTTAAGCAGCAGTTCTAAAGCTAGTTTCCCATATGTATAAAATCAAGCTAAACTAAACCGATTTCTGTTTCAAAGCAACTATACAGGACAGGGCAGAACTGTCCCACAGGGCTTCCAAGACTATAATTTTTAAGGTTGTAAATCTTTTTTCTACTTTATATCTATTTTTAGAATTTTTTTAATTGTAATTTGAATGAAGGTTTACAGGTGATTATTTATTTTTTCAGTCAACCATTCATACACATTTTCTCCTGTAATATTCATTTCAATACCCAAAACGTAATAGAATTTTTTCCACTTCTTTCCTGTAATTAATGAATCACTCTATATGTCTGTCTTCCCTTTCATTAGTGACGTTGCTGTTGTCAGGAGTCATAGTTAATTAACTATGATTCTCAGTGATCCTATGAACAACAGATCTGTACCTTCCCCTTTTCTGTGCCTCCTCCTCAGCTCTGATCTACTTAAGTCCATTGTTACAGTAACTGTGTCAATCGACCTTGTTGAGGGTCCTTCACCTTTCGAACTATGATGTCTTTTTCCAAGGACGGGCATCTCCCTAACAACATGCCTAAAGATTGTGAACTGACGTTTCATCACCCTCGTCTCTAAGGAACAACCTGGTTGTGCTTTCTCCAAAATGTATTTGGAGTTTTTTTGCAGTCCATGGGATGTTAAGTACTTTCTAAAGAAAACAAGAACCAAAAAAGCCACAACTAAAAGGTATCGATAATTTTTCTGTCATCTTTCTTCCCAGTCCAACTTTCAGAGATGCATAGCAGGTAACCAAAAAGATCATAGCTTTAATCAGGTGCACCCTGGTTTTTAAAGTGACATCACTGATCCTTAACACTACTGTCCTTATTGTTCATTCCTTTCCTTTCCCCCACTTTAATATGTACTTATTATCTAAGTATTACTTTTACTTGCCTCTCACCTTTCTCTCCCTTTCGTCCAAGAACAATACATCTGTGTCTAAAACTTTTCTTAGCTTTTCCTAACACTGTGGTTTTTTACAATATTTGCCCTTTCTTGACTCATTTCACTTAGCATAATGTCTTCTAGATGCATTTTTATTATGCAGTGTTTTGTAAACTCTTTGCTTTTTAGCGTTGCATAGGCCTCCAGTTTCTTTATCCATTCATGTGCTGATGGGACACCTGGGTTGCTCCCATCTCTTTGCTGCTGTGAATAATGCTGCAATGAACAAACTGCTTTTCATAAGTGGTTGCACCATTTTACACTCCCACCAGTAAGAGGAACATGAGAATGACAATCTTCCCAGACCCTTGCTTGCATCTGTTGTGTACTATCCTGTTCACAGTTTTGTCAGCATCAGTTATTAAAAGGGCTGTCTTTTCCTCCATTTACTAGATTTCATCTCTGTGTCAAAGATCAGCTATTCATAGGAAAGTTTGCAAAACTTTAAGAAGCAAATTACCCCATCTTTCCCCTTTGGGTTTCTGGTTCTGAACTGCTGCCAGAAGTACTCCTTAAATGTGATCATCAAGAAAATGACACTGGTATAGTCCTTAAATCTGGGTTCTTCCTCCTGCTAAATTAGGATAGCAAAACAAAAGTTCAGGTCTATCTGGCAGAGTGTGGAGAGGGGGAGAACTAAATTGGTTTGCAAAATAGCTCTACTTTGCAAAGAGACACGGAGAGGCCAAGTAACACTAGCCAGATTCACTGGCACTGTGGAGCAAGATCCTTTGGTTTCATTTCCCTGTCTGGTAGGAAACTTTACTTCTTGCTTGGAAAGGTCAGCTCTCCTTACCAGTGGTGCTTCTGCACAGGTTCCAGGAACTGATTTTAACTAGTATCTCTACACACCAGTTAACTCTGGTGGCCTAGTGGTAAGGAATTGCTCTGCCAACCCAAAGCAGTTCAAATCCATCAACTGCTCTACAAGCAGCTATGGGTTGGTTCTAACAGTACAGAACAATAACAACTCGACAGACAAGGTTTTCAGGAAGCTGATCTATAGACAACGTCTTATCGCAAGGGAGGATGAACAATCAAACGATTTTAGTGGAAAGCAGTTTTAGTTTAGTTAAAGGACAGAGGGTGTGAAGGTGAAGTCCCACAGTGAGCTCTAATCATAGTGTCTAACCTTTGGGTTGGCAAGTGAGAGCTTTAACCACAGTGCCACCTGGGTTCCACGCTCATGTGTATTGTTGGCGACATCCTATGAACAAAAGATGTGGACCTTGTCCTATCCTCAGTATACTTACTGTTGTTGTGTGCCATCAAGTTGGAACCGACTCATAGCTAACCCTCTAGCAGGTTTTTCGAGGTGATAAATCACACAGAAGGAGACTGCCTATCTTTCTCCCCTGGGGGAGTTGGTGGATTCAAATCATGTCCCTTTGGGTTGCCAGCAAAGCATCTTACCACTAGGCCACCGGAGTTAGGAGTGTGTTACCAAATAACAACCTAGAACTCACATCCCACAAAATATCTGTGGCAAGCATTCCAAATTGTCATGCCACCAGGTCCTGTAAAACAGCTCTAAGTCACAGTGATCCTATAAAAGAAGTGTGCTTCAGAGGGGTGTCAAGGACTGCGTTTTCAGTATATTGCCAGGTCTCTCTCTCAGGCACCTCCAGGTGGACTTCAGTGTTTCAGTTAGCAACCAAGTACAGTAAGTCTGCCCCCACTCCAGGCCTCCACTCCCTGCCCTGCACTCACCAAAGCACAGGCACTGCTCTCTCTAGGCCCCTCCCCATCGTGGCTACCCTCCACCAGGCTTTCAAGGCTGTAAATCTTAACAGGAGGGGGCTCACTCATTTTTCTCCTGAGAAGCAGCTGGTGCATTCCAACGGTAAACCTTTCAGGTCAGCAGCAATAAGCTTAGCCTACTATGTCACACGGGAGTGCTGGTAGCTTGCCATTACGGAACTGCACTGCCAACACAAAGGTATGTAGTTTGAATCCACCAGCTGCTCCACAAGAGAAATATGGGCAATCTCCTCCTGGGTCTCTGAAAAACTCCTGCAGGGTCAACTATGGCTTGGTTCCAACTCAACAGTACAAAAGAAGTTTGCCACAAAGCTCAAAATTGTCCGATATATAGAAATGGTTGAACAGAAAACTAACTTCCCTGTATACTTTCACCCAGCAAACAATACAAAGTTTCAAACTTTTAAAAATCTTTCCAGTAAACTGGATACACAAATTATTTTTTTAACATCACCTTAGTTTACATTTCATCTCACATATTTTGGGTGACTTGTCTGGAAGAATTAGACCTTGGAAAAAGACATCAAGCTGGGAAAGACAGAGGGGTTGATGAGAAGAGGAAGACCCTTAGCAAGATGGACTGACACAGTGACTGTTAACAATGGGCCTGAGCAGATCAGAGGTGGTGAGAATGACACAGGACAGGGCACGTTTCAGGTCTGTTGTTCACAGGGTCAAGCCCGTGGCACCTATCAACCTATATTACATGTTCGCTAACAGCTGCTTGAAAGCAGACTCTTTGTTCAGTTTTAAAGCAGGGTTTAGTCTTTTCAGGGTCTGCTAAGCAAAGTTAATCTCTGACAAGTATTATGTTGCTTGGTAATGTGAAAACCGGTTTCTAACCAGGACGTGACATGACGACAAGCAGTGTCCCCTCCTCAGTTATACACAGGTGTGGTGCTCTGGTGGTCTAGCCCACAGAGAGGTGTGCTGGTGACTCAAAGGTGGATGGTTCGAGGGAGAGGGATGGGCAATCTCCTCCTGGGAGATTTACAGCCAGGAAAACCCGATGGGGGTCAGCTGTGAGTTGGTTTTTGAGATGCTGATGGCCCAGCCTGCTTTACTTGCCCTTACCTGGCCACTGTAATATAAAGCAATGAGCTTAAAGGACAAAAGGATATGATTAACAAGCTATGGGGTGGGGGTGGGGGTGGGGGTAATACAAGCTATCTGAAGAAACTCCTTTAAATAGACCCAGTAACCTGCAAAAATCATAGTTTCAAAAGAAACTGGTAAAAGTTTGCTGCTTCCTTTGTTAGGGATGCACCACTCAGGGACTTCCTCTATAGAGAAACAAACAGTTTTGTTGTTTTGGTTTGGTTTTGGTTTTTTTAAGGTGAGGGGCTTGTTGTTATGTACTCATGGCTGGACCTGACTCATAGCTGGCATGCCAGTGGGTTTTCAGAGGCTGTAAACTGCATGGGAGGAGAATGCCCATCTTTCTCCCATGGAGCAACTCGGATTCAAACCACATGCCTTCCAGTTGGCAGTGCTGCTCCTTACCACTAGCCCACCAGAGCCCCCTAGATGAGTTTAAAATAAATGCTATTCTCATTTCCATTTTCAGCTTTACACTCCAGCCCTAAACCAGAAACAAAGCCCTGAAAACAAAAGTAGGAGAGGTACTAGTGAAACAAATTCTGAGATCAAAACTATGATGATGATGGAGCCTCTCTCACTTAAAAAAAGAGGTTACAGCATGCCATCTACCCCATTACTCCTTGCCTAAAATCTAAAATAAGGAATTAATAACCTGAGGAACACCGACAGTGGAGTGGTTAACAGGGTAGTGAATAATCTGTAAAGATTTTCAGCCTCAGAAACCAGAGGGAGGGTTGCTTTGGGTCGAATCAATTTGCCAGAAGTGGTTTTTTGTTCATTTGGATCCACACCAGGTTCTTCGCAGTACAGGATTCCTTGAAGAAGATAGTCACACAACCATATTGCTCTACAGTATAACCAGAATAATCCCCAAAAGGAATGGGAGGCATCATTTCACATATTCTGGGCATGTTATCGAGTAAGGGCCAGGGCATATCAAAGAAAAGGGTCCCTAGAAAAAGAAGAAGGCCCTCAACAGGATAGGTTAACACAGTAGCTCCAATGATGAGTTCAAGCATAGCACAGATTTTAAGGATGAAGCAGGGATCAGGCAGTCTCGTTCTGTTGTACACAACTATCAGTATGTACAGCGTGCTAGTGGCCTAGTGGTAAGTTGTGCTGCCAACCCAAAGGCATGTAGTTTGAATCCAACAGTGGCTCTGCAGGAAGATAGGCAATCTCCTCTTGTGCAATTCTGCCCCTGAACACCCACTGGGGAATCAGCCATGAGTCAGTTCTGACTCTCTGGTTCACAGCAATGTACAGAGCTGGCTCAGTTGCCCCTAACAACGTCACTTAGAAATATAGCTTATCTTGACTCAAGCCTTTATTCACTATTCTTCATTGAAAATTACTATAGAGACTAATTACTACACTGGGGATGTGTCCATGAAGCTAATCACATTAAAAATCCTGTTAGTATTTCTTTCCTGAAATGGGCATGTTATAAGGAGAGATCAGTCCCTGAGAAGGACATCATGCTAGACAGAAAGTCGGAATAAACGAGAGAGACTCCCAAGAAGATGGACTGGCAGTGGGCTCACACACAGCAGTACCTGTGAGGAGGACACAGGACTGTACAGTGTTCATTCTGTTATATGCAGAGTCCCCGGGAGTCAAAACCAACCCAAAGGTATCTAACAACAATTATCCCTGGTCACCGGCTGGCTTGAGTTTTTTGTCACAGGGATGCTGTGGTGTAACTTGGTAGAAAAAGGTCCAGGAGTGAGTTTCTTCACAAAAAATACACATATCCTGGGGAAGATTCAGAAATATTTGTGAAGGTTTCTGAATATCTTCCTATAGTTTCTCTCTGTAAAAACTGATTAAGCTGATAAAAAAAAATTTTAAAGTTCCTAACAATAAAGGTAGAAACTTCAGCTTAAATGCTAACAATATCAACCTACCAAGTTAGGAATATGTTTTATACTATTTTTTTTTCTGAAAATAAAATAAAAGCATTTAACATACAACTGACTGGTCATCAACATCTGATACTGATATAAAATCTATTTGAGGGAAATAGTAAGACTGAAGTTCAAATATTTACAAAATAATTTCAGCAACAACAAAACTTTCAAAGGTTTTCCAAGCACTTGAAAGGATCAATTTAGTTCCTTTAAAGAATAGGAAGTTCGGCTGTGCTGCAATCCCAAAGGCACTCAGTTTGATCTACCAGCTGCCCCAAGGGAGAATGGCCAATCTCCTCCAGTGTGATTTACAGGTTTTGGAGGGTCAGCTACAGGTCGGCCAACTCTACGGTACTCAACAACTGTGGGAGAGTCCACAGGGAGTCGTGCTGCAAACCCCAAAGTGGTGCCTCTTGGGCAGCTCAACTCCACCAGTGGCTCCGCAGGAGAAAGATGGGAGTTTCCTCCCACTTAGAATTTACAGCCTCTATAAACCCACAGCCTCCAAAAACTGACTGGAATTAGCTATTGAATCGGTTCCCACTTGACAGCAATGAGTTTGATCATTTTCCATCTTACATTATTGTTTCTGTGAAGATGCAGTAACCTACCCAGTGCAATCATATCTTTTATCCTTGAAATGATCTCTTCAAAGAATCCAAAGTTTTCTAGAAAACAAAGGTTTCCCTGGCCTAGCATCCCTTAACTCCCTCACCCCCCACAAAAGGGGGGGACACCACATAATGTTGTTTACAAGTCAGAAGGGGCATAACAAAGATATTTATTTTATGAAAATCACAAATGTTAACTAACACTCTTTCTGTAACCTTTTTTGAATGGGCTCCCCTAGGTCGAGCACAGAGACCCACTGAAACATGTAGATGTTAGTTTCTCTGACCATTACCAAGTCAACTGCTTAAGCTAACAGCCAGCCACATGGTTCTCAAACAATATTTCATATTACAAGATTTTCTTTCATTCATCATTTGCAATTCCCAAATACAAATCATCAATATTTCATTTGTTCATCCTGTTATGTGCTGTCAAGTTGCCTGTGACCCATAGCGACCCTATGTACAACAGCTCTAAACCCATTCCTGTCCTGAGCCAGCCTCACTCACTCCCATACACCTACCTCCACTGCCCTAGTTACTGTTATCAAGCCATCTTATCTGAGGTCTCTCTCCTGCACTGTTCCTCCACCCTCCCAAGCATGGTGTCCTTCTCCAAGGACCAGTCCTGCCTGGCCACGCACCCAAAGTATGTGAGATGGGGCATCAAAATCCTAGCCTCCAAGGAGAAATTTGGTTTCACTCTCTCCAAGACAGACCTATTTGTTTTCTTGGTGGACCATGGTTGTTCAAGACTCTTCTCCAGCACAACTCAAAGGCATTTCTGTCATCTTTAGCCGCTGTCCAGCTCTCTGGTGCACAGCAAGTAATTGCAAAGACCATAGCGGATCAGGCTGTTCACTCTACTCTCATAAACTTCTGTAGGAATGCTGTCTAATCAAGAATGCCTGGATGATTCACAACCAAACCACCCATCGAATTGGGTGTCATGGTTTCAAGGGACATTCCAGTTACCTGGCCTAATAACATATTCAGTGTTTCTGTTCTCTCTCATAACTTGGTGTGAAATGTCTGGACTTGCAAGTAGTGATTCGAGACACAGCAGTCTGTATTCATCAGGAGCAAGTGGAAAAGGAGAGAATAGAAAGCAGCTGTGGAATGGGTGATTAACTGCCACCCAGAAACAACTGTTACTTTTACCTTTAACATGAAACCAGAAAAAGCGGACAGTGCCTCCCTCCTCTCATTGACTATTCTGATCAAGGATTCTGCAGAGAAATCTTGACCAAATGCGAGAAAATTCGGAGCAGTATTTCAAATTTTCAAACTTAAGACCTTCTTACACCAAGGTGGCTACATGAACCCCTGAAACTATTATACCCTAAAACAATTTTCAAACTTTAAAAATTCCCCTAAAGTCTTCATAAAACCAATAATAGTTTAACCTAACAAGGGAGCTCTTACGTCCTTGTGGATAGAGAACTGCAACCCAACTGGAGTGTCCAACCCAAAAGTGAACAGTTCAAATCCACCTCAGAAGACTGATGGGCAACAATCTCTCAAAGTCCACTGGAGGGTCAGCTATGAGTCACTTAAAACTCATAATGAGGGCAATGAGTGAATTTTTGATTTGTAGGTTAAAAAAAAAGCCAAACTAACCTGCCTTAGGTGTTATGTTCTTTAGAGAATGATATGAGCTCTGATGGTGTAGTCTGTAGGGAGTTGTGCTAACCTAAACATCACTAGTTCAAACCTACCAGAAGTTCCATGGGAGAACACTAGGCAACTTCCAATCTGACTTAGAGTCTCTGAACCACCCCCATTCCCAGGATCAGCTTGGACTACTAATGCAACAGAAGTTTGGGTTTTTTAATTAATTTTTTTAGTGTGTACCATCAAATTGGATCTGACTGATATAGGAGGAGATTGTCCCTCCTTCTCCAGCAGAGCATCTGGTGGATTTGAACCGTGTACCTCTAGGATTGCAGTGCAGCTTTTTGCCACTGGGCCACCAGAGCTCCCTGCAATAGAATTTTCTGATAAAGGATCAATGTGACAACTGCAACTAGAACTATTAGAGAGAAAATTTACCAGGTAGTAAACTTATAATAAAGAAAACTGCTCAGAAAAAGTGGGTGAAAGTGGCTGCACAACTGAAGAATGTCATTAACATCAGAAAGTGTACATTAGAAGGTGCTGTGTATTTTACTGTGCATATTCTCAACAAGATTAAGTGCCTAAGGAATGGATGGAAAACCTCATAAGCAGTTCCTTACTTCACCTTTACCTTGCATGTGAACTTCCGAGTTGTAAAACAGCCCAGTGGTAGATGGAAT
>NW_006399805.1:5446-6720 GCF_000299155.1 Elephantulus edwardii | reverse complement strand
TAATAATTTAAAAAAAAGATAAGTGCCTAAGTGGATGTGACTATCTGTATTACATTATTCACAAAGTTTTGTCCTATATAAACTGTTCCCCCTGATTTTCATCAACTATCTTTTCTATTAAAAATACTGGAGCTGGCACTGAAGAGGTGTCTGTGAGGACTATTAGCTACTCTCAAAAAGCTTACTGCAGCAGCTCTCAAAGTGAACCACAGAATGCCAAGGGTCTCTCAGAACTTTTCAGGGACCCAGAAAGTCAAAACTATGTTCATTTTAAGAGAGAACTTAGTCTGCTCTCACCAAGGCGAGTATTTTAAATAAAGCATATTTGCTATGAAAAGGAAAAAAAGGGGGGGAGAGTGAGAAAGAGGGAGACCTTACCTGCCTTTTTCACTGTGTTTATATTTGCACTTATGATACAACAGCAATGGTGAGTAAAGTGCTGATACCTTAGCACACAATTCAGGGCAATGGGAAGTTGTGCCTGGCTTTTGGCATCCTTCATCTTCCAGGAAGGGCTCACAGCTTTAAAAAAAAGTGTGTGGGGGGGATGGGTGTAGAGTCAGTTTTATTTAAGAATGTGTTTGTTGAAAAGGAAAGTATTTATTCAACTTTTACCCTTGTGTTGTCTTTCCACCACTGTATAACCAAATGTAAAGCATGCACAGAGCACCAAACTATATGTGACGTGGGATGGGTGGCAGGAGGAGCCTGGGTGCCAAGGTCTGAGATGCCAAGTTGCATTAGGTGCTCCCTCCACACCACAAGAACACCATTTTTCTCTTCATCTTCTTTTATCCCCACCACCCAAGAACACCCTTTTTTAAAAAAAAATAATTTTTTTAAAAATTTTGTCTGTGTATACCGTCAAACTCAGTTTGCCAAGTGATCATTAGTATTTTGGAAAATTTCTGTCCCAGTGAACTGATAGCTCTCCATTCTCAGAAGTCTTCTCTGAGCAGTGGTGGTGCTGATGGATATTTTTATGTCTACATTAAAAAGATCTACATAATTCAGTAGATCAATCTGTTCCCCAAAGATCAAAAATGTGTTACAAAATCACATACATGGATTAAAGGCACCCTTTAAAATGCCTGATACACATGTTTTAATTAACGGAGTACAGCTATGGTTTCAGAGTTCATTCTGCAACTAGCCTTTAGGAAACTACCAGTGTCACCTATTGATATAATATCAAAGATCCCTGAAAAGGTTCTTAAAATCTTTTTTTTTCCCCAATTACATGTTTGGTATGAGACAACATCATCTTTTTTATT
>NW_006399805.1:2454-4786 GCF_000299155.1 Elephantulus edwardii | reverse complement strand
GGAATAGCTGGGTCATATGGAATTTCTATGTTCAGCTTTTTGAGGAAGCGCCAAACTGCCTTCCAGAATGGTTAAACACCAGAAATCTTACACTGACCTGAAGGATCAGGATTCAAACATGTTTGTATATTCAGTGGGAAAAGGCACTTTCTACATACTCTATTCATGTGTGCTGAGACTGTGTGTTTTTATAAAAGGGAAAGTGTCACACACACTTTTCCTTGGGATAAGATTTGAGTATTTGAAGAGATTTCCAGCTGCACTGAGAATAAGCAGGGTGGACTGTACTTGCAGGGGAACCAGTGAGAGGATACTGCAATAGTCCAGGGAATAAAAAAGAGCAACTCAGCCCAAAGTGGATTATTCACTCCAGTCAAGTCAGAACCAACTCCCCACTGACCGTCCAGAGGGTTTTCAGAAATTGTAAATTGCTCATCTTTTTTCCTTTCTAGCCACTGGTAGACAAAAGTAGAAGCATCTACTTCCTACTGGAAATAGAGAGGGCAGACTGAGTTTATCTGGGCAAAATAAGCAGGATGTGATGATTCCATTGTATAAAAGTCAATTTTAAAATACACTTACTCTTTATATAAAAAACTACGTATTTCACATACTTCTCTAACAGACAGTAAGACAAAAGTCTCTAGTTTGAGAAACTGGATAAAATGATGAGTGAGCATACACTGAGGTAAACAAGAATTTAACAGAACCACATCTGAGAAAATAATTTTGGGATGAGTACATCTGAGGCATCAAAAAAAACACAACAAAAAACAAACAAACAAAAAAACCCCATCAAAATTAGTCGATTTAGAGTACAGAGCCTGGAAATTCTGGGAGGTCAAATCAGAGGGAGCTCTGATGGCCTAGTGGTAAGAAACTGTGCTTCAATCACACAAGCTTGTTATTCAAACCCACCAGCTCTGTGAGACTCGGTCTCCTCCTGTGCAATTTACAGCCTCAGAAAACCCACTGGGAGCTCTTTCTGTCCTTTTCTGCTGGAGGCATGCTGTAAGATCTGCTTTCATCCGTCTTTCAAGGGGTCCTGCTCCCCTCTTCTCACTTGAACTCTCTTGCATGGCTCTCCTCTACTTATGCCTCTACTGCCTTAATAAACCATGACTCACCTTATACAGCCACTAGAGAGCCAGCAATGGGTTGGTTCTGACTTGATGGCACACAAGGTCAAATCAGAGTACACGTATGTACACGGAACCACTGTACAATCTTTTCTCTTTAAGAGAAAATAATTGTTATAATATATATCACTATTCTATTTAATAAAGAAAATTATAAAATAGGGCTAGCCTAGAAGACCCATTACTATACCAAAGGTCTAAATTAACATTAAATTACTCAAATAAAAGATATTGGGCATATATCACTTTGACTGCCAGAAATCTATCTTAGTAGAATCTTGAATTAGAATTTGCTACTAAGACAAAAACTGGGGGAAACGTTTAAGAGAAAAAGTTTGTACTATTTAGTCCCAGATTATACTGCTAGATCTGGAAGATACTGATCTATTCTGTCAGGCATAATGGATTGAATCTTTCTATTAGAAGAGATACCTATCATCATAAAAAGCCTCCACAGCCTTCATACAGATAAAAAATTAATTACATTAGCTATTTCATTGTTGTGTATCATTGAGTTGGATCTGACCCACAGCTGACCCTCTGGCAGGTTTTCAGAGGCAGTTATTCACACAAGAAGAGACTGCCCATTCTCCTCCATGGAGGAGCTGGTGGATTTGAACTGTGCAACTCTGATATACTGCAACACAGCTTCTTGTCACTAGACCAACAGAGTCAATTAAGCAACTATTTAACCTTTCTCTTTTGTGTATAAAAAAGCAAAAGCAGCAAGTTAACACCTAAGGTACAACGATGGGTTCTGCTCTGTCCAAAACAAAGCAGGAAGAAAACCAAAGATGCACAGAAACAACCAAAGGGCTAATGGACCTGGAAAACTCGGCCTCCACAACCCTGAGAGAAGAACTACCACTGCTGGTCACTCTAAAAAGGATCACCTAGATAGGGAGCACTGGTGGCCTGACATCATGAAAGAAAGATGATCAATCTCTTCCTGCATAAGATTTACAGCCTCTGAAAACCCGTTGGAGGATCAACTCTTGAGAACATGTCGACTTGATGGCACATAACAGAAGATCCTGGACAGAGCAGATGGAAAATGTAGACCAAAACTCAAAATCATTAAAATGTCAAAACAAAGGGGAGCTCTGGTGGCCTAGTGGCAAGAAGCTGCAACTACAATCCCAGAGGTGCACGGTTCGAATCCATCAGATGCTCTGCCGGGGAAGGAGGGGCAA
>NW_006399805.1:0-624 GCF_000299155.1 Elephantulus edwardii | reverse complement strand
TAATTGATATTTTAATTAAAATTTATAGAGAATGTGGATTTCCATTCATTCATTATTGCACATTTTCCTCCCTGCCCCACCCACTCCGTTCACTTTTTTCTTTGGAAAAAAATTCTTCCATTGTTATACAGTTTCATCCCCCACCCCAGTCCACTATACTATGCAGCTCTTATTCTGGACTCTTGTCAAGCAAATAATACCTAATCATATATTCCTTTTATACAGTTTTCCCCCTCATCTGTTTCAATGCCATGTACATTATTTATGCCCTTTTTTCTTAGTTTCCCCCCAACCACCATGTCAGTCCTGTACACTATGCAATATTTGTCTTTTTATGACTGAGATATTTCAATGGGCATAATGTCCTCCATGGTCACCCATTTTGTATAATATTTCATGAGTTCCTTGTGTTTCAATGCTGTATAGTATTCCATTGTGTGAATATATCAGAGCTTCTCTATCCATTTGCTTGTTGATGGGCTCTTGGCTTGTTTCCATCTCTTTGCTATTGTGAATAATGCAGCAATAAACATGGGTGTGCATTCTCTTATTCTTTTTAATACACTTTCAATGTAGACAAGTTTAACATACAGACAAAAATTGTAAAATTAGGTCTTTCAGTTG
>NW_006399804.1:18452570-18472891 GCF_000299155.1 Elephantulus edwardii | reverse complement strand
GAAGAGCCCCACTCAAGGCAGCACCTAAGACAAGCAAGGCAGAAGTGGCTTCTTGTACTACCATCCTTAGAGTTTATAATAAACCTTTCTGAAAATCCAAAAAAAAAAAAATAATTCAACAATCTCTTGTCGTAGTACAATTGCAGTTGTACAACAATCTTAGGTATGACTCATAGTGACCTATGAACAACAGATCTGAACCCAATGTATGGAAAATGCCAGTATTTCAACTTTCAAATATTCTCACCAATGGGCCGATTGGCAGCATAATGATAGACAGCGAGAAGAATGAGATTGTAAACAGCTTCAGCTTGCTTGGTTCCACAATCAACACTCTTTACCAGCAACCAGAAAATTGAAAGACAAATTGCGTTGGGAAAATATGCTGTCAGGGACCTCTCCAAAGTACTGAAGAGCAAGGATGTCAGTCTAGAGACTAAGGTGTGCCTGATTCAGGCCATGGTCTTTGTAGTTGTTATGATTCAGAAAGCTGGATAATGACTAAATATAATAGATGAAGAATTGATGCCTTTGAATTGTGGTGTTGGAGAAGACCACGAAATATATCATGGACTGCTAAGAGAACAAACAGGGTCATCCTAGAGAGAATGAGACCTACCTGCTCCTTGGAGGCAAGGATTTTGGAGCTCCATCTGACATACTTTGGGCATGTTGCAAGGAGGGACCAGTCCTTGGAGAAGGACATCATGCTTGGAAGTGTGGAGTGACAGCACAAGAGAGGAAGACCCTTGACGAGATGGATTGATTCAGTGATTAGTTAGGGTAACGGGGGTAGATGTGTCAGAGACAATAATGGTGGCTCAGGACAGGGCAGGCTTCAGAGCTGTTGTACATAGGACCTCTTTGAAATATAAGTGACTTAATGGCACATAACAGCAATATTTTCAGTGTGCCTTTTTTCAAAAGAAAAACAACTGTTACTGATTGAGCTGTCAAGTTCATTGAACTACATACACATTGTCTTGAGTGAGCATTTCAGAAACAGAGATGTCTCATTCTGGAATGAGTTGCTCTTTCTTATGCATTCCTCACTGAGAAAGTCCACATTTCTTTAGTTAGATGTTCTATTCTCCCAAGAGACTCTCAGGCAGTCCCACCCCAAAGCATTAATGCGCCTGCATTACCATAAAAATCTTCCCTGGGAGAACTATTTTAAAACGTGAAACAGAAAGACTGCATTAGAACAAATAGAAACATCCCTCCTGGATAGAAGGAAACATGCTTGTCACACTCAGGTTACCAGCGTTTTGGTATTCCAGAGCAGCCCCTGTGTGAGGAAAACCTCACTACAAGTGTTCACAAAACTCCACAGTCTTTGTTTTTATTACCATTCCTCCCCCACCCTGAGGTATTTTAATGCATGAAATCTTAAATCTAAAGCTGCTTTTTGAGATCAGGAAGAAATATTTAAACATTTATGTGTTTAGTTCATGATTCAGAGGTTTATTTATAAGACTGTTGATTTTGGGACACCCAATTCTTGCATTTAAAATGCTGAAGTGAGTCATGTTTGTGGGAGGTAATTACTACCAGAAAGTACAACTAACTTGTAAGCTTCTCTTTAAAATGTCCACTCACAATCTGCAATTACTGCAAATAACAGGCTGTGAGGCCTCTTGCTCTGTTTTATGGCTGTATACATTTATTATAAGTGCATTAAGCAAGACCCAAACAAACTTTTGTCACAGAGGGGCTCTTGGAGGAGAAATGAGTCCCTTTATTAGTGTCAACATAGGCTTCTGAGGATGGAGGGTTGAAAAGGTGTAATTGTAAGGTATCCCTTCCATTATAAGGAACAAAACCCAGAAAATAGTTGGATCTAGAGAGTAATAAAAGATTCAATTTGTTGTAAAGGTTGCTTTAAAAAAAGAAAAAATATATATAGCATGACACTCTAAAAAAAAGCCTAATTAAAAAATACTTAAGGATGCTATAAGTAGAATACTGAATGATCTAGGAAGCATTAAAAGAAGATGGAGGAAGTATACAGAGTCACTGTACCAAAAATAGAGGACAAAAAAGAATTTCAAGAAACAATATATGATCAAGAGACAATGGTGATGAAGGAAGAAGTTCAAGCTACTCTGAAGGATTTGGGGCGGGGGGAAGCCCCAGGAATTGATGGAATACCAATTGACGTACTTCAACAAACAGATGCTGCCCTAGACATGCTCACTAGGTTGTGCCAAGAAATCTGGAGAACAACTCCCTGGACAACTGACTGGGATAGATCCATATTTATTCCCATTCCAAAAAAAGGTGACCCGACAGAGTGTGGAAATTACTGTACAATATCTCATATCACACGCAAGCAAAATCCTGCTGAAGATTATCTAGAAACGACTGGAACAATACATTGACAGAGAACTACCAGAAATACAAGCTGGGTTTAGAACATTATTGCCAAAGTCAGATGGATCTTGGTAGAAAGCAAAGGGTACCAGAAGGATATCTATCTGTGTTTCATTGACGATGCAATAGCATTTGGCTGTGTTGATCAAAACAAGCTGGGGTTAACCTTGAGGAAAATGGGAACCCCAGAACACTTGATCGTGCTTATATGAAACCTATACTTGTACCAGCAATCAGTCCTCAGAACAGAGGAGGGAAACACTGCATGGTTCAAAATCAGGAAAAGAATGTGTCTGAGATGTGTCCTATCTCCGTACCTTTTCAATCTATATGCAGAAAAGGTCATTCTGGAGGCTGGGCTTTATGAGGAGGAATGTGGCATCAGGATAGGAGGAAGACTCATTATGCAAATGGCACAACCTTGCCTGCTGAAACTGAGGTGGACCTGAAAAGCTTGCTGCAGAAAGTCAAAGACTGTAGTCTTCAATATGGACTGAAGCTCAACATCAAGAAGACAAAGATGCTCACCACTAGGCCAACTGGTAGCACCATAATGGATGGAGAAAAGATTGAAGTTGTTAGCAATTACAGCTTGCTCGGATCCACAGTCAACACCTTTGGCACCAGCAGTCAGAAAATAAAAAGACAAATTGCAGTGGGTAAATCTGCTGCCAGGGACCTTTCCAGAGTATTGAGAAGCAACAATGTCAGTCTAGAGACTAAGGTGCATTGATCCAGGCCATGGTCTTCATAATTACAGAGCTGGATAATGACTAATTGATGCCTTATTAATTGAGTTGTGATACTGGAGAAAAGTCTTGAATATACCATGGACTGCCAAGAAAATACATAGGTCTATCTTAGAGAGAGTGAAACCAAATTTCTCCTTGGAAGCTAGGATTTTGAAGCTCCATCTCACATACTCTGGGCATGCGGCCAGGAGGGACCAATCCTGTGTGAAGGACATAATGCTTGGGAGGGAGGAGGGACAGTGCAGGAGAGGATGACCCTGGATGAGATGGATTGATACTGGCTCAGGACAGGGCAGGCTTCAGAACTGTTGTACATAGGGTAAGTATGAGTCGCAGGCAACTTGATGGCACATAACAATAACAGTGATATGAGAATTCAATAAAGTAGTTGACAAACAAATATAGAGGGTATGTGAAATGTGTGTGAAAATGCAGTACATATGAATTGTATATCATTGAAGATGAGATCTAACCAACAGGAAGGATAGCAGGTACATACATCTCGACTGAGTGGGGACTTCTCTGAGGCTCATTTTCCTGTATTTCTGGATCTCCCTGCTTCTCTGCTAAGTTATTGGTGGAACACAGGTGCATCCCATTCATACCTATTTGTAGGTAAATGAGTCGCTTCTTGTGGGCCCTGCAGTTCAGATATCCTCATCCATTGATGAGTGCTGTGGTCAGCTGCTTGAAGGACAGTTCCAAACCATAAAAACCCCAGGTCCCATCTGTGCCAAGCTCCACAAACCAACCTTGGGAGGAATCTCTGGGTGAGTTAGAATTGCCAGCATCTCTGCTAGTAGTCAAGTGCTTACCTGTTTGCACCAACCAGGGACTCCTCTTCACTAACGAATTTCTAACATGATAAAATATCTAGCATTGGTGTTAACAGAAAGAAAAAGAATATGAGTGCATTTGATGTTTGAAGCCAGGATATAGAAGAGAATATTGCAGTGGGGATGGAGGGAAGCACCGGAAGTAAATTCCCCAGACAAGCTACAGCTACTGACCGTTTTATCCTGGCATAGCCTTACTTTCTCATTGATTTAACTATGCTTAACACGAGTCAGCTGTGGTACCAAGGCCTCCTCAAATCTGAACCCACCACTGTCAAGCTGATTTAAACTCGTGGAGCACGATGGGCTCTGGTGGTGTTGAAGTAGGGAGTTGAAGTTCCAACCCAGAGGTTCTGCCTCTTTGGTGGTTTGAATCCATTAGTCAGCCAATCTCCTTCCGAGAGATACATGGCCTTGGAAACCCAATGGAGAGTCAGCTGTGAGTTAGTTCCAACTCGATGACAGTGAGATAGAGACACAACAGGACGGAGTAGAAAGGCCACATATGGTTTCTGAGACAGCTAATCTTTATCAAGAAGCTGACTGCCACATCTTTCTCCTATGGAGCAGCTGGTGGGTTCAAACCCTTGACCTTACAGTTAACAGCTTAAAATACTTAACCGTTTTACTACCAGGATTCATCTGAGGCCTTCCAGTCTTCCCTAAATTTCCATCAACTCCTAAGCACAACACATTCCTTTCTTTGACCATTTCTTGAATCCATTCACTTGATTCATTTATTTGTCCCTAGTTTTGTCATTAAGAATTCAGTAATATTTAATGAGTATCCCTGTATCAGTTGTCTTGCTCACTCAAATAAGACTGTGTTCAAAAGCTGGTAAACATTTTTGAGAAAGTTACTGAATAGTTAGACATCAATGACAAGAACAAGTTAAAGAAACATTAATACATACCACATAGACATACCTCAAGACATCAAACCTTCTAAGAGAAACAGCAAGATTGTAGTCAGGAAAGTGGAATTTTGTTCAAAATGGATGGACCTAGGAGTAGATCATTGACGGAGGAGAGAGACAGGAGCATGAAGAGTTTGAGACTGCATTGTAAAATGCCCTTGTGTGCCATTCTGCAGAACTGTATTTCTTTTAGAGCCTTTATCTAGGGAAGTCTATGCCTACGAAGGGAACATCATGCTTCAAACAGTGGAGTATTGATGAAAGAGAGGATGACCCTTAACCAGATGGACTGACAATGACTGCAGCAAGGGCCTCAAGTGGGTCAGAGATGATTAGGATGGCATAGGATAGGACAGAGTTCAGATCTGTTGTTTATAAGGTTATGAGTCATATTTGATAACAAAATAGCAGCACTTAAATCTCCATCTGCTTGCACCTAAGTATATCCAGGCTCAATCCTGAACAAGTTTATAAAATGCTAAGCATTTGGCTAGCTTTCCTCCTCTCCCATGAGACCACAATTATTTCCTCAGCTATTGGCAGAATGAGTCCACTATTGGACCCTTCTGATCTGGAGCATTGGCCAACCTGTTCTACCTGCCTTAACCATATTACTAAATCTCATCCATTCATCCAGGATTCTAACATGCCCATTTTATGTATTTTCATGGAAATATTTCTCATTGCATTTTAATTGGATTTAAGTTCTTGAATGTAATGACATACAGTTTTGAACTTACTACTCACTCAACAAATACTAAGTAACCGTTCAAAGAAATGGTCTAGGCTATGTATTTCTATCAGACCCATTGCCATCAAATAGATACTAACTCACAGAGACCATATAGAATAGAGTAGAACTCATCATCAGGTTTCTCACTCTGAAGCTTTACAAAGCAGAGTGCCACCTCTTTCTCCCATGGCAACCAGGTGCTTTTAATCCCTGCACACTAGGGTTTCTAGCAAGAATGAGGGGTGTAGGGAAGAAAGTCAGAGTTCCCACAGTCATGGAGTACACATTTAAGAGGAAGACAGACAAATAAGCAAGTAAATGTACATGTCAGATGGGATAATTTTTTTTTTATTTTATTGGGAAAAACATGTTGGGGATACATTGAGGTTGGAAGCAGAAGGGTGAGGATGGGCAGGGATGAAAACTGAAGGGATGCAGTTGCAGGGATGCACAATTTGGTTGGTGAGGGGAGCATGTGAAGGATTTGAAAAGGATCCAATAGGGACCAGATGATTCAGGGCAATGGTAAGCATAGTACAATGTTGATTAAACTGTCTTTTTCACTTGTGGGTTTCTCATTTGGGAATTCGGCGCAGACTCTCTGGCTTCTTCATGCTGAACAGGGGCATTGATGTGAAGGGGAAAGGGAGCACACTTTATCACTTTGCTGGGGTCTTGGGTTGAAACTGCTTTCCTTATTGTTCTGTTAGATATTTTCCTGACATTTACTCCCCTCTGGACTGCAAAGTGTTTCCCCAGGTGGGTCCAATGGGGGTGGCTGACTGAACCCTGAGGCTCCATCCTCCTTTGCTGCTTTAACTGGCTGTTGTACTTCTTTTTTGTCTCTGGAACTGGGTTCAGGGTCAGGTCTGGAGTAAAACTCAGTGTTAAGGTTACCTATAGAAAAGGGAGCAAATCTAGAGACAACAAACTTGTTACAAATAGAAGGGCTTTGGGGTGTTACTTACGAGTGTACTGGGAGAGAGGGTGGAGGAAAGTAGCCTCGATAAAATTCTCTGCACACTCTAGGCAGTTTTTTTCTACCCAGGGGTCAGATGGTACAATCCGAGGGCAGAGGAGCTCACACCTAGGGCCTGCTCGCCCCGCCGGGGGCCGAACGTATGACTCAGGAATCATTTTTTTGCAGAAACTTGTTCTATAGATAACTTTTATGTAGATCGTTACATAGAAAACATAAATAAAGAGTACCAGAGAGTGTTCTTTTACAAAGAATTGAAATTTACACGTATTCGCATAGAATTGTTGTTGTTAGGACTTTCTAGTCCAGTGTAATTCATAGCCATCCAATGAACAGCAGATCTGAATCGTGCCCTATCCGACAACATCCTCACCAACTTCCACATACTTGATCCTATTTTTATAGTCACTTTATTATGTGTCCATTCATCTTGTTAAGTAAAGGTGTTCCTGTCTTTTGCTGACCTTAGCATAATAGTCTTTTTTTTCAAAGACTTTTAAGATATGCCTAAAGCATCTAAGACTGAGGTTCACCATCCTTTCCTCTAAAGGGCACCTTGGTTGCACTTCCACTAAGACAGACTTGTTTGCTCCTTTGGCAGTCCATAGGATTTTCCAATATTCTTCAGTGCAATGACCATGATGCCAAGACTGATTTTTCTTCTGTCGTCTTTAGTCATTGTGAAACTTTCAGATGCATATGAATCAAGTGAAAATGCTATGATTTAGATCAGGCACCTCTCCGTGTTTAAACTGATATCTTTGCTCTTTAGAACTTTGAAGATGTCCTTGACGATTTTCCCAATACAATACATCTTTTGATTTCTTGACTGCTGGTACCATGAGTGTTGATTGTAGAGCCAAGTAAAATTGAATAATTGACAGTTTCACTCATGATGTTGTTTATGATCCAGTGATGAGGATTTTTGTTTTATTGCACCTCTTGTTGGGGTGTAATAAATATTGAAGACTACTTTTTTGATCTTCTGCAATAAGTGCTTCAAGTTGTCTTCACTTTCTGCAATCAAGGTTGTGTCACCCGCATAGATAGCATAGGTTATTTATGAATCTTCCTCTAATCCTGATGCCACATTCTTTTCCATATAGTTCAACTTCTTGAATTAAAGTTGGTCAGCATACACATTGAATATGTTTGGAGAAAGAATATAACTTGACACACACCTTTCCTGACTTTTAACCAAGCAGCAATCTTTTGATCTGTTCAGACAACTGCTTATTGGTTTGTATATAGGTTTCACATGAGCAAAATTAAATGTTCTGGGATTCTCATTCTTTGGTCCACATAGTCAAAGAAACACAAATAAACATCTTTCTGTTCTATGTATACATGCATTCTATTATACCTAAGTATATACCTGAATAGTACATCTTAGTAACAAACCAAGAAGTTCAAATCTGCCAGAGGATCCTCAAAAGAAAGACAAGATACTTCCACAAAATTAGTCATTGAAAACTCTGTGGAGTACAATTCCATTTGTAGATTTACACTGAGTCTAAGTGGAATCAAGAGCAATTGGTAAAATACTCAACTAATATGCATCAGTAGGTTTTTAGTCCCTTTGAGATTTAGCCCTTCAAATAACTAATCTGAAATCACAGATTTGGATAAGTAATTTAATACTACTTGTAAAGAAGTATTGGTGACATAATTATTAAAACACTTGGATGCTAACTTTAAAGTGATCAGTTTGAATCCACCAGCTACCTTGAGGGAGAAAAAGATCCAGCCTCAAAAACTCTATGGCCAGTTCTAAGTCCTATAGCCTCTTAAGAATCAGAATACCCTTGACAGCAATGAGGATGGCATGGGTTATTGCTTAGACAATGTCTTTTACTTTGTCCATCGAGACATTTTATTTGCAGTATGTATTACATCCCCAGAAACAGAATCCCAGGATTTTTTCTCCTGTGTGTTTCTGTCTTGCTTCCTTTTGGTCCACGATGCCAGCTGAGGTTGTCAGGACAATGAAACCAAGCTGACTGGATGGGAGCAGATTATTCTGCCACTTTTCTAGATCTTCGAGTTGCACATCAAATCTGGGACTGATAAATGCCATACTTGTTCAAACTAACTGTGAGGTTGACAACCATTGTCCCCGCTCTGTGATCATCAATGATTTCATATTTGCCCCACTAGCCATGCCTCACCATCACTGGTAGTTACTGAGCTCTGACTTTGGAGCACGGTCTGATGAGAACCTAGTCCTTGCCCCTCTTCTTGATGCTCTTGAGAGCATCAGCCAGGAGGTTCGTGTGCACCATTGTGGTAGCACAGAAAAATGGTGGGAAGAACTACAAAATTTACTTGGTCATTCAGTTACTTAGTAAATCATTTGTTGAGTGAATAGTGAGTTTACAATTGGATTTCTCTATGTTCTAGAATTCAAATAGTTTATTGACTTTTACAAGCTGTATTAGTTTATTATTGCTTTTTATTACAACACGTTACTGCTTTATTAAAACACACACCAAACACATAACTGTGCCAAACTACCTAAAACCAGTAGTTTGAAACAACACACATTTATTCCCTTACACTTTTGGAGGACAAAAGTCTGAAATGGGTCTCACTGGACCAAGAAGTGTTAGCAGGGCTGCATACTGGAAGCTGAAGTACAGCATTTCCCCCTTTTCTTATTCAGCTTCCAGACCTGCCTTCCTCTTCAAAGCTGGTTGCCCAGCACCTCCAAATATCTCTCTTTTTCTTCTGTCCTCCTCTGTCAATTTATAAGATCATTCACAGTTACAGTGAGCCCACCTGGATACTCAGAATAATCTTCCAAGATTTTTAGCCTAGTTACGTCTGTGAAGTTCCTTTTGCCAGGTGAGATGGCATGTGTGAAAGTTCCAGGGGTTAGCACCTGGGTATCTGTAGAGGCCCATTATTCTGCCTTCCTCAAGAGCTACCTTAACTCTGTACTCCCTATATTAGAGACAAAAGGCCACATTCCCAGGGTTGATTTAAGATTTAGTCATTTCCACACTTCACTATTTTCAGATGGTTTATTGGAATCCTTAGTGCCACAGTATAAATTTCAAAATGTTGTTGTTGTTGTTGTTATGTGCCGTCGAGTCGTTTCCAACTCATAGCAACCCTATGCACAACAGCCCTAAACCCTGCTCTATCCTGCGCCAACCACACTGCCCCCGACACACCCATCCCGATTACTCCAGTCACTGAATCGATCCATCTCATAGAGGGTCTTCCCCTCCTGCGCTGTCCCTCCACCCTCCCAAGCATGATGTCCCTCTCCAAGGACCCGTCCCTCCTGGCAACATGTCCAAAGTATGTCAGACGAAGCCCCAGAATCCTTGCCTCCAAGGAGTAGCTTGGTTTAATCCTCTCCAAGATGAATCTGTTTGTTTTCCTGGCAGTCCATGGTACATTCAGTACCCTTCTCCAGCACCACAGCTCAAAAGCATCCACTCTCCTTCTGTCCTCCCTAGTCATTGTCCAACTCTCTGATGCATAACAAGCGATTGCAAAGACTATGGCCTGTAATTTCAAAATAGAGTTTAAATAAATTGTTGAGTGTAGAGAACCATAAAGTGTATAAAATAATAAGATTGAACAGTTGCATATAGAAGTTGTTCTGCAGTCTTATTTCAGAACCTACTCCGTGTTTACTATAGAATCTCTTCTCTCCTAAGATAGAGTGGAAGGTTCCTTTATTTAAAAAATGAAAGAAGTAGGTTAGTTCTTTTTCTCTTACAACACAAAATTCAGTAAGCCTAATTTAAGAGGTTTGTGTAGAAGGCTATATAAACAAAAATATATTTCATTATTAATATAAGAAATTAATTTCCATTTCAAGAACTACAGAATATTTCCAAATGTTGGTAATTTGCAACCCATGGCCATTGAATCAATTTTGACTCATAGCAACCAGACAGGACAAAGTTCAACGACTCCATAGGTGCTGAAGGGCAGAATGCCTTTATGGAAGCAGACTGCTGCGTCTTTCTTCCCCAGAATGGCTGGTGGATTTGAACTGCTGATCTTTAAGGTAGTAACTAAGTAAGTAAGCATTATATCACAAGAGCCCCTACTAAGTAGCAAAAAAAAAGTAATAAATCTTAAAATTGGCTAACACATAGAAAATTTCTCCAACAAAAATGAGATTGACTTGAAATCAATAGTAAAAGGACAAAAAATAATCTTGGATAACTTATAAATTAATGAGAAAATCACAATAGAAAATACATTTAGCACTAAAAAAGTAGTATTACATAAAAAAACCTCCATCTATGCTACTACCTGAATTTACAAAGCAAAATAAATGAAATGTATTAAAAGTAATTGCATTCAGAACCCTGAAAGATAACTAAAAATGTTTCTAAGATATATTGCTGTTATGTGCCATAGATTTGCCTGTGACTCATAGCGACCCTGCATACAACAGCCTTAAATCCTGCTCTATCCTATGCCAATCTCACTGTCTCTGACACACCTACCCCCATTACCCTAGTCACTGAGTCAATCCATTTCATAAAGGGTCTTCCTCTCTTGCACTGTCCCTCCACCCTCCCAAGCATGATGTCCCTCTCCAAGGACTGGTCCCTTCTTGCAACATGTCCAAAAATATGCCAGAAAAAGCTTCAGAATCCTTGTCTCTAAGGAGCAGCCTGGTTTCACCCTCTCTAGGGTGAATCTGTTAGTTTTCTTAGCAATTCATGGTACATTCAATACTCTTCTCCAGCACCACAGCTCAAAAGCATCAATTCTCCTTTTGTCATTCCTAGTCAATGTCCAGATGTCTGGTCTTTCCAGCTCTCTGGTCTTTGCAAGTGGTTGCAAAACCATGGCTTGTATGAGGCACACCTTACTCTCCAAACGGACATCATTGCTCTCCAGTACTTTGGAGAGGTCTCTACTAGCAGACTTTCCCATCGCAATATATCTTTTAATTTCCTGACTGCTGGTACCAAGAGTGTTGATTGTGGAGCCAAGCAAACTGAAGCTGTTAATAATCTCAATCTCATCACACTCTATCATGATGCTGCAAATCTGCCCAGTGGTGTGAATCTTTGTTTTCTGGATATTGAACCTCAGTCTATATTGAAGGCTGTACTTCTTGACCTTCTGCAGCAAGCACTTCAGGTGCTCCTTAGTTTCAGCAAGCAGGGTTATGTCATCTGCATAACACAGATTGTTGATGAATCTTCATCCAATCCTGATGCACATTTCTCCTCATAGAGCCCATCCTCCCAGAAAATCTGTTCTGCATATAGATTGGAAAAGTATGGAAATAGGACACATCCTTGGCATATACCCTTCTAAATTTTGAACCATGCAGTGTTCCCTTGCTGTGTTCTGATGACTGCCTCTTGGTTTAAGTATAAGTTTTGCATTAGCATGATCAAGTGTTCTGGGATTCCCATTCTTCTCTGAGTTGACCACAGTTTGGAGTGATCCACACAAACACCTTTGCATAGTCAATGAAACACAGATAGACATTCCTCTGGTACTCCTGCTTTCAGCCAAGATTCATCTAACATTAGCTACACTAACCCTAGCACTATGACCCCCTTCTAAAGCCAGCCTGCATTTCTGATAGTTCTCTGTTGATGTGCTGACCCGGTAACTTTTTTATAATTTTCAGCAGAATCTTGCTTGCATGTGATATTAATGATATTATTCAATAATTTCCACACTCTGTCGGATCACTTTTCTTTGGAAGAGGAACCAATATAGATCTCTTCCAGTCAGTTGGCCAAGTGGCTATCTTGCAAATTTCTTGGCACAACTTGGTGAGCACATCCAGGGCAGAATCTGTTCATTGAAATATGTCAATCGGTATGCCATCAATTCCTGGGGCCTTGTTTTTTGCCAGTTCTTTCAGAGCAGCTTGAACTTCCTTCATCACCACAGGCTCTTGCTCATATGTTGTTTCATGAAACTCTTCTGGGTCTCCCAATTCCTTTTGGTACAATGACTCTGTATACCCTTTCCATCTTCTTTTAATACTTCCTGGATTATTTAGTATTCTTCCCAAAGACATATAGATATAAGAAAATAAATAGTGAAGAATAGAAATGAATTAATACTATATATCAGGATGAATAAGACAACAAGTCACAAATTAAATCGTCTGGGGGAAAATTAGAACAATTGAAAAAGAAGGAATGATATAAATTTCTATTAATATTATTATCCAAATAAGGATTTTTAAAATCACAAAAGAACTGTGAACCAATTTATACCTAAAATGTAAAAAAATAGATAAAATAATTTACTTAATAACTAAATAATAAAAATTCATGAAAACATGATGAACAAAAATAGACTAAAATGATTCAAATGAATGATTGTTGATCAAAATCTCTTCTGCCCCCCAAAGACAGCAGGCACTATTGACTATACTGATGTATAATAGATCTTCAATTAAACTGATACTGATTCTAACTTACTTACACATTACTTCAGGGAGCTGAAGAAAGGAGAAAAGCCACATAGCTAATTTTCAAACTCAATGAGACCAGGAAAAATGTAAGGAAGCTTTAAACCCAGTTTATAAATAAGCCAGATGCAGAACACTTTAAAATAAAATAAAAGTAGATCAAACCACAGGCTTTGTATGCAAGTTGGCTTTGTAACAGGAATCAAAGGATCGTTCCAGAAGGGATTCCAAAATCTTTTGATATATTAGGAGCTAAAAGGGAAAAATTTATGATGATTGCAATAACTGTATGAAGGTATTTTATAAGAATCAGAATTCATCATGCTCCTCAGCAAACTGATAACAGAAGGCTTCTTCATTTAATGTTCAAAACCAATAGTTGTAGCTAGGTGCTATTAAGTTGGCTCTGGTTCCAAGTGACCCTACATATGGCAGAAAATCATTGCCTGATCCTTCACCATCTTCACCACCATCATGACAATTCATCTCATTGAGGGTCACTTATTTTGTACTCCCTCTCTACGTAGCAAGATGTCCTTCTCTTGGGACTGGTCCTTCATCATAATATCATCACATCTAAAGAGCATTCAGGCTGTCCTTCTTCAAAGGCAGATTTGTTTGTTCTTCAGACAGTCCATGGTATTCAGTATCTTTTGCCAGCACTATAATTCAAAGGCATCAGTTCTTCTTCTTCCTCCTTCCTTTTTCCTGGGTCAGCATCTACGGTGATTGAATATCACTTGGCTTGAGTGATATGCACCCTAGTCCTCAAAGTGACTCTTAGCTTTTGAACAGTTTGAAGAAATCTGATGCAGCAGCTTTGCCCAAAGCAGTACATTCTTTGATTTCTTGACTGTTGCTTCTCTATTGACTGTGGATCCAAATAAAATTAAATCCTTGTGCATTCCAGTCTTTTCTCCATTAATCATGATGTTGCTTATTGGAACAGTTGTGAGGATTTTTGTTTTATTCATATTTAAATGTCTATGGAGGCTGGCAGGGCAACACTGCATGGTTCAAAATTGGGAAGGGTGTATGCCAGGGATGTGTCCTATCTCCATACCTTTTCAACCTGTATGCAGAGCAGATTATCCAAGAGGCTGGGCTCTATGAGGAGAAGCGTGGCATTAGGATTGGTGGACAATCTATCAACAATCTGCATTGTGTAGATGACACAACCCTACTCGCTGAAACTGAGAAGGACCTCATGCACTTACTGCAGAGGGTCAAGGACTGCAGCCTTCAATATGGACTGAGGCTCAATGTCAAGAAGACAAAAATTCTCACCACTGGATCAATCGGTAGCATCAGGATGGATGGTGAAGAGATGGAGATTGTTCACAGCTTCAGTTTGCTCGGCTTCACGGTCAACACTCTTGGCACCAGCAGCCAGGAAATAAAAAAAACGTATTGCAATGGGAAAGTCTGCATTAGGGACCTCTCTAAAGTACTCAAGAGCAATGGTGTCTCTCTGGAGACTAAGGTGTGCCTGATACAGGCCATGGTTTTTGCAATCATTTGTTATGCATCAGAGAGTTGGACAATGACTAGGGAGGATTGAAGGAGAATTGACGCCTTTGAGCTGTGGTGCTGGAGAAGAGTATTGAATGTACCACGGACTGCCAAGAAAACAAACAGATTCATCCTAGAGAGGGTTAAACCAGGCTGCTCCTTGGAGGCAAGAATTCTGGGGCTTCATCTGACATACTTTGGACATGTTGTAAGGAGAGGCAGGTCTTTAGAGAGGGACATCATGCTGGGTAGAGTAGAGGAACAGCGCAGGAGGGGAAGACCCTCTATGAGGTGGACTGATTCAGTGTCTGGGGTAATCGGGATGGGTGTGTCAGAGGCAGTGAGATTGGCACAGGATAGAGCACGGTTTAGGGCTGTTGTACATGGGGTCACTATGAGTCGCAAGCGACTCGACGGCACATAACAACAACAACAACAACATGGAGGCTGGTGGAGTCTTTGATCTCTACCAATAAATGCTCTATGTCCTCTTCCCTTTCAGCCAGTAAGGCAATGTTATCAACATATTGTAGATTTGTTACTGAGTCTTCTTCCAGTCCAGATGCTGGATTCTTCCTCATATAGTCCAACTTCTCATATAATTTGCTCAATTTATAAATTAAATAAGTATGGTAAAAGGATACAACTCTGACATACACTTTTGTAAAATGTTAAATCATGCCATATGTTAGCTGTAGAGGAAGTGCTTGATTGCCATTAGAAATCACATCATGATTAAAAAAGAAAATCCTCCTCTAACGAGTAATAGAAAGGAACTTTCTTTATCTAATGTTTAAAACCTACAGTAAGTATGCTTATTGAGGAGACATTAGAAGCAGCCTCATTAAAATTGGTGACCGGACAAGGATATTTCCTGCCATCGCTTTTACTCAACACTCTGCTGAAGATTATAGATAATCCAATAAAACAAAGTGAAAACATAAGAAGTATAAATATTGCCAAGAAAGGTATGAGCCCTACTTATGTACATATAAAACCTAAGAGAAGATACTGATTCCAGTAAAAGAATTAATATAACATTTTAAAATTATTTGAGAGTTGACCAAGATTTCAGGATACACGTCTGGAATACAAGTATAAATAACATTCCTAATAATCTAATTGCAATACAAAATAAGGCAAGCAAAAATATACTGATCACAATGACAGCATGACTATTATTAACCCAAAAAATAAATTCACTAAAACTGTACAAAGCATTTAAAAAGAAAACAACATCACATTATCTATGCAGAGGAAGTCTTTCAAACTGGAGGAGTTATGAATCACAACCACAGTTTTAGAAGGAAAATTTACTCTAATGGAGATGCCAATCCTCTACAAATTCATTACAAATACAATCCAATTTCCTTTAAAATCCCATCAGAATTGTATATGGAAAATGATGTCTTTTTTCATATGGTACAGAAAAGAACAAGTATAGGGAAAAAATTTAATATAGATAAGGTAGGGGAGAAAGCAATACTTTTTGGTAAAATTACAGTGATTAATACAATTTGGTATTGGCACAGAGAGAGACAAAATGACCAACGAAATAAAACACAAAGCTCATTCTCATGCATACACAGAAATTTAGTATTTGTCTTGTGCATTAAGGATCTAATTTAACAAAACGGTGGTGACACAATTGTTTATCAAATGGGTAAAGGTAAAATTTAACTATTATCTTTTTGCCAGGGCTAGATTAAAAACTAAATATGTAACATGTTTTAAAAATAAAAAAGACAGTATAAGAATACAGTTTTGAAACTCAAGGTGGGGCAAGAATTCTTACACAACAGATAAACTCAATTAAGGAAGGAACTGATAAATTTGAATTCACAAAATAAAATTATGAAATAAAGTTAAGATAACAAATACTGTATAAAATCATTGTTTTAGAATAAGTATGAAGATCCAAGGCAGGGGTGGGGGAGTATTGTGGTAGCAGAGGGGTGAGGATGGGTAGGGGCAGCAGTTAATCATAGGGCTGTACAATTGGATGGGTGGGTGTAGGTGAAGGAAATGGACAAGATCTGGTGTGAAAAACAATGCATTCGAACTTCGTATAAAAACAAGTATAAAATTAAGATAAAATAAAATACAGACTGATAGAAGATATTTGTAATGCACATATGTGACAAAAGGTGAATTGCAAGTGTATATAATGAATACCTAAGTAGAGTAATAGCACAACACAAAAGGCCAAGTTATACGACATGACAATTTACAGAAAAAGATTACCTAATCACCATTAAACATATGACAAATTGTTCACCCTTTACTAGTAATTAGATAATTGCAAAACAAATAATGGTTTACCATTTTATAATACGATATTAGAAAAATATACTTAACGCTCAACAATAACAAATGTTGGCTGTGATTTGGAACAAGAAGAACTCTAAAATATTTCCATTTAGAGTAATAACTTATACAAGATATTTGCAGAATAATTTGACACTATCTAGGAAAGATGGAACTATGTGTACCTAGTATCCTTACATTCCAGTTGTAGATGCAGTTTGTTTCTGAAGGAACACTTGCAGATGTTACACAAGGACACTTGTCAGGAATGTTCATTGTAGAAGTTCCAGTACTGGTAAAAATCTAGAAACCACTTGAATGTCAACCAATAGAAGGATTGATAAACAAATTATGATAAAAGCAGAAGTGAACATTATTGTTGTTGTTATGTAACTTTGAGTTGACTATGACTCATATAACCCTTTACACAGTAGGTCTGAAACCTGCTCTATCTAGAGCCAGTCTCACACACGTTCCCTCATGATCTCAGTTACTGTGTCAATCCATCTCACCCAGTCTTCCTTTCCTGTGCTGTCCCTCCCACCTTCCAAGCATGATATCCTTCTCCAAGGATGGGTCTCTTCTTTAAGCAAGTCCAGAGTATGTGAGACAGACTCAAAATCCTTGTATCCAAGGAGCAGCTTGTTTTCACCCTCCAAGGACAGACTTGTTAGTTCTCTTATAGTCCATGGTATATATGTTCAAAACTCTTCTACAGCACTACAACTCAAAGGCACCTGTTCTTCTTCTGTCATTTTTCATCATTGTCCAGCTCTTTGATGCATAGCTAGTAATTGCAAGACCATGGCCTGGATCAGGTGCACCTTAGTCTCTAGACAGACATCATTGCACTTCAGCATTCTGGAGATGTTCCTGACAGCAGATTTTCCTAATGCAATTCATCTCTTGATTTTCCAACTGCTGATGCCAAGAGTATTGATTATGAAACTGAGCAAGCTCAAATTGTTTACAATCTCAAGCTCTTCTCCATCTGTCATAATGCTACAAACTGGCTAAGTGGTGAGAATCTTTGCTTTCTTGATGTTGAGCTTCAATCTGTATTGTAAACTACAGTCCTTGGCTCTCTGTAGCAAGTGCTTCAGGCCCTGCTCAGTTTCAGCAAATAAGGTTCTGTCATCTGCACAATTCAGATTGTTGATGAGTCTTCCTCCAATCCTAATGCCACATTCTTCTTCATAACGTACAGACTTGAATGATCAGTTCTGCTTACAGATTGAAAACATATGGAGACATGATGCATTAAGTAGATTTCAACTCAAGCAATCTGGTTTGCAACAGGTAAAAACCCCTTCTGATACTAAACTGTGCTCACAGTCCCTGCAATGCTTGAAAACTTCATTGCAGTGACTGTCTCAATCCATCTCTTTGAGGACCTTTTTTTCCTTCACTGGCCTCAAAATTTTCAAGCATAATGCTCTTATACAGAGACTGGCCCCTTATGACAAGAGGCCTAAGGCATATGAGACTAAGTCATCCTTGCCTCCACAAATCACCCTTCCTGCATCTATTAAAAGACAGATTTGTTTTTCTTTTGGTAGTCAATACCATATCCAATATTCTTCACCAGCACTACAATCCAAAGGCAATGATTCTTCTTTGTTAGAACTATTTAAATATACAGTAAAATTAAAAAAATCTGTATAACAAGCATAAACACAAAATTATATATAACAACTATAATTTGGAAGCAGGAGTAGCATCCACTTCCTAAATAACATACCTCTGGAAACTCTATGAACTTTGATAAATTATAATAGTTATAGAAAGGCTTCAGGCCTTTTGTTCATAGGGTCGCTATGAGTCATGTTCAACTCGACAGCAATCAACAATAACAACATGATTGCAAATGGGGAGGATTACTATAATCCAAGATAGACACAGAGCTTCATCTATATCTGTTGTTGCTATGTGCCCTCGAGTCGCTTGCGACTAATAGCGACCCTATGTACAACAGCCCTAAACTCTGCTCTGTCCTGTGCCAATCGCACCATCTCTGACACACCTATCCCGATTACCCCAGTCACTGATTCAGTCCACCTCATGGAGGGCCTTCCCCTCCTGCACTGTCCCTCCACCCTCCCAAGCATGATGTCCTTCTCCAAGGACTGGTCTCTCCTTACAACATGTCTTTAAAGAACAATCTGGGGCATATATGGAACCATGTTAAAATCTGATCAAACATATAGCTCCAAGTCAATTTTTAAATATTAATCTTCCATTTCTCTCTGTGTTGTGGGAAAATTGAATGCAAAAGACTTGTTGTTGTTTATGGGTGCTGTCAAGTCGAGTACAACTCATAGTGAACTTTTCTAAACCATGTTCTATACTGTGCCATCCTCACACTTCCTGACACACAAGAGCCCATTGTGGCAATTGCTATGCCATTCTACCTAGTTGAGGGTCTTCTTCTCTTTTGCCAACCCTCCACCGCATCCCAGCATCATGTCCTTCTCCAAGGAATAGCCCCCCATAGCAACATGTCCAGAGTACGTGAGACGAAGCCTCATAATTTGTGCCTCCAAAGAACACTAAGGCTGTACCTTCTCGAAGACATATCTGTTTGTTCTCTTCGCTATCCATAGGATGTCCAGTACTCTTATCCAGCACTAGAATTTAAAGACATCAATTCTTCTTCTGTCATCCTTATTCATTGTCCAGCTCTTAGTTGTATAGCAAGTAGTTGGAAAGACTATGGCATGAATCAAACACACTTTAGTCCTCAAACTGACATCATTACTCCTCAATAATTTGGAAAGGTCCCTAACTGCAGATTTTCCCAGTGCAATGTGTCTCCTTATTTCCTGACTGCTGGTACCAAGGGTATGAATTGTGGATCCAAGCAACATAGAAGTGTAAAAAACCAATGATGTCACCTGGAGGATTAAAGTGTGTCTGACCAGAGCAAGGGTATTTCTCAGGTGCCTCATATGTTTGTGAAAGCTAGACAATGAGTAAGGAAGACAGAAGAAGAAATGAATATTTTAATATGGTGGTGGAAAAGAATATTAACTATTTAGTGGACTGCTGGAATGGAGAAATCTGGAAAACCAGCATACTCCTTCGAAGTAAGGATGGAGAGACTCTCTGATTTTGGACATAATGTTAGGAAAATAATCATTCCCTAGAAAGGGACATCATGCTGATAAACTGAGTCAGTAACAAAGAGGAAAACCTCCAAAAAGATAGCTTGACATAATAGCTGCAACAGTAGACTTAAATATAGCAACAGTTATGAGGTTTCCAAAGATCTGGGAAGTGTTTTTTATTTTGTTATATATAGAGTCACTATGAATCAGAACGAAGGCCAGATGAGTTGTGGGAGGATATCAAGGGTATCATCCAGGAAGAGTGCAAACGATCATTGCAAAGACAAAAGAGGAAGAAAAGACCAAAATGGATGTCAGAAGAGACTCTGAAAATTGTACTGGAGCGCAGAGAAGCCAAAGCACAGGGAAGAATTCAAGATACTA
>NW_006399804.1:18435461-18450690 GCF_000299155.1 Elephantulus edwardii | reverse complement strand
GGAGTTTAGGGCTGTTGTACATAGGGTCGCTATGAGTCGCAGGCGACTCGACGGCACATAACAACAACAACAACATGAATCAGAAATAGACACCAACTCAATATAACAACAATAACAACTGTGATAATTCTTTTAAAATGAGGGCATACTTTCTACCAAAACAGATGTCAGAAGGGATCCTGAAAGTTGCACTACAGCTTTGAAAAACCAAAACTAAAGGAAGATACACTGAAATAAAAGAGCTGAACAGAAGATTTCAAAAGGCACCTTGGGAAAGACAAAACAAACAACTATAACAGAATATGCAGAGACCTGGAATTCGAGGATTAAAAGGCTGGAACTCCCTCACCATTTCTCAAACTGAAAAAGAAATTCACGCCTCAAGTTGCAATATTTAGAGATGCTATGGGCAAAATCTTGAATGATCTAGGAAACATCAAAGAAGATGGAGGGAATACATAGAATCACTGTATTAAAAATAATTGGCTGCCTTCAATTTAACTTGAGCTGTTTCTTACAATTTCAATACCAATGGTTCTGGATCATATGCTACTTCCTCAAATGATCAAATGTGGATCAGGTCTTTCTTGGAGAACTTATTCTGTGAATGAATATTCCATATTCTTTTGATTCTTCCTATGTTGCTCAGTATTTTGCCCTTTGATTTCTGTATTATTGCAAATCAAGGCTTATATTTTTTTCTTCATTTCTTTCAGTTTAAAAAAAAGAAGCTAAGCATATTTTCCCCTTTTGATTTTCTGACACTAGGCCTTTACACATTTCATTATAGTACTTCACTTTGCCACCTGAGGCCACTTTTGAAATCTGTGCAGCTTTTCTTTGTTTCTTCTGTTTACATGAGTTACTCTGTGTTCTAGAATAAATTTAATTTTTGACCTTTTCTTTCCCTTTCTTTCCTGTATTTGTAATCACCTTTTGGGTTTTTTGTGTGTGTATTATGAATTTTATACTGCCTCAAATTTGTCTTGTCTGTAGTCAGTGTTCAGTGAATCAAATCTGTCTTGAGATAATATTTAAATTAAGGTGAAATATACTCAAGATTGGATTTTAGCTCTTATGGACTTGTTTTAAGTTTTTCTTTGGGTTCACCTTGAACTCTAATATAATATAAGCAATGAATAGTCTATTCCACAGCTGATACTGACTTGACTTTGATGGATGATACTGAGGTTATTCATTGTTTCCTTCCACAGTTGTAGTTGGTTTGATTCCTGTGCATTATGTTTGGCAAGGTCAACAAGTTGCTGAAGAGGGTATTTGCAATGAATAAGTATCTGATTCTACACAAATTTCTCTAACATAATCTTCAGAGTCCTTTCTGTTAACAAGATCCTATTTTTTCAATTACCAATTCTTCTTTGCTCCCGACTTTTCTATTCCAATCACTTATTATTACCAATGAGTCTTGATTGCATGTTTGATAAACTTTAAATTGCAGAAGTTGGCCTAAGTCTTGTATTTCTTTATCTTTGGCTTTAGTAGTTCGAGTAATAGTCATATTAACTGGGTAGGCATATGGATAGTATACTATTACTGACTGTATTATACTTCAGGATAGATCTTGACTTTTTTTTTCTTCAGGAAAAGATAGTTTATTCTGGCATTTTGTAGAAAAGGAAAAAGACAATGAGTGGGAGAATTGGACCAGGAGTAAGCCAGCTAAACGCAGAACTCCTCAGAAATAATCTTTTGTTGTTGTTGATGAATACAATACTATTCCTCTTTGTCATTCCTGGCAGAGCAGACCATAGGATTATCTTACTCAAGCTGGCCAATACCAATCCATTTGCTCTCACAAATACTGCAGATATCAATATTTATGCCTTCCATTTTATTTTTAAGAACTTCCAACTTTTCTAGACTCATACTTCATAACATTGTACATATCAGTTACTACTGAATGTATACAGCTATTTCTTCTTATTGTGAACTGTGCTACATCAGTAAATTAAGATTATGAAATCTTTTCCTCATCAATATAATTCAGTCCTACTCTACTTTATGAAGGTAGCTCCTTCTAAGTCATACTGTGAGTGCTTGCAGCACAAAGGTACATCTTTTGGAGCTATATCAGATAGTGTTTCACTGCTGTTCAGGAAGCTTTTATTAGCCAGTCTTTTCAGAATTAACCCACCAGGTCCTTCTTCCTAATCTGTTTTAGTTTGGAAACTCTGATCAAACTTGTCCACCGAGGTTGACTCTGTTGATATTAGAAAAATGCACAATTTTTAATATCACAGCAACACGCATTTCTCAACAGTAAGCAAATTGACAGACCAAGGGTGGATAATGGTTGATGACCTCTCATTGAAATTCTTTCTACTGGTATTGAGCTGCCTTACTATAGTTTGAGAAAGGAAGAATGATATCGCTGAATTAAAATTGAGGTTTTCCACAGATGTACAAATACCAAAGAAGTGTAGGGTACTTCAAGAAAAGAGTTAAAATAATGTACTATGAAACTCAAGCTGGATAAGAGAACAGTAGCGGTGGATAGGGAGGAAGTAGAGGTGGATCCAAAGTTCCATTGAGGTTACACAAGAGTGGCACTGGTTGACTTGAGCAGACAAGTTCAAAAGATGAAATACTGGGGTTGGAGAGATTGACCCTGGCATTAATTTTGGAGTAGGGCAAGTTTTTTCCATTCTTTATATACAACAGATATTTTTTTATTTTAAAATGTTTACTTCTACCTCATGTAAACATAGTATTCCATTTTATTAATGCGTCATAACTTAGCTAATCAATATTTTATTATAATTAATATTCTTTTTCATCATTGTCATAAAATACTATTAGTCTTATTTAAACTAATACATTTTTCTCTTAACAGTGGTAATTTCCAAGACATCTCTGATCTTCTTGAGACCAGTGGGAGTAAGCATGAGTTACCTGATCAATTTAAGAGTGGAACTACTTACTAGTGTCCTCTCTAAGAAGAAGGCACAAAGGATCACTTCCATCAAGGTGGGTGTTCTTCTGCATATTGGATCATGTTTGGAGAGAGATCAGACTACATAACTGACTATCCCTTATCTCTTGCCCTTGATGAATTCCATATCATAGCAACATTATGGGCAGAGTAGAAATGTTACTATAGGGTTTTGTTATATACCATAGTTGACCCTTCTGGGTGGTTTTGGACCTGGGAGATTGCAAGGGAAGAGATTGTCTACATTTTTCTTACAGAGCAGCTAGTGGACTCCATCCAACTGTGTGCCTTGGGTTGGCAGAGCAGCTCCTTGCCACTAAACTACCTGATCCCCCTTTACAGAAGCATTCTGTCCCAGCTTTCTTTTGTAGAGAGGCTGGTGGATTCCAACTGGTGAACTTTCAAGTAATAGTCAAGTGCTCAACTACTGCTCCCTCAGGGCTCCTTCAACTGCAATTAAATTATGTAAAATAATTTAGGAACTTCAATAAAATTAATTGAGCAGATTCTATGTGAATGAAACTATATGTAGGAACTCAAAAATGTTTACAAATATGGTAGGAAAAATTAAATGTGCACATAGATTATTACAATGCAGAGTGAAAGCAGGGGTAGATTTGCCATGAAGCTAATGAAGATTAAATAAGCATCAGTGCTCCTCACTTTCAGGGGCCTCCCAGTAATCTGTGAGGGGTTCTGTAAATGTGCTGTGGAGGCATTGTTTATTAAAATTGGGAAAAGTGAGATTTTTAAAAAAAAAAACAACAACAAACTCCAGTTATTTAAACTCTTGCCCTCTCTCACTTACTTTGGAATGATCAGGATCATTTTTGAGATACAACTAAAAGGTAAGTTCTACTAAAGGAACAGTTGAAGTTTTTACAATACATGTGTGCGGCTTAATGATATTTCCAAGTAGAAATAAGTTACCTTGTCACTCTCTGATATATAGAGTGGAGGCTGAGTCCTCACAGGAACTTATTGTATAGTGCATAACAATGGATGTTAGCAAGCAATGGTGGTGGTGGTGGTTGATGCCATTAAACTGAGTATGACTCATAGTGACCCTATGAACAAGAGATCTGAACCCTTTCCCATCCTATACCCTCCTAAGTCCATTGCTGCAGTCACTGTCAATTCATCTCATTGAGGGTCTTTCTATCTTTCACTGGACCTCTACCTTTTCAAGCATTATATCTGTAAGGGATTACCTCTCCTAATAACAATCTTTAAATATGTGAGGTGAAGTTTTTCCATTTTTGCCTGCAGGGAGCACTCTGTCTGCACTTCCCCCCCAACCTCCAAGACATACCTGTTTAGTTTTGGGCCATCCATGGAACAATCAGTGCTATTCTCCAATACCACAACTCAAAGGTGTCAATTCTTCTGTCATCCTTATTCATTGTCCAGCTCTCAGATGCATAGCAAGTAACTGAAAAGACTATAGCTTAGATCATGCACACTTTAGTCTTCAAACTGACATCATTGCTCCTCAGTAATTTGGAGAGATCCCTGATTTGCTCAATTCAATATGTCTCCTGATCTCCTGCCTGCTGGTACCAAGAGTATTGATTGTGGATCCACCTGAGATGAAATAATTGAGAATCTTGTCTCCATCTATCATTATGTTGCCTGTAAGTACAGTGGTAAGGATTATTGTCTTCTTGATGATGACATACTATTCGTATTGAAAGCTATAGTCTTTTGTCCTCTATATAAGTGTTTAAATTCCTCCTCATTTACAGCAAACAAGGTTGTACCATCTGCATGATGGAAGTTGTTGATAAGTCTTGTTCCAATTCTGATGCTGCATTCTTCTTCTTTAAGTCCAGGCTCTCAAATTATTTACTTAGTATAGATATAGGGAGTCCTGGTGGCCTCGTGGTTAGAAGCTGCTCTATCGTGCCAAAAGCACATGTTTCAAATCCATCAGTTGCTCTATTGGAGAAGGATGGACAATCTTCTCATGTTCAATTAAATACCTCTGAAAACCCATTGGAGGGTTAGCTATGGGTTGATTTCAACTCAATGGCATGCAACAACAACAACAACATACAGATTGAATAAATATGGAAAAAAGATGCAGCCCTGACACACACACTTTTCTAGCTTTAAATAATGTAATGAATGTTTCCTTGCTCTATTAGGATAGCATCTTCATGGTCTAACTACAGATTTTACATGAGCATAGCTAAGTGTTCTGAGATTCCCACGATGTTTTCCATAGTTAGTTATGATCCACACAGTCAAGTACCATTGCATAGTTAATACAACACAAATAGACATCCTTCTTCTATTCTCTGCTTTCAGCCAGAAGCCATCTGACATCAGCAAAAATATCACTGGTGCTGCTTCCAAGTAGAGTGGAAGAATTTTAATTCAGAAATATTATTAATCATTTCCTAAGTGAAAATGTATCTTTTCATAACTTTTGGGTCAATTCTATACCTGTATGTGTCCATTTAGACTCTCTCAATGTATTATCTCTCTCTACTTTGATGTTACTGTTGTTAAGTGTTGTTGACTCATAGTGACCCTATGAATGATATAATTGGGGAGCTATGTTGACATAGAGAGAGATCAGTTGGCCTAGTGGACAGAAAGTGATGGTACCCAGCCCAAGGTGGGTGACTTCTAATCTGTGGCCCTTAGGCCTGTTTTTCATTATTTTTGTTCTAACATTCTTCTAGGTCATATAACCCTGGTGTGTCCACTTGCCCTACAGAGGTGACTTGTGGTTGCTGTGAGGCTGAACACTGTGGTTACCCCCGGTGGACAGTGTTTGAGGGAGCTCTCCAATTAAAACAAGCTTGGAAGCAGGAGTGGAATCCACTTCCGGAAACCGTATGAACCTGGAGAAAGGATGAAAGTCACACAAGGGTTGAGGATTTTCATTCATAGGGTCGCTATTGAGTCACCTACAACTCGACGGCACTTAACAACAACAATTTATTATGGATGCTTACTCTTCTCTATACTCACATCCTTCTTGATTCCACATCTAAAAATCTTTTCATGCGCATGCGCTCAAGTAGCAAATTAATACCAACATTATTTGTGCTCAAGGAAGAAAATACCTTTGATGAATTCTGGGTATGTGTTTGGGTACAGGCTGCCAGCATTCCAGCTTTCTCCAGCCTGTATGGATTGCTGGATGTTAACCTGGCCAGGGCCCACATACCTGTGCTCTGTCTGCCTTTTAGGACATTTTCCACTTGTAAAAATGTGACAGTTCTGTAATTCCATTCAGGTCAAATTACATGCACTTACATGAAGACAAAACAAACTTTCCTCCCATCCTTCAATTCTGATTAATGAAAACAAGGCCAAGAAAGTCCTGTTTTTTTTTTTTTACTATCTGTACTGTAGTCACCTTCATTAATGAGAAAGAAATAATCACAAGTCAAGAACAAGAATTATTTCTCTGGATGTCAGCAGGTACTGGAGGTGGCCTATCATTTCCCATATCCATGATGTATATGAGTGTGCATGTGTGAGTGATCACTTCTCTGGGGCTGTGTGTCTACAGTTACTTCCTTCCTCACATGGTACCACTTGTGACCTGCTCACCATTACACCGGTCTTGTCACTCATTGATCAGCTTAAGGAGTCTGACTTTAGGATGAATCAGCTTCAAGTGAGCTGACTATAAACCAAGCTGAGAAGATAATATCTGAGATTTTTTTTTTTTAAATAAGTCCTCGGGTTTTACAAAACAAGACTGGAGATAGGTGGAAATAACTGAGTAGTTACTGAGTCATGTGAGAAGGAATGGAGAACTCAAAGTCCTGGAAGATGAAAATGTGGGACCAACGAATTCAGACAAATGAATTGCTTCTTCCCAGAGACTAATGCTACAGGTCCTGCTGAAATGCAGCAGCTGCCATCTGACTGATCCTTCCCTAACCTAATGCCTCATAGCTGTGACTGATCTTTTCATTTCTCTCCATTACTAATATTTCTACTCACTCTAGGCCCTTCAGGACTGGTGCTTGAGCTCTTGCTTTCAGCTCTATGTTGACAGACAGTACCTGCTGCCAGCATTCCAGCTATCTGCAAGCTATATGATTGCTGGATGTTAACCTGGCCAGAGCCCGCATACATGTGCTCCGTCTGCCTTTTAGGGCATTCACCACTTGTCTAAATTTCAGTGGTAATACAGAAGAAATATTTATACTTAACAGTCACTTTCCAGATGTTAAATAACGTAGTCCCAATGCCAGCTGATGCTTACTCATGATGATCCTATGTGAGCTTTATAACGTTTTAAATGGCTATTTCCAACCCTCCCCCTAAGAAGTAAATTGGTAGGCCATTCTTCTATGCCCTGGATAATTTGGAATCTCCAACCTTTTGGTTACCAACAGATTTCGTTACTGTTAATGCCGCCTATATTTACGACTGATAATCAAATTATGTGGTCAGAATTATCATATTTTCTGTTTATGTAACTTCATCTTTAGAAATATCTGAGACAAATATATTTGCATTAAAGGAAGCAGAGAAGCAAAGACTAGGAGGTGGAAACTTGTGTCAGTCACATGTATGATCACCTTCACTTTGGCTTTCTTCATCTTCATCTTCATCTTCATCCTCCACTTATGAAATGTACTTTCCTTTCCACTCTTAAGAACTGAGGTTAATATTTACAGGATTGTTGTGAAGTTTAATTAAAACCTTAATATGAAAGTGTCTGGTACTTGGCAGATACTTAGCAAATAGAAATTTCTTTATTTCTTTCTATTTGTCCCTGGATTTAGGAAACTTGGCTTCTCTGATAGAAGTTGGACTTGAGTGTGTCCAGTACAGCACTGTGTAGTAAATGTTGGATGTATGATTTAATGGAAAATCAATGGAAACATAAAAAAATCAATTTACGGCTTATGAAAACCTAAAGGCCATCCTTTGCCCCCTACAATGTGCTGGTCTTGAATCAATTACCCAATATTTTAATATACAATAATGTGCCTGCTCTTTTGCTGTATTTCTTTATACTAGGAGCCAAACCTCTTCAACTCAACCACATTTGTATAAGAACTAGCTTTTCTGTGTTGTTTGGGCCTACACTTGATGTCCTAAACTTTTCTAGCTTGCCTGAATCTTTCCATTCCAAGTCAGCATCCTAATATTCTCGACTAAGGGGGTGGAAAAAAAGAGAGAGTGAGTAGTCCTAAAAACGCAAACCTACTTAAGATGTAGGCTTGCTCAGGAAATGGAAACAACAGTTGGCTGCTGCGTGATTGGAGCTGCGCTGAGTAAGGCCACCTGCTGGCTCAGCACCTTTCCAAATAATTAAGCAATCTACTGAGAGCCTGGAGTTTGTAATCATAGAAGATTTGGAAAGAAGTTCAAGTAAGAATTCTATAGATGACTTTTTCCTTAGCCAACAATTCCATTAAAGAAATTTATTTTAGTGTTTTGGAAGCATGAAGGTTTTAGTTCAGCCATAGAGGCATCCAACCATTACTAAGTCCTCTGTCAGCAGATTCAGTGGAAAATGAGAAGAAAACACTGGAGCCCTACCTATCCATAAGATTTAGGCACAACTGCAGTCATACCAGGAAGAGGGTACCAAGGACCCTGCACCAATTCCGTTGAGCATCTATTAGCAGTCACAAGAGTAATCCCTAGTAAAAACTGTCTCTAGGTCTAGAATTAATGTTCGAAATTAAAAATATTGAAGAAAGATAAAGCCCACACATTTTACCACAAAATATGGCCTTAGTGTTAAGGAATGCCAGCCTGAAGGCATGCAGTTGAAATCTACTAGCTACTCTTCTGGAGAAAAGACGGGAAGTCTTCTTCATTGCAATTTACTGCCTCTGAAAACCTGCTGGCGAGTCAACTATGAGTCAACTCCAACTCAGTTGTACTCAACTCTCCTTGCCTTCTTGAATTTGGGAAGTGGATTCTTGCTTTATGCTTTTTGGTAAGACCTAACCTTGAGACTCTGGAGTTCCAGGCTTGTATCTTAACACCTGTGCACTTGAACTCAACCACCTCTGTGCTTTCTGGACTGTCAATTTACTCTAACAAGAGTATTCAGGGATCAGAGTGCTCTGCTGTTTGTAAAGTCAAAAGTAGATATAGCTCATCAGTGCTGAAGTCTAGGATAACCTACACCAACCTTATCTTAACTGATAAGTCAGTTTTTATACCATCCCCTCACCTCAGTGTACG
The DNA here is from genome assembly GCF_000299155.1 of Elephantulus edwardii. Taxonomy (NCBI): domain Eukaryota; kingdom Metazoa; phylum Chordata; class Mammalia; order Macroscelidea; family Macroscelididae; genus Elephantulus; species Elephantulus edwardii. Next base: position 18,441,557 of record NW_006399804.1, on the reverse strand, counting down.
CTAAACTATCATTTGACTCTCTGTCTCCCCCCAACCCTTTTATTCCCACCATGAAAGAATAGAGTTGAATGGATTAACATCCATATTAACATTTTTATCTGCAAGTGAAACCTAGGATGTTGGTGGTGGTGGTGGTTGAGTACTGTCAAATCAGAATTGACCCATAGCTAACTCACTAGCAGATTTTCAAAGGCAGTAAATTGCACAGGAGATTGCTCATCCTTCTCCTGAAGAGCAACTGCTGGATTCAAACCACATGTCTTTGGGATTGTAGCACAACTTCTTACCACTAGGCCACCAGAGCTCCCTAGGACATTAGTAAAAGTTGCTAAGGCAGCAGGCCATCCTGAAGTCCTGGGAATATCGCTGAACGTGAAAGAGATTACCAGTTCTTCTGAACTAAGAGCTAAAAACCACTTCAAGTAATTTGGCTTCCATTATTGCCTATGTTCATTTACATCAGCCTCCAAGACCCTGATACTCTACCATATGCCTTCAGTCCAAAGAACTAGCCAATTAAGGATCTTAACCTGCTGTGAAGCCATACGCATTTCCCTAAGCAATAAGTACACATACTATCACTTCCAACACTAAGATTTTGCTGTTTCATTTTAGGCATTTTAAATTAAGCCCCGGGGAAACATTTTACTGCTAATAAATAATCGCTTATTGTAATATGCATTATTGCTGAGATAATAGAGTACATCAATATCTATTCATGTTATCATAACTGGGAAACCATATGTGAGAATACCACTCCTATAACCAAGCATTGAGATAAAACACAAATGTTAATTTTCATGGTGTCATGTTTGATTTAAATTATCTGTTCTAAAATATAGGCATGTATTCATCTTCAATGTAATGAATTCATTTGTTACCCAGCCACATTTTATTTTTATCAAATTTCTCTGTCAAACAATTTTATATGATTGGAGATAGAAGAAAAAATATTTCATGACTATTGGTTGAGAAATAATACATTGACGTTCACTGAAAGAGTGTTGGTGAAATAGTTATATTTTAAAAAGAAACTTTATGATAAACTTTAAAATCCAAATCTAAAGTGTTTAAGATATATTAGCTCATATTTCTCTGCTTCCTCTGATTAGACTACAGTTCAATTATATTAATTTTATTTAAAAAATCCCAACTTCTATTTTTACCAAACATTATCAACTCTTGTGATGGAGAATCACAGTCTTTGATTGATTCCCAATGTATGATTTGAGGTTTTTATCCACAAGAAGGAACTGACAAAAGATTAACTACACTTTTCTTCCTCTAACTATTTTAAAGCTTAATTAAAAAAGACATTTGTTAAAAAAATTAAGTTAGATGACCTGAGATTCCTTAAATAATTAGTTGTGGGAGTATCTGAAGCTACACCAATATTTTTGCTTCCAATTTTAGGCTAAAACACCTATAAAGATACACAAATTAGTAGCCATTACTAAGAAGTGGTAAATTGGATGATAAATAATCAATAATAATAGAAATAATTTAGAAAAATTAGTTTTAATGCAACTTGTTTGTTTGACAAAATACTTAGTTCAGTGATATCTAAACTGGCTAAGATAGAAATCTATAATTAAGAATTGAAAAGAAACTTTAAACCAATCACATTCTAAAAATTGTAAAAAAAAGTGTTGCATTTGTTGAACTTCATAAGAATGGAATATTGTTGTTGTTATAAATGAAACTTCATTTGGCAAATTTTAGGCTTCCTTTTCAAACCATACACTTTGTATGCTTTCCTGCTGTCTTCATTTTTCTTAATAGTACTGTGCTGGCCACACTTTTTTGTGGGTATTGCACATATACAATATTTTGTACATGCATAATCTGGCATTGTAACAGGCATTACCAAATGAGTGACTCTTAAACTATGCAAGAGGAGGGTTAACCAGAAACAACTGAAATGGAGAATGAAGTTTTTAACAGTCTCATGATGCTTTGCAGACAAAAAACAATTTTCAGAATCTGTCCAAAAAGGAAAGGCCTTCATAAATACCAGGTTTTCATTTGTATCCCCAAAGAGGACATCAAACCTAGAATTAGACCAAGCCTCATTAACCTTGTAACTCATCTTTGGGTCAGTCAACTCTTGATTGATTCACATGATATGACTCAAACTAGAAATCTGATAAGGGATAGAACAAATATTCTTTGGAGAAAGAGGATATAATCCAACCAGAACACTAACAGTTATCAAGCTGATTGATAATGATGGCATCCCACCATCAGTGTGTCAAGGCCATAAAGTTTAACAGGAGAGGCCTGCTTTATCTTTCTCCTGTGAAGTGGCTGGAAGGCTCAAACTGCTAATCTTTGAGTTAGCAGCACACCAGCGCTAAACCACCAGGGCTCCTTTTAGTATGATCTAAAAGGCCATGTTGTTGTTATGTGCCATAGAGTTGGAACTAATTCATAGCTTATCTTCCAGTGGGTTTTCAGAGGCTGTAAGTCACACATGAGAAGACTGCAATATTTTTCCTATAGAGCAACTGGTGGATTTGAACTATGTGACTTTGAGTTGGCAGTGCAACTCCTGGCCACTGGACCACCAGAGTTCCTTGATTCAAAGTCATAGCTGTTCTGTTTTTGTTTGTTTTCTCTTTCAGAAAAAGTCTTGGGTCTTTTTAATCACAATGGCTACCATTAAAGGGGGGAGGGGGGAAGGAATAGCACACCAAAACAAAGATATCAGGCAACTAAATAAAAGACCAGCAGGTGACTCAGACATACCAGCTGGGTCACCTATGTTGGATAGATTTCAGCAGAGCATCCAGATTAAGACAGGAAGAAAGACTTGATGATGTACTTCTTTAAAACGTGAATAAAAACTTTTAAGAAGATAGAACATTGTTATAAAGCAAAGGATAAAACAGAACAAAACAAACATTGTGACTGCGTTAACTCCCAACTTAATTCCAACCCTCGATCAGGTTTCTAATGCTGTATGTCTTTATGCTGATGTCTTTCTTGTGTGGAGTTGTTGCTTTTGTTGTTGCTAGGTACCACTGAGTCGAGTACAATCTATCGCAACCCTATGAACAACAGATCTGAATCCTGTCCTATCCTGTGTCATTCTCATATTTCCATTGGAGCCCATTGTGGCAGTCACTCTGCCAATTCATTTCTGGCTGAGGGTCTTCCTCTCCTTTGCTGACCTCCACCCTTCTAAGCATCATTTCCCTCTCCAATGAATAGCCCCTCCTAGAAACATGCCTGAAGTCTGTGAAGTGATGACTCATCTTCTTTGCCTCTAAAGAACACTCTGGCTGTACCCTCTTTCAGACATTCATTTATTCTCTTCTCCAAAACCACAGCTCAAAGGCATCAATTCTTCTTCTGTCGTTCTTATTCATTGTCCAGCTCTCAATTGCGTAGCAAGTGATCAGAAAGACCACGGCCTGAATCAGACTCACCTTAGACCTCAGAAAAGACATCATTACTCCTCAATAATTTGGAGATGTCCCTAACTTGAGATTTTCACAGTGCAAAACGTCTCCTGATTTCCCGACTGTTGTTACCAAGGGTGTCAATTGTGGAGCTAAGTAGGATAAAGTTGTTGACAGTTTCAATATTTTCTCCATCTATCATGATATTGCCTGTAGGTCCAGTGTAAGAATCTTTATTTTCTTGACATTGAGATGCAATCCATGATGAAGGCTGTATTCTTTAATCTTCAGCAACAAGTGTATCAAGTCCTCCTCACTTTCAGCAACAAGGTTGTGCCGTCTGCATAATGCAGGTTATTGAGGCGTCTCGCTCCAATCCTGATGCAAAAGTCCTCTTCATATGATCCAGCTTCTCTAATAATTTGCTCAGCATACAGATTGAATGTATATGGAGAGAGAATACAACCCTGACACACTCCCTTTATAATTTTAAACTAGGTAGTGTTCCCTTGTCCTGTTCATACAACAGCCTTCTGGTCTAGGTATAGGATTTGCATGAGCACAATTAAGTGCTCTGGGATTCCCATTCTTCTCAAAGTTAGGTAAAATTTGTTATAATCCACACAGTCAAATGCCTTTGCATAGTCAATAAAGCATTTGCATAGTCAATAGACATTCTTCTGCTGGTCTTTGTTTTCAGCCAGGATCCATCGGACATGAGCAATACTATCCCTGGTGCAATAGCCTCTTCTAAATTTTGCTTGAATTTCTGGCAGTTCCCTATATATGTACTCATTTTTCAGTGATCTTCAGCAGTATTTTGCTTGGATATCATATTGTTATTGTTCAATAGTTTCCACGTTATTTTAGTTCACCTTTCTTACGAACAGGAACAAATATGGACCTCTTCCAAATCTGATGGTCTCCAGATTTCCTGGCATAGACTGGTGAGTGCATCCAGGACTGCATCTGTTAATTGAAACAAATCAATTGGTACCCCATTAATACCTGGGACCTTATTTTTTCCCCAGTGTCTTTAATGCAGCTTCTACTTCCTCCTTGATTACTGTTGGCTATTGTTCATACGGCACTTCCTGAAATTTTTCAGTGTCAGTCAGTTCTTTTAGGTACAGTGATTCTGTGTATTCCCTCCATCTTTTTTTTTTTTTTTAAAGCTGTGTAGGCCATTCAATTTATTGCTCATAGCATCTTTTAATATTAGGACTTGAGATTTAAATTTGTTTTTCAGTTCTCTGAGCTTGAAAAATGCAGAATTAGTTTCCCCCTCTTTTTTCTCCAATTCCAGCTCTCTGTGTATTTTATTATAATACTTTGTCTTCTCAAGCTTCCCTTTGAAATCTGTTTAGCTCTTTTACTTTGGTATGTTTTCCCTTTGTTTTGGCTTCTCAGCACTCTAGTGCAATCAGAATCTTCTGACATCCATTTCCATTTTTTCTTTCTCTTCTGCCTTTATAATGACCTTTTGCTTTTTTCATGGATGATATCATTGATATTATCTCATAACTCATCTCGTCTTGATCACTAGTGTCCAATGCATCAAACTTATTCTTAAAATGATCTTGACATTCAGATAGAATAGATTCAAGATCACCTCTTAATTCTCATGGACTTATCTTCATTTTCTTCAGCCTCAATCTAAACGTGCACCTGCATAATTGATGGTCTGACCCACAGTCTGCACTTGGCCTAGTTTTGACTGTCAGTATTGAACTTCTCCAACAATTTCTTCCACAGTTGTAGTCAATGTGATTCCTATGCATCCATGTCCATGTGTCCATGTGTAAAGTTGCTGTTTGTGTCTTTTAAAAATGGTATTTGTAATGAATAAATATGAAAATACAAAATTTGATCATTCTGTTTCCAACCTCACTTTTATTGTTGTTGTTGGTTGCCTTTGAGTTAAGCATGACTCATAGCGACCCTATGAACAAAAGGCCTGAAGATTTTCTATAACTAATGATGTTTATAAAAGTTCATAGAGTTTTAGAAGGCATGGTATTTAGGAATTGGATACCACGCCTGCTTTATTTCTATTACCAAGCCCATATTTTCCAACTACTATTCCTTCTTCACTTTTGCATTCTGGTCACCAGTTTTCATTAATGCATCTTGATTGCATATTTGGTCAATTTCAGACTGCAAGATTTGGTAAAAATTTTAAATTTCTTCCTCTTTGGCTCTATATGTAGGAGAATATATTTGAAAAATAGTCATATTAGAGTGTCTTCCTTGTATGTGCATGGATAATATATTACTTACAACACTGTAATTCAGGATAGAAACTGAAATTACTTTTTTATTATAAATGTAACTCCATTCTTCTTCTGTTTTTCATTCCCATCATAGAATACTATATGATTATCTGATTCAAAGTGGCTCAAGCTAGTCTATATCATCTCACTAATGTCTGGTATGCTAATGTCCATGTGTTCCATTTAATTTTTCACAATTTCTAGTTTTCTAACATTCAAGCTACATACATTCGATGTTCCAGTTATTAAAGAATGTTTGTATTATTTTTCCTCGCTTTGACCGACTTCCAATCTGGACTCTATCTTTATTACTATAACTATCTGCATTCCTTGGCTGTTCATAGGGTTTTCAGAAGCCTGTTATTTAATAAATTGATGGTGAATCCTGCTTCCTACTCTGTCATAATCTAGTAGGTCTA
>NW_006399804.1:18433318-18434871 GCF_000299155.1 Elephantulus edwardii | reverse complement strand
TCTTTGGCCTTGGAGTCCCTGGATCCTCCAGCCGCTGTCCCTCTGACTGCATTTATTATACCTGAAGATCCTTTTGTGCATGAACAGAGCTTATTCCTCCCTGAGATAGACTGACACAGATAGTGTAACAAAAGAGGGTCTGTAAGAATTTCGCAGAATCAGGCAGAGTTAGACTCTGTTCTACATAGGGTTACTATGAAGCAGGAGGCAACTTGACAGCACCTAACAACCACACTATCTGAGTATTTTAAAAAGTAACATTTTAAAAATTTGTGTTTCAATCTCTTCCCCCTGCTCCCTCCCTCCACCCCCAAACTCTTTGACCACATGATTTCCCCTCTTCACACCCTCTGTTCCCCTTCCCCCGCCCCTTCCCTCTTTGTATTTCCATATACATCTTGCTGGTTATCCTATTTTTATAATAATAGTCTTCTACAGAATTTGTGGTTATGCACCTGAGTTAGTTTACAAACTCATTAGTATACTGATCTTTAGCCTCCTCCATGTTATATCGTATTTTTCAAAATCATTGCTCCTAAGAGTTACATAGAATTTCATCATGTGAATGTACTATAGTTATCAAGTTATCAATCTAGTGGTTTGTTGAGGGACATTTGGGCTGTTTCTATGGTTTTGCAGTTGTGAACAACTCTGCTATGAACATCAGTGTACGAATCTCCATTTGTATCTCAGTTCTGTTTTCCTTGGGATATATTCCTTCAGCGGTATTGCTGGGTGACATTGAATCTCTTTGTTCAGCTTTTTGAGGACACACCAAACTGCCTTCCAGAATGATTATACCATTTTACAGTCCCAACAACAGTGTATGAGAGTTCCAATCTCTCCAAAACCCTCTCTAATATTTATTGTTGTTGTCCTATTAACTTTGCCACTGCTACTGAGGTGAGATTGTATCTCATTGTGGTTTTGATTTGCATCTTTCTTATTGCCAATTGAGTTAGAGAATTTCTTCATGTGTATGTTGGTCATCTGAATGAATGTCTTCCTCTGTGAAAGATCTTTCCATATATTTTGCCCATTTTTTAATTGGGTTATCAGACTTTTTCTTGTGAATGTCCTGTAGTATTCTGTAAATTTTCATTATATGACCCCATCTGAAATGTTGTTGCCAATTTTTTTCTCTCAGACCCTTGTCTGAGATGTCATTGTTGAAGGTTTTCATTTTACCCTAACATAAAAGGTTTTTTTATGCACAAAGTGACTGTCTGTTTTGTTAGAAGATAAAACTTAGATGAAATGACCCAGAAATATTAAAAATTAATATATAGAAAAAGATAAACTATGCAAATTCCGATTTACAATTTAAGTAACTCTACACAGATCAGATAAAGGTAAGACAGTTATGGAAGTGAAAGAGTCTTTCAGACTGAAACTGTTCATACAACAGAATACATAAAATTATAACTTTGAATGATACTGAAAAATAGTTACTAGATATGCAATAAGAGAAACAGCCAAAGTCAGAGAGGAAAATTTCAGCTACCTCTCTCAATAATCATAGCAACACTGTGAGACAGAGTAGATTAACTTTG
>NW_006399804.1:18409118-18432508 GCF_000299155.1 Elephantulus edwardii | reverse complement strand
TGGAGTGAGATGATATCTCATAGTTATTTTGATTTGCATCTCTCTTAGCATAGCTGCATTTTACCGAAGCAAATTTCCATATTACTTTCCAGTGGAACATTTAGGAAATTAAAACCATTGACCTTTTGGTTACCAAACCGACCAACACTTAGCCAACTGACTGGTAGTGAGGTTATCTTTCAATAGTTGATAGAAAAACAACACACAAAAACAATAAGGATTTGGGAGATTTGAACAAAGTGATATAAAATTAACTTAATTAGCACTGCATCAGCAATGACAAAATAGATTTTTCAGGTCATTTGGTCACTTCTTAAAGCTGTTTATAAAACAAGATTCAAAATTTTTTTTAAATGAGCAAAGTTCTCTAATCACAATTGAATTGAACCAGAAATACAATAAACACACGTAAAAAAATAATCCCTAGAGAATATCCAAATACTTGAAAATTAAGCAATCTCTTTTAAAATAAACTTTGGGTCAAAAAGAAATCCTAGTGGAAATAAATGTTATTTTAGACTACAGTACATTAGAAACGTAACATTAAAATATGGTGAATGCTGTTCTTAGGGAAATATTTACTGCCAGATACTATACAGTTCAGGGGAGCTCCAGTGACTTAGTGATAAGGAATAGTGCTGTCCACACAAAGGTGCATGGTTAGAATTCACTAGCCGCTATAGGAGAGAAAGGTGGGCAATCTCCTCTCATGGAACTTCCTGCCTCTAGAAATCCACGGGAGGATTAGTTATGGGTCAGTTTCAAATTGACAGTACACAACAACTAAACAGTATACTCTTGAGGGAGCTCTGGTGGTTTAGTTGTGAGAAGGTGGGCTGCCAACCTATAAGTGCACATTCTGAATCTACAATATATGAAAGGCACGTCATCAAAGAAGAAGTTCAGATGGCCAATAAACACGAAGAAATGAACAAAATCCTTAGCCATAAGAGAGATACAAATCAAAATAGTACTGAGATATCATCTCACGCCTTTACATTCTTAACTTTCCTTTAAAAGGAATCATTGGCCTTTTGGCATTACATAGGTGGTGTGTTTTGGTTTTTTTTTTTTTTTAAAGGATCACAGTATTTACAGGTGATATGATATTTATAGCCAACTTGTTATTTACTGATGAGGCAACCTCAGGAATTAGTTCGCATTAAAGATTTGAAGAATATCTCAGGACGATGGTCTCAGGGAGTTCCCAGTTTCAACCAGTCCTGTAAGTCTAGACTTTGTTTTGCTGAACATACAGATTAAGTAATACAACCGTGAAGCACATCTTTCTTAATTTTAAACCATGCTGTGTTCCTTTGCTCTGTTCAGACATGTGGTTTTTGGTATGCATAGGTCTAGCATGAGCACAATTGAGTGTTTTGGAATTCCCATTCTTCTCACTATTGGCATAGTAATATTTATATTTCTTCCTTTTTAATTAGTCTAGATTTTTCTTGACTTTTTACATTGGCTAATACCCATAACATAGGGTTACATACTTTGGACATGTTGTAAGGAGAGACAGGTCTTTGGAGAGGGACATCATGCTTGGGAGGGTGGAGGGACAGCGCGGGAGGGGAAGACCCTCTATGAGGTGGATTGATTCAGTGACTGGGGTAATAGGGATGGGTGTGTCAGAGGCAGTGCGGTTGGCGCAGGATAGAGCACAGTTTAGGGCTGTTGTACATAGGGTCACTATGAGTCGCAAATGACTTGAAGGCACATAACAATAACAACAACACAACAATACCCATAATATAATGTTAAATGAAAATAGTGATGTTAGGCATCTTTGTTTCATTTTGATCTAAGTTTTTGATTCATCAAAGGTAAATATAATGCTTGCTCTCAATTTCTTGAAGATACTTATCAGTTTAAGGAACTTTCTAATTTTTACTTTGCTAAAGAATACTGAATATACCATGGACTGCTAAGAAAACAAAGAGGTTTGTCCTAGAGAAGGTTAAATCAGGCTGCTCCTTGGAGGCAAGGATTCTGAAGCTGAACTATTTGAATAAGAATGTGGCATCAGGATTATAGTAGGATTCATCAACAACCTGTATTATTAAAATGTAACAACCTTGCTGGCAGAAAGTGAAGAGACTTGAAGTACTTACTGCAGAAGATCAAAGATTATAGCCTTCAATATGAGTTTCATTTAAACATTAAGAGCAAAAATCCTCACCACTGGACCAATAGGTAAAATCATGATGGAAAAATAATTGAAGTTGTCAATTATTTCATTTTACTTGGATCCACAATCAATATCAATGGTAATAGCAGTCAAGAAATCAAAAGATGAGTTACAAGGGAAAAAACTGTTATCAAGGACCGCTGCAGAATGTTAAAGGGCAGAGATGTCTATTTAAAGTTTGTGATGCTTCTGACTCAAGCCACTGTCAACCCTCCTATACTTACTGCCTATATATCTGAAGGTTGGATAACAAATAAAGATGATGGAGGATAAATTGATGCCTTTGAATTGTGGTATTGGAGAAGAGTACTAAATATCTCATGGACTGCCAAAAGAACAAGCAAACCTGTCTTGGAGGAAGTGCCATTAGGTGCTTTCTAGAGGCAAAGATGGTGAAAGATTGTCTCACATACTTAAGGTATGTTGTCAGGAGGGGCCCGTCTTCAGATAAAGAAATTATGCTGGAGAACGTGGAGGGTCAGAGAAAGAAAGAAAAACCCTCAACCAGTTGGATTAACCCACTGTAGCAATGTGCTCAACAACTTTGGAGATTGTGATAATGTCACAAGTAGGGCAGAAGTTCAAGTCTGTTGTTAGTAGAGTTGCTGTAAGGCATAGTTAACTCAGCAGAACATAAACAACATCAGTAACTAATTTTAAAATAAACATGCATTTAAATTTCTAATTTTTAATAGCATAAAAATATGTACCTAGGAATACACTTAATGCAAAATGTAGAGATGTCTATGCATATCATTAAAATATATCATTGAAAGAAATTAAAGGAGATAAAATAAACAGATTTACACTATGACCATAAATTGAAGGACTAATACTTTTAAGATGCCAGGTTTCTACAAGTTGATCTACAAAGTACACTCAATTTCAATAATAATTCCAGTCTATTTTTTAAAAATGTATAAGCTGATTCTAAAATTTATATGGAAATATAAAAGTCCAGAAATGGACAATCTTGAGGAAAAGTTGATTTGGTGAATTTGTTGTTATTAGGTGCTTTGAAGTAAGCTCCAATAATTGAGCTGCTAACTCAAAAGTCTTGAATCTCCAGCAGTTCAAACCCAATTCTTCAAATTCTCAGAAGAAAGATGGGCAGTTTCCTTCTATTTCACCTTTAGGCCTTGGAAACCCAGTGGAGAGTTGCTGTAAGTTTGAATTGAGTGGAAGACAGTGAATTTCAGTCTTCCTATGAAAGATAGAAAGCAGAATAAAACAATCCTTGGCCTTGCATCATCCTCACAATTGCTTCTATTCTTGAGCTCAGTGTTGTAGCCATTGTCTCAATGACATAAAACCACTAGTGGTACAGTGGTTAAGAATTTGACTGCTAATAGAAAGATTGACAGTTCAAACCCAGCAGGAGCTCAGTGGGGGAAATGTGTAGCAGTCCATTTATATCCTTGGAAACCCTATGGGGCAGTTCTAATTTGTCCTGCAGTGCTATTACAAGCTGAGATTGTGGAGAGCTTGAATTTTGAACATTCACATATGAATATAAATTATAGTACTTTTGAAATACTAGGTAATACTAGCATTAGGTAAATCTGCTGTCAGGGACCTTTCCAGAATACTGAGAAGTAAAAACGTCAGTCAGAGACTAAGGTGCACCTAATCCATGCCATGGTCTTCGTAATTACTTGTTAAGTATCAGAGAGCTGGACAATGACTAAGGATGACAGAAGAAGAATCAATGCTTTTGTATTGTGGTGCTGGAGAAGAGTATTGAACATACCATGGACCACCAAGAAAACAAATAGGTCTGTCTTAGAGAGGATAAAACCAAGTTTTTCCTTGGATGCTAGAATTTTGAAGCTTTGCCTCCCATACTTTGGGTATGTGACCAGAAGTGACTAATCCTTGGAGAAGGATATCATGCTTGGAAGTGTGGAGGGACAGTGCAGGAGAGGAAGACACCAGGTATATAGATTAATACAGTAACTAGGACAATGGGGGTAGGTGTACTGATGTCAGTGAGACTGACTCAGGATAGGGCAGGTTCCAGAGCTGTTGTACATAGGGTCAGTATGAATTGCAGGCAACTCAACAGCATATAACAATAATATTTTAGAAATAGTACCAGTGTGCTATTTGCACAAGAAGTAAGAAACCAAGAAATTAAACATAATAGAAAATCCAAAGCTAGAACCAAATATATACTCATTTGATTTATGATAAATATAACAATGAAGAATAAGGAAATAAAGAAGCTTTTAATAATTAATCTTGCTGAATCACTTGAATATCAATATTGAAAATAAGAAATCATGCACAAATCAATTCCAGATGGAATGTGTATCTAAATGTGAAAGGCACAATCAATAAACTGGGGAATAAAATAAAGGAAAATATCCTCATGATTCTTTTAAAAGGGAAATTATTGTTGTTGTTGTTTTAAAAGCACTACTGGTAATGAAAAAACAGTAAGTAGACTACATGCAATTAAGAAACTATTGATCTTAAGACAACATTAAGAGAAAGAAAAGACAAACCAAGAAATGAGAGATGGTTTTTATAATACATACAATTGTAAAAATAGAACTCTAACCATGATAAATCCTTATATAGTTGTTATTGTTGTTAGGTGCTGTCGAGTCATTGAGTGTGACCCATAGCAACCCTTACAAGCCCTCTGGATTCTGACTTGTTCCATCCTCACCATCTCTGATATTTGTGAGCCCATTGTTGTTATAACCATGTCAATCCATCTTATTGGGGTTCTTCCTCCTTTTGCCGATGCTCCATCTTTTCAAGCATGATATCTTTTTACCAAGGAATAGACTCTCCTAGCAACATGTCCGAAGTATGAGAGGTGACACTTTGCCATTCTTGTCTGCAAGGAGCACTATGGCTGCACTTTTTCCAAGACACACCTCTTATTTGGCAGTCCATGAGATATTTAGTACTCTTCTCCAACACCACAGTTCCAAGGCATCAATTTTTATTCTGTCATCTTTTATTTATTGTCTGGCTCTCAGATGCATAGCAAACAAATGAAGATACTATGGCCTGAATCAGGCAAATTTAGTCTTCAAACTGATATCATAGCTCTTCAGTATTTAGGAAGGTTGCCAATGGCTTTACCCAAGACAAAACATCTTCTGGTTGCTACAATCTCCTGAGTGCTGGAACCAAAGGTGTTGATTATGGATCCAAGTAAGATGAATTCATTAACAGTTTCAATACTTTCTCCATCTATCATGATGTTACCAATTGGCCCAGTGGCAAGGACCTTTGTTTTCTTGCTATTTCCATATTGAAGGCTATAGTCTTTGATCTTCTGCAGCAAATGCTTCAGATCCTCTTCACTTTCAGCAAGCAAGGTTGTGTTATCTCCATAGTTTATTGATGAGACATCCTTCAATCCTGGTGCCACGTTCTTCTTTATAGAGTTCAGCTTTATGAACTATTTTCTCAGCATGCAAACTGAACACGTATGGAAAAGGGATACAACCCTGAAACACGCATTTCCTAATTTTAAAACCATCTAGTGTTGCATCAGGATTAGAGGAAAACTAATAAACCACCTGCGTTATGCAGATGACACAACCCTGCTTACGGAAACTGAGGAGGACCTGAAGAACTTGCTGCAGAAGTTTAAGGACTGCTGCCTTCAATATGGATTAAGGCTTTACATCAAGAAAACAAAGATTCTCACCACTGGGCCAGTCGGCAGCTTCTTAACAGACAGAGGAGATTGAAGTTGTTAATAACTTCAGCTTGCTTGGTTCCACAATCAATACACTTAGCACCAACAGTCAGGAAACCAAAAAATTATTTGCATTTGATAAAGCCAACAGAGTACTGAAGGGATCTCTCTATAGTACTGAAGAGCATCGATGTCAGCATGGAGACTAAAGTGCATCTGATCCAGGCCTGGTCCTCTCAAATGCATGCTATGCATCAGAGAGCTGGACAATAACTAAGGATGATAGAAGAAGGATCAATGCCTTTGAGTGGCAGTGCTGTAGAGCAGAGCTGAACCGTGGACTGCTAGGAGAACAAACAGGTCTATCCTGGTGAGAGTGAAACCACGCTGCTCTCTGGAGGCAAGGATTTTGAAGCTCTGTCTCACATACCTTGGGCATGTGGCCAGGAGGTACCAGTACTGCGAGAGAGACATCATGCTTGGAAGGGTGGAGGGACAGCATAGGAGAGGAAGACTCAGGATGAGATGAATTGACTCAGTGACTGGAGAAATGGGATTAGGTCTGTGAGACGATGGGATTGGCTCAAGATAAGGCAGAGGTTCAGGGTTTATAAAGTCACTATGAGTTACAGGCAACTTGATGGCACATAACAACAACAACAACAATTTTCCCTTGTTACATTTGGACAATAGCTTTTTGTATGAACACAATTAAATATTCTGTGGTTCCCACTCTTCTCAATGCTAGCCATCGTTTGTTGTGATCCACATAGTCAAATGTCTTTGCATAGTCATTACAACACAAATAAACAATAGTCTAGTATTCTCTTCTTTCAGCCAGGATACATCTGACATCAGCAGTGATATCCCTGGTGCCACAGCTTCTTCTAAACCTAACTTGAACTTCTGGTAGTTCCCTGTCTATGTACTGTTACAGCTGTTTTGGACAATCTTCAGCAATAGTTTATTTGCATGTGATATTAATGATACTGTTTGATAATTTCCAAATTTTGTTGGATCGCCTTTCTTGGGAATGGGAACAAATATGGATCCATTTCAGTCAATTGGTCAGGCAACTGTCCTCCAGATTTCTTGACATAGACTGGTGCGTCCAAGGTTAGTTGAGACATTGTATTCAATATCTCATCTATTCCTGGGGACTTATTCTTTGGCAGTACCTTCAGCACAGCTTGAACTTCCTTTATTACAGTACTTCCTGAAATTTTTCATTATCAACGAATGCTTTTTGAGAGGTAACCAAGTGAAAAATAGGAAAAATGTTTAAAAAGCTACCTCATCAGTGAAATGTTATCTAAATGGACAATGAAAATATGAAAGCATGCTTAAAAGGATTAGCTACCAAGAAAATGCAAGGATAAGTTATCACGAGGCATCTACTGTTTTTGTTAGGTATCATCCAGTGAAGTACGACTCAGACACCACTTAGTTCTCATATTGGCATCATTGCTACTCAATAATTTGGAGAGGTCCCTGACAGCATACTTTTCCAATGCAGTATGTTTCCTGATCTCCTGACTGCTGCTATCAGGTGTATTGATTGTGGATCCAAGTAAGATGAAGTTGTTGACCGTTTCAATCTTTCTCCAACTATCAGGATGTTGTGTGTTGGTCCAGTGGTGAGAATTTTTGTTTTCTTGACATTGAGATGCAATCATATTGAAGACTGCAGTGTTTTATTTTCTACAGCAAGTGCTTCAAGTCATCTTCATTTTTAGTAAGTAAGATGGCACATTTTCTTCATGGAGTCCAACTTATCAAATAATTTGCCTAGCATACAGATTAAATAAATGTGAGGAAAGGATACAATCCTGATGCACATCTCTCTTAATTTTAACCATGTAATGTTCCTTTGCTTTGTTTTCATGATAGCATCTTGGTCTATGTATAGGTTTCACATGAGAAAAATTAAGTGTTCTAGTATTTCATTCTTCTCAGTGTTAGCCAGAAGTTGCTATGATCCACACAGGTAAATGCCTTTACATAGTTAATGAAGCACAACTAGACATTCTTCTGTTATTTTTTACTTGCAGCCATGATTCACATGCAAACCACAATGATAACCCAAGAACCATGGCCCTTTCTAAATCCAATTTGTGTTCCCATTCCCAAGAAAGGTGATCCAACAGTATGTGGAAATTATTGAACAGTATCATTACTATAAAAAAAAATCTACTAGAATGTCTGAAATAATAAGACTACTGTTTTATGTGCATTTATTGCATAAGACCATTATTGTAAAAACAGAAAAATAACCGGTAAGATGTGTATGAATATCCAAAGACGGAAGATGAGGGGCTAAGTGGACTGAAGATGGGGAGGGGAGAAAATCAGGAAGTCAAAGAATTTGGTGGGTAGAGGGAAGCAAAGAAGGAGTTAGGAAAGACCCAGTGAGAATCTGAAAATAAAAGGCAATAGTGGGCATAGATAAAAATAGATCCATTTTATAAGACACAATGTATGAGAATGATCATAAGAAATACAATGTGAATAATAATAATAATAATAAAATAATTACCACTTTAGAAGCCCAATGATGAAGTTCTAATCTTCTGTAATGTTGCTATGAGTCAGAATCAACTTGTGTGAAAATTTTTAAATAATAAGCCTTGAATAATAACTTTATTCTATAAAACAACTAAAACTATTGCTATTGTATTATCAATAAAAACTTATCAATACCAGGTTTAGCGAAGGATGTTGAGTAACTGGAAATCTTATATATTTCTGGTGGGTGTATAGTTAGTTAGAAAAGCCACTTTTGGAAACTGCCATATCAACTAAATCTATGGAAATATAGATCCTACAATTTAAAAATTTCACCTCTTAAAAGATTAATAAGTTTGGTATCCATCCAGATTGATTAAGAAATTAGTAAAATTGATACATATCCAGATTGATTAAGAAATAAAGGACAAAACGAAAAGGATAAATTACTAAAAAGCTTAATGAGCCCTCAAAAACTAAAATAAGTACTTCAAGACATTGTGAAAAAACTCATGCCAACAAATTTGAATTGTGATACAATGGACAAAATTTTATAAAACATAATTTTTTAAAAACTTGCATAAAAAGAAATGTTGTTGTTGTTGTTATGTGCCGTCGAGTCGTTTCCGACTCATAGCGACCCTATGCACAACAGCCCTAAACCCTGCTCTATCCTGCGCCAACCGCACGCCTCTGACACACCCATCCCCATTATCCCAGTCACCGAATCAATCCATCTCATAGAGGGTCTTCCCCTCCTGTGTTGTCCCTCAACCCTCCCAAGCATGATGTCCCTCTCCAGGGACCCGTCCCTCCTGGCAACATGTCCAAAGTACGTCAGACGAAGCCCCAGAATCCTTGCCTCCAAGGAGTAGCTTGGTTTAATCCTCTCCAAGACAAATCCGTTTGTTTTCCTGGCAGTCCAGGGTACATTCAGTACCCTTCTCCAGCACCTCAGCTCAAAAGCATCCACTCTCCTTCTGTCCTCCCTAGTCATTGTCCAACTCTCTGATGCATAACAAGCGATTGCAAATACCATGGCCTGTATCAGGCGCACCTTAGTCGTCTTATAACCATTACAGGCCTATAATGTAAAATTCCCCCCCCCCCAACCACAAAATGTCTATGTTTATTTGTGGAATTATCATTTAATCTTTTGAGCAATTGATAGCATAAAGAAAGGAGAATCTTTGCAAAAAGAAATCATAGAAGAAAATCTTTGTGACATTGATTTTTCAAAATATTCCTTGGATGTAACAGAGAAGCACAGTCTTATTTTTTAAAAAAAGAAAAAGAAACAATTCCATAAAATTAAAAAATTGCTCTTTGAAAGAATTAAAACAAACAAAAAACCAAACCAAACTGGGGAAGAAAAATATATTTAACCTCATTTAATTAGCCATAAATTAAATTATAATTAATTTAGCATTAAAATAACATATTCTCTTCTAAGGTAGATAGCACTCTGAATTTGGAGCAACTTAACCTTATGAATAGTTAAAAATTTATGGTAATATGAATAGTATTTACTTCCAATATTATAACAAAAATACAGGCAAACTTTTAAAGACTTTAATAAAAATAGAAGTAAATGTACATAATAACATCATCCTTAGCTATGTGAAATAAGATCTATTAATGGGTAAGAGTTGATGACTATATTAAAGGAGAACTAGTAAATTTTACCCTTACAAAGTAAAAATTCAATGCATACTACTGAAAGCTAATGAAACAAGAAATAGAATTTTATATACTTCACCTAACTAACATAGAGGAATACCAAAAAATCTCCCAAACTATCAAACGAAGAGGGAAAACAAACAAAATAGTATAAATGCCCTAAATCTTCTTGGAACATTGAAGGAATTCAGTAGTTATAACTAAAGCTATACTTTGTTATTTAATAATGTAGAATTTAATACCAGAAAAAATCATAAATGTTTCAAGGACATCTGACGAAACTCTGGTAGGAAAAGAATAATTGAAAAGTAGTTCATGTTTCTGCATGTTTTCTTTTTCTTTCTTTGAAGGTTGCATGGAGTGTACTTGGGCGGGGGGGGTGGTTGGGGTGGGAGGGAAGTGGTGGCGGGGGTTATATAGCAATGAAGGAATTTTTCTTTTACTTTTCAAAGAGAAGAATGGACTGGGGAGGGGGGAAGAGTGTGCAGGGAGAAATATGCAACAATAAGTGTATAGAAATCCAAAATAAATCTCTGTAAATGTTCACTAAAATGTAATAAAATAAAATTTTAAAAAAGGAAGAAGATTTGCCAATCATAAAAGCAATAGAAAATAATTCTAAGAATGAATTTGTTATATTTTATGAAAATCCTCAAATTAAATTGAAGAAAAAGAATAATTGTGGCAAAAATATTTGCAATTATAAGCAAAG
The DNA here is from genome assembly GCF_000299155.1 of Elephantulus edwardii. Lineage (NCBI taxonomy): Eukaryota > Metazoa > Chordata > Mammalia > Macroscelidea > Macroscelididae > Elephantulus > Elephantulus edwardii. The sequence continues at coordinate 18,421,753 of NW_006399804.1, read as the reverse complement.
CTTACATGTTGATAATAAATGAATATTTATTAATAATAAAATAACCCTAGATATTATTTTGTCTGTATAACATTTAAGAACTTTTAATAGAGGAACTGTGAAGGTAGGGTAAGTGAAATGAGTATTTTCTTTTAATTTTGGTGAGAGCCTGGGTTTAGACTTTTATAAAGCAATTTGTCAATGTTTTATGTGCTTAGACAGTTCTATAACTTTGTATCTGCAAATCAGTCTTAAGAAAATAACCAGAGATTGTGACAAAGACTATTTTATTGAAAAGTCTGAAATGCACAATATGAAAAGATATTAACATCATGTAACCATCATATTAATTGCTAGCTCTGGTGGCTTAGTGGTCAGGTATTGTGCTGCTGGTGCAAAGGTAAGCAGTTCAAATCCACCACCTGCTCTGTTGGAGAAAGATGAGCATTCTCCTCACGTGTAATTTACTGCCTCTGGAAACCCGCTAAGGAGTTGGTTCTGACTTGATGATACACAACAACATCTCATTTTCAAATTCACTAAGTGTTTATGAAGTATCTATTGTGTACCAGCTACTCTTCCAGGTAGTGATAAAGCCACGAACAAAAGATATAAATATTCCAGCCCTTAAAATGTTTATAATCTCATATAATAATAGAAAAACTATTCAAGATAAACAGAAATCTGCTACTATTTCAAGTATGCAGAGAGAAAGAGAAATTCAGTATATGATTGACAATGGTTATCTGTGTGGTAAAATGGGTTTTGTGTCCTTTCATTTACACTTCCTCAGTGTCTTCCAACTTTTCTATCATAAGCAGGTAGTACTTTAGCAGCTAGAAAACACACACACACACAGTATGCTAATAAGCATTAAATTTTGAGACATATGAAAAGTGCTTTGCAAAGAGTACGTTTTCAATAAATGTCAGTTTACTTGTCCCTACCAGTCTGAGGATTGATACCACCCTGTACTCATAGATGGTTCGGCCTACTGTCATCACATTTTAGCATTTCTTGAGAGTAAGTATACATTAACTTTTAATCAAAATTCCTATGCATGCTATTAAATAGGCTGCCTATTCTAGTGAATTTCCATTACTTTTAACAGTTCAGATCTGTAGGAGAGAGATGTTTAGGCAGAATTATTTGTTAGCATCACTCAAATAATTTTGTGGAAAGAAGTATTTATCTTTTCAAGGAAATTGAGAAATAGTCTGTTTCTGTGCTTACTATTCTTCCTTTATTAGGGATAAAAATTTCCAGTTTGAGCCTCCTAAATAAAAGCAAGGCAATGTGCTCCTCCTTAGCAACCATCCAAGTTTGCTCAGGTTATTTTCTGTCATGGAGCTCCGTTTTGTACACTGTACTCACTGCTGTCAATTAGAACACACTCATAGCTGACCAGCCAGAGGGTTTCCAGAGGCTGGAAGGTCCCTGGGAGGAGATTGCCCAGTTTTCTTCCAGAGAGCAGCAGGCAGATTTGAAATGAGTCTCTATGGATTGGCAGTATAACTCCTTCCTCACTAGGCCATCAGAGATCCCTCTTCTGTGTATAAGGTACTTAATTTTGTGTTGCTCTGGGCACATCCACATAAATTTACAAGTTACTCAGTCATATATAAAATTGCATGCTTTCAGGAAATTTGTTATACTGTGTGCTTTTCATAAATTTGGGTGATTATTTAGACATCTACCTTGAGAGCATATGTGCTTGCAAAGTGATCCACTCTTCTGAACAGCTACCAGTTCCTTGTAACTTTTACTTATCACAAACACTTGATCTGGCTTATGTTGCAGCCCTGGAAATCCTTGACCTGGATCAACTTTCCTTTGCCTCTCACCTTATTACGTGCTGCTTCTCTGGTCATGTTAACGGAGAGCTGACGGAGTATATAGCCGTGCTCAGGAGGCACTGATCAGAATATTTACATGAGTTAGGGAGTTGGCTCACAGGCAGGAAATGACTGAGAAATGTCAGAGGACAGCCTAAAACTCTTCAGCTGCAAACAAACCCAGCACTGACCAGCGCAGAGGACTGTGAGGGTACAGGCAAGACAGAAGTTGATTCTGGAGTGATTCTGTTGTTTTTATATGCCATCGAGTAGGAACCAAGTTACATCTGACCCTCTGGTGGGTTTTTCAGAGGCTGTCAATCACACAGGAGGAGACTGCTCACCTTTTTTACACCAAACAGCTCATAGATTCAAACGTACTACCTTTGGTTTGGCAATGCAGCACTTTCCCACTAGGCCACCAGAGCTCCCTGGAGTGAATCTAGAGTTACTAACAAAAGTATGGAAAGAGTAACCACAACGGACATTTACTGAGAATTTATGCTGGGCTATGGGGTGAGTTAAATATTTTACATGTTGTGATTGTTTTTGATTCCTGGCAGGTTTGCCTGGTGGAGACACTGCCTGCCACTATTCATCCGCACGATTGCTAGTACTTTTGAACCCAGTATTGCATCGACTATGGGAGTCTGTTTTCACTGAACAAATACGATCTCTCTTTCTCAGAATTTTTCTCTTCTATCCATATCAACAGTATCATTATTCTAAATCTACACAGGAGGAAAACAGAGGTATGAAGAAGCAAAATAGCCTCCTTTCAGCAACCACAAATGTGCTACAAATGGTTAATGCACTTGGCTACTAGGCAAAAGGTTAGAAGGTTGAGTTCTACCCAGAGGCACCTCAGAAGAAAGGCCTAGTTTATTTCTGAAAAGCCAGGCATTGAAAACCCTGCAGGGCAGAGTTCTGCTCTGAACATGTACAGTCATTATGAGTTGGAGTTGACTCAATGCTAATTACTTTTAGGAACAAAAACAAAGTTATATGGCTAATAAAGGACAGATGTTGTGGTTCTGTGCCTCCAAGTCAGAACTGACTGACTCATAGCTGACCATACGACAGGTTTTCAGAGCCTGCAAATTGCACATGAGGAGAAAGCTCATCTTTCCTCCTCATAGCAGCTGGTGGATTCAAACCGTCTGCCTTTGGGTTGGCAGCACAACCTCTTACCCACTAAGCTGCTAGTTGTTGTTGTTAGGTGCCATTGAGTTGCCTGCAACTCATAGCAACCCTATGTACAACAGCTCTAAACGCTACTCTGTCCTGTGCCAATCGCACTGCCTCTGACACACCCATCCCGATTACCCCAGTCACTGAATCAATCCACTTTATAGAGGGTCTTCCCCTCCTGCGCTGTCCCTCTACCCTCCCAAGCATGTTGTCCCTCTCCAAGGACTGGTCCCTCCTTGCAACATGTCCAAAGTATGTCAGACGAAGCCTCAGAATCCTTGCCTCCAAGGAACAGCATGGTTTAACCCTCTCAAGGATGAACCTTTTTGTTCCCCTAGTAGTCCATGGTATATTCAATACTCTTCTCCAGCACCACAGGTCAAAGTTATCAATTCTCTTTCTATCCTCCCTAATCATTATTAGAGCTCCTTAATAAAAGACAGAACAAGACCACAAAATCTGGCAGAGCCTTTGACCTGTTCGTAAATTATAGGGAAGGCATTCTAGTCAGGAGGCCAGAATACACAAAAGAGACACAAATGCAAGCTTAAGTGCCTTTAGTCTTAGTTATCTAATGATGCTATAACAGAAATCCCACAAATGGATGGCATTAGCACATAGGAATTTTTTCTTTCATAGTTTAGGAGGCTGTTGTTATTGTGTACTGTAGAGTTGGAACTGATCCATAGCTAACCCTCCATTGGTTTTCAGGGGCTGTTAATCACACAGGAGAAGATTGTCCATCCTTCTAACCCACGGAGCAGCTAGTGGATTTGAACTGCATGCCTTCAGGAGTGCAGCACAGCTTCTTGCCACTAGGTCACCAAATTCAAGAAGCCAAGCTGTAGGGGAAGGATCTATCTCTTTGTTGGTTGTGGAGGAAGGTTCTTATTTTCTTAGCAAATGTAGGCATGACATCCTCTAGATCTTTATGTGGCTTGGCCTTCTCCAGTGTGAAGGAATTTGTGTTCTAAAAAGCACACTCCACACTATCAATTCTTTCTAAGTGTCAGTGAGATTTCCCCACTCTTCACTTGTTTCCTTCCTCTAGTAGGATAAAAAAGTGTTACAGGTCACACTTTGGGGGAATTCTTCACAGATTTGAATGTGATGGGATTAAGGGGTGTTGCCTTTTATCTTTAATCCATTTCTAATTCTTTGACTTGTCATATCATGGGGGATCATTATACAGCTTCCACATTAAGCCAATACATTTAAGCATTTTTTGAGGACGTAATTCAATATCTGATCAAGGAAGGATTCAAGTCTGATTACCTAATCCTGTTTTCCCTTCCTTTTCTGACATATTTATGTGCAAATTATGAGGAGTGAGGATGAGTTACCCTGCTTTCAAAGGGGTTTTTTTGGTGTGTTTTTTTTCTCCCTCTATTTTAAAAGTGTCACTTGGAATCACATGATGAAGTCAAGGTGCATGAGGATTTGAAAAAAAAATTGCTTGATTTCTTTTTCTCTCTCTCTCTCCCCTCCCTTGCTCTGTCTCCCTTTTTTTTCTCCCTCTTCTTATATATATAGTGTTTTAAGGAAGAAATATTTGAATCTTGGACTTCTTGTTGTTGTTGTTGTTGTCATGTGCTGTCGAGTCGCTTGCGACTCATAGCAACCCTATGTACAACAGCCCTAAACCCTGCTCTATCCTGTGCCAATCTCACTGCCTCTGACACATCCATCCTGATTACCCCAGTCACTGAATCAATCCACCTCATAGAGGGTCTTCCCCTCCTGTGCTGTCCCTCCACTCTGCCCAGCATGATGTCCCTCTCCAAAGACCTGTCTCTCCTTACAACATGTCCAAAGTATGTCAGGCGAAGCCCCAGAATCCTTGCCCCCAAGGAGCAGCCTGGTTGAACCCTCTCTAGGATGAATCTGTTTGTTTTCTTGGCAGTCCATGGTACATTCAGTACTCTTCTCCAGCACCACAGCTCAAAGGCGTCAATTCTCCTTCTATCCTCCCTAGTCATTGTCCAACTCTCTGATGCATAACAAGTGATTGCAAAGACCATGGCCTGTATCAGACGCACCTTAGTCTCCAGAGAGACACCGTTGCTCTTGAGTACTTTAGAGAGGTCCCTAACCGCAGACTTTCCCATCGCAATACGTTTTTTTATTTCCTGGCTACTGGTGCCAAGAGTGTTGACCGTGGAGTGGAGCAAACTGAAGCTGTGGACAATCTCCATCTCTTCACCATCCATCCTGATGCTACCGATTGGTCCAGTAGTGAGAATTTTTGTCTTCTGGACATTGAGCCTCAGTCCATATTGAAGGCTGCAGTCCCTGACCCTCTGTAAGTGCATGAGGTTCTCCTCAGTTTCAGCGAGCAGGGTTGTGTCATCTGCATAACGCAGATTGTTGGAAAATTAATTCTGAAGGCATTTGGTATAAGTGAAGTGGTATCCTGCTGGAGGGTGGAGCTGGGAAATAAGTGGGCCAAGGCACTGGGCTAAGGGCAGGGACTACACTGTAACTAATGGTCAACTCCAAAATGAGGGATTTATCTTTCACTACTCCACAAATTGCTGTCTGTCAGATACTCCTCTAAGTCTAAACATTCAGATTAAGACAGACTAGGAAAAAGGATTGGCCATCCACTTCTGAAATGGCAGGCCTCTGAAAACCCTATGTACAACAAATCCCAGAACATTTAATCATGCTAATGCAAAACCTATACTTGGACCAAGAGGCAGTCGTCAGAACAGAGCAGGGCAGCACTGCATGGTTCAAAATTGGGAAGGGTGTACGCCAGGGATGTGTCCTGTCTCTATACCTTTTCAACCTGTATGCAGAGCAGATTATCTGAGAGGCAAGGCTCTATGAGGAGAAGTGTGGCGTTAGGATTGGTGGACTTCTTAGTTGTATTAAAATTCAGAGTGATATTTTAAGCACTGCTTACATCTGTATAATTGTTTTGATGAAACAATTAATATTGCTTATGATCTGTGATACACTAACTTTATTTAAACAAGTCATGAACAATTCACCTTGAATATATCCCGAGAAAATGAGAACTGAGACCCGAATGGAGACTTGTACACCAATGTTCATAGCAGCATTATTCACTATTGCAAGGACATGGAAACATCCCAAACAAATGTCCAAACTCAAATGAATGGATTGAGAAATTATGGTACATTCACACAATGGAATACCATGCAGCACACAGGAGTAATAATTTTGTAAATTATTACCTATCTTGGGAGGGATTGAAAAGCATTATGCTGAGTGAACTAACTCAGTCCAACAAGGACAAATATTGTAGAAAACCATTATTGTAGAATGAGTATAAAGATCCAATGGAAGGGGATGGAAGCAGAGGGATGAGGATGTGCGGGGGTGGGGGTTAATTAATCTTCAGGTTGTACAACTTGATGAGTGGGGGAGTGAAGGAATTTGGAAGAATCTGTTCTGGAAAACAATGTATTTGAATTTTGTAAATAAACTAGTATAATTAAAAAAATAGCAAATATTAAAACAAGTATATTAATAAAAGATGATAAAATAAATGAAACACTATTTAAAAATATTTCTAACATTTAAAGAAGAGGCATTTGTCTTAATGGATTGAGTTGTGAAATCCGTGTGTACAAGCATGTGTGAATGTATACACACACACACTCACAAAATTCCCAGCCCACCTCCCATCAGACAAGAGGTATGTTTATGGGGGCTTGTGGTGAATATTATGGATACACTCTATTGAACAAACAAGCCGTTTGCTGAGTCAGCTCTTTGCTCCCTACCTTTGCTGTTTATTCACAGGCTACAGTATATTTGGCCTTTCTGTGCCTTGGTTGGTTACATTCACAGACGGCCATTTAAGGCTTTCTTATTTCTATGTTGCAATCACAAACCCCCGTGGCAGAGTGGCAGCCTTCATTGATGCCCACAATGATCAATTACTCATATGCAAGTTCAATTTGAGGCTGAAGAAAGTTAAAACTAGTCCATGAGAACCAAAATATGATCTTGAGCCTATCCGCCTGAATTTAAAAAATATCTTAAGAATAGGTTTGACGCATTCAAAATTAATGACCAAGAACCAGATGAATTCTGAGAGGACATCATGGTGATGGATCCACATTCGTATTGCTTGGATCCACAATCAACAGTCACCAGGAGATCAGGGAATATATTGCTTTGGACAAGGCTGCTGTCAGGGATCTCCTTAAAATACTGAAGGGCAGTGATGTCAATCTCAAGACTGAGGTGCACCTGATTCAGGCCATGGTCTTTTCAATAACTTGCTATGCATCTGATAGCTGGACAGTGAATAAGGATGACTGAAGAATTTATTAGTTTGATTTGTGGTGTTGGAGGAGAGTACTGACTATCTCAAGGAAAAGAACAAACAAATGTGTATTAAAAAGGTGCAGCCGGAATGTTTCTTAAAGGCAAAGATGATAAAGCTTCTTCTCACATACTTTGGACATGTTTCCAAGAGGAGATAGCTCATCTGTTTCATATGCGTGTGAAAGTGAGATAATGACTAAGGAAAGCCAAACATTAATGAATACATTTTAACCATGGTATTGGCAAAGAATAGAAGATATGCTATGGACTACCAACCCTCACATCCAAATCTGTATTGGAAGAAATCCATCCAATTCTACTGCAAGGATGTTACTTAGTTTTACATATTTTGGGAATGTTATTAGGAAAAACCATTCCCTGAAGAAGGATGTCATATATGGAGGGTCAGTAAAAAGAATAGGACCTTCAACAAGAAGGAGTGACACAGAGTTGCAGCACTGGGCTTCCACACAGCAGTTTGTGAGCATGGGACAGGATTGGGTGGGGTCTTGTTCTATTGTTCACTATGAGTTCACTATGAGGTATAGGGACAGTGAGACTGGCTCAGGCCAGGGCCGCATTCATTCATAGGGTCAGGTCACTGTGAGTCATAGTCAATGGAACAGCACATGACAAGAGCAACAAAAACATGATACAAGAAGCTATGTCACTGGTATTTCAAATGAGAGTAGCATCATCCAAGACAAGTTTCAGTGGAATTTCAAAACTAAGATAGAAGAAGAAGAAGTCCTGGTGATCCACTTCTGAGAACTGGACAGTGAAAGCCCTTTGCATCACAATGGAGTGTGGTCAAAGATAATGCTGGAATATGAGACTTTCCTATTGAAAGGCACTACATAGCACCTTTAAACTGAACTCGAAACCTACCATTCCAGTGGGCATGAACACGGTACTGCATGGCAATATTTGGTTCTTTGTCCTCCAGGTCTCCATGTGTGAAAGCATACTCAGTGGCAACTAACAATGACAATGAAGAGGTGAATTACATGAGGAATGACATGATGGGGAAATTTCTAGGCCACCAAAAGTGATTCATACACATAATAAAGGTTCTATCAAATGATGGCTTTTAAGAAAACACCTTAATTTAGAAATATGTTCTACAACATCTTGCCTCCACCTCCTTCTCTTAATTAGCAGATACCAGCCACTTGTTTTATGCATATTTTGAGAACATTTGTATTTCTTTGAGGATTACTTGAAGTTGATAAGCTTTTTGTTTTTAAATCCACATGGTGTTATTAGACCAATTGACAAGGTGTGATTTTTCACACACATCCAGCTAACTGGAGTTGAAAGGACACAGGGGTAAAACATTACCTTTAGCTCTTGCCAAAAAAAAAAGTTCAAGGGAATAATAATTTGAAAACTTAATTATTAAAACCACAGCAAAAATGCAATCAAGTATTTTACTTTGGGTTTGAACTTTCCAGATGTGGAAATCAAGTTAGTGTTATGAAATTGGTGTTTTGGTAACATTTTATTGTTTATTCATTTTTTCCATGGAGAGAAAATTCATAACATTGTGAGAGACATTACGAGAAACATAGTTTTAAAAGAAAAAGATCCAGGTCAGAGCAGCTTTATTCAAACTAACAAAACACCAGAAATAGCTCAAGTGGTTATCATCAGTAGAATGACTATCACTCACTCACTCACACCAGAGAGGTGTGGGCTTTGGTTAGCCATACGCCTCCCTATGTGCTACATCCCCAGAGCTCCTCAGAAGAAATACATAGGATTTTCGGGGGGCGGGGGCAATTCTACTCTGTCCTTCAGGGTCATTGGGGTTAAGAAGTGACATGATAGCAATGAGGGTTTTGGGTTGGTTTTTTTCTCTCTTGGGTTTGTTTGTTTTTGTGGTTGAGAAAGCGTCCTAAAGACACAGTGGTTAAGCTAACCAAATGGCTGCTAGCCAAAAAGTCAGGAGTTTGAAGCTATCAGCTGTCCTTCCGGGAAAGAAAGTGGGACAGTCTGCTCCTGTAGGGATTTGACAGCCTGAGAAACCCTCTGGAGAAGTCCTGCCCCATCCTATAGGGTCACTATGAGTCAGAATTGATAGGTTGGCAATAAGCTTGGTTGCTTCTAAGGATTAGACTAGAGTGTGGGTTTGCAATAATAAAGCCTGAAACATAGTTGTTACAAACTTACCTTTGTTACAAACTCTGCCTTTTGGAACTCTAAGCAAGAGAAAGGGCCTTAGTGTAGGGGCCTTTGAAGATTTTAGAAGAGAGTCTACACCCATAGCTATACACACACTGTTCTTAGTGCATAAAAGGAGGTTATAAGGATCAAATGGTAAAATATAAAATATAATTTTATGACTCACAATAACAAATAATTCATGGAAATAATTATCACGTGATAACATAAAACTCTGACTCCTACCTCCATAATCAAAAGAAATTCCTAAGAGGATGTGAAATAGGAATGGTCAGGTTATAGGATCTTCAAGTCTTGATGAACTCTAAAATGTTTAAACTTTGATACTAAATTATCCTTACAAGGATCTTTTGCTCAAATACATAAAACCTCAATTACTAGAATTTTTAAAAGCACAAGGATTTATGAAGATCCAATGCATTTAATGCATATTTTGTCATCTTGTACCATTGAATCAGAATCCTCTCATAACTGATCCTCCAGTGGGTTTTCAAAGGTGTAGACTGCTCATCTTTCTTCCCCAAAGCATCTACTGGATTTGAACAACTTGCCTTTGTATATTGGTAGTGCAATTCTTTACTGTTAAGTTACCTCAGACTCCCTAATTGATATATACACATTCCCCGGATAGGGATATCTCTCTTGGCTTGGACATTTCTGTCAGACATCCACGAAGTCCAGAACAAGCAACAACTAGAGCAAGCACAATAGGTTTTTCTTCTGCACCAAATACTTGCCAGAAACCTGTAATATTTTCTTTCATTTTATCACTTTTCAAGGCCTGTTTTTTTCTACTTTTATCTGCTTCTCACCCCTTTTTGCTAACTATAATTTATGCTTTCTTTTTCTCATCCCATTTTTATCCCCTTCTGATTTGTTTGGAAGCTATACATTCCATGTCCCTTCTTGCAGAAGTTAATTCACTTATCAAAGACTGAAGTTAATCTTTATTATCTGCCTGAATTACACAAGAACCAGGGCAATACAAAAAAACAGATCATTGCTTTCCTAGTATAAAAACTGTTAGCATCTAGTGTTATAGGAGCCCTGGTCCGTCAAAGGTTAATCAATTGTATGCTAACAGTTGATGCTTTAAATCCACTCAGTCACCCCACAAGAGAAAGCCCTGGGAATCTGCTTGCATATAAAGACATTATGGAAAGTTCTACTCTGCTCCATGGTGTGACCATGAATCAGAATCAACACTCATTCTGACAGAATGCAACAACAAAAACGTTCATATTTTACCTCCATTTTATTTCACACATACATTTGCCATTATTGTTGTTACCTTGTTGTTGTTTGCTGTTATGTACCATCAAGCCAGAACTGACCCATAGCTGACCCTCAAGTGGGTTTTCAGAGGCAGTTATTCGCAGGGGAGGAGACTGCCCATCCTTCTCCCGTGTAGTGGCTGGTGGCCTCGAACCACGTGCTTTAGAGATTGCAGGGCAGCTTCTTGCCACTAGACCACCAGTGTTCCCTATCGTTGCCTTATATTTAAAATTATTATATAGAATTAATAGTAATGCTATTAGTTAATAGTAACTATTAATAATAGTTAAAAGTAGTATGTTAAAAAAATACCCACACAAAACCCCTTCCTAAAACTCATAGCTAAGGTTGTAAAGCACATGAGAGGAAGATGCGAGTCTTTCTCTTGAGAATCTGCTGATGGATTTGAACTACCAGAGAAGCACACACAGCCTTTGGGCTAATAGTGCAATTCCCTACAGACACCACCAAAGCTCCCAGTGTGTTTACCAACACTGTAAAATATTTTCTCTTGCATCTCAAAAGTTATATCTGTGTGCATTTTCTTTATGCATGAAATGCAATTCATCAAACTTTCTTTTAGGGAGGTTCTCTCAGTAATAAAGGCTTTTAAGTAATGAAAGTTTTTGTTTGTCTGGAAATGTCTTCATTTCACTTTCATTCTTTAAAAAAGGCTTTTATTTAATACAGAAGTCTAGCTTTTCTTTTATATTTCTTGTAGAACATTGACATTATTATTCGATGCTCACCTGAATTCGTGATTACTGCTCAGAAAGCGGCAGCCAGAGTAACTTTACTTCATTTATATAATTTTCTCTCAGGGTCCTCTTAGGATCTTTTTTAAGTTTTCTTTAGGTTTACTGTGGTTTTTCAACAATTTATCCTGGTTGGAATTAATTGGGCTAACACCCTCAAAAGGCTAGGGGCTGTGGTGATGTGGTTTGTAGCTTATTGTGCTGTTAAAGAAAAGACCATGAGACTTGGTGGTTCAAATCCACCAGCTCCTCTGAGGAAGAAAAATAGACTCTCTCCTCCTGTTAAAATTAACTGCTTAAAAAATTGACAGTTTCAAGAACCTTATAAAGGGTCAGCATGAGTGGGAATCGACTCAAAAACAATGAGTTATGAGTATCAAGAAATTGATGTCTTAACAACTTTGGAAAAGTCTCTGGATAGTCTGTCTTCCATATTTGTTCTGTTATCTCTTTCTAGAACTCAAATTAGAATTCTCTTAAATTTGTTCTCTTTGCCTCTTCACTTCTATTTTATATATCCCATCTGTTTCTTCTGTGAACTTTCCTCCCTGGAAAAAACTATGACAGATCTGCTATTAAGCCATCCTATTAAGTTTTTCTGATTCCTCTGCATACCATCAGGTGAAATCCATGTGTATAACCTGCGTTTGTGTCTCTTATAAAATGTATTTGCAATGAATAAGTCATTGATTGTACAAAATTCAACCATTCTATCTCCAGCTTCATTTCTGTCACCAAGCCCATGTTTTCCAAATACTGATTCTTCTTCTCTATTCCCAACTTTTGCATTCCAGTCACCCATTATTATCAATGCATCTTGATTGCATGTTCGATCTATCTCCAATTGTAAAAGTTGGTGGAAATCATCTATTTCTTCTTCTTTGGCTCTGGTTGTTGGTGCATATATCTGAATGATAGTGGTATTCACTGGAAGTCCTTGTAAGCGTATGGATATAATCCTGTCACTCACGATGTTGTACTTTAAGATGGATCTAGAAATAACATTTTTTACTATGAAGGCAACCCCATTTTTCCTTGTCTTTTCATCTCCAGAGTAATATATCATATGGTCATCTGACTCAAAATGCCCCATGCCAGTCCATCTCATCTC
>NW_006399804.1:18393986-18406298 GCF_000299155.1 Elephantulus edwardii | reverse complement strand
TGTGTCAGAGGCAGTGCGGTTGGCGCAGGACAGAGCAGGGTTTAGGGCTGTTGTGCATAGGGTCGCTATGAGTCGCAAATGACTCGATGGCACATAACAACAACAACAATTAAGTTTTTACATTCAATTAGCAAATTCACCTTAAAAATTGGTAGCCTTTGAGCTGATTCCACCACTTATTGATTCCCCTTGAGCAGAAATGTGCTCTATGGAGTTTTCAATGGCTGGATTTTTGAAGGCAGATCATTATATTTTTATTCCAAGGAGTCACTTGGTGGACTCGAATAACCAACCTTTTGGTTAAAAGCCAAGCACAAAATGATTTATACCATCACTACCCACCCACCCCCCCAAGAAAAGATCATTCAAACCAGTTACTATTGGGAGAAAAAAACAAATAAAACCCCAGAATAAACAAAAACAAAAGCCAAACCAGCTGTCATTGAGTCATTGAGGTCTTATGGAAATGGTGTGTGTGTTGAATATAACTATAGTGGTTTTGTGTCTGTGGCCTTTCAGAAACATACCACTAGGTCTTTCCTCTAAGGTACTTTCTGTTGGGATCAAACCACCAATCTTTCAGTCGACAATTGTGTGCTTAATCATTTACAACACCCAAGGACTCCTTTCATTCCCAAGGGTCTCCATATATACTTTAAACATATTAAACTAGCAATTCTATAAATGATCCTTCCAGAAACATTTTTCAGTTTCTGGATTGTTTTGGTTTTTTTGTTTGCTTGTTTTCATTTCACTCATGGTTTCTTTTTCCATTCAGGGTTTTATGAATTTTTCCTGTTTGTCTTTGTGACATGCCTTATATGGGAATCTTTGAGGATGAACCTGAATTCAGGTCCTACAGAGAAGATTTGCCCTTTCTCCTGGTTGTCACTGGCCAAGCACCATTCTCTGCACAACTAAACCTGTGTAACTTTAGGCTCCTTGTTTCTGGTGTAAAAAAAAAAAAATAAATAAAATAAAATTCTCAAAATCACCAGCAATAAGAGAGATGCAAATCAAAACCGCAATGATACCATCTCACTGCAGTAGCAGCGGCAAAGTTTAACAGGACAGCAAGTAAGAAATGTTGGAGAGGATGTGGTGAGATTACAAAGAAGTACAACCACCCTGGAATGTAGTTTGGTGTTTCCTCAGAAAGCTGAACATAGAAATTCCATGTGATCCAGCCATTCCACTGTTTGGAATGTATCCCGAGAAAATGAGAACTGAGGCACAAATGGGGCCTTTTGCACCAGTATTCATAGCAGCTTTATTCACTATTGCAAGAAAATGGAAACAGTCCAAATGTCCAACTACAAGAGAATAGGTTGAGAAATTATGGTCCATTCACAAGATGGAATACTATGCAGCACACAGGAGCAGTGATTTTGAAAATCACTACCTAATTTGGGAGGAACTGGAGAACATTATGCTAAGTGAAATAACTCAGTCCCAAAAGGTCAAATATTGTATAAGACTCATATTGTAAAAATAGAAAGATAACTAATAAAATGTATATGAGGAGCCAAGGTGGGAAGGGGAGGAGCAGAGGGGTGAGGATGGGCAGCGGTCATAGGGTTGCACAATTGATGGGTAGAGGGAAGAAGGGTGGGTAAAGGAGATGGGAAACATTCAGTGTGAAAGAAACAGTGTATACAAACTTTGTAAGTAAACCAGTATAAAATAAAAATTTTCTTTAAATAAATTAAAACCCCTCAAGAATGGAGGCGCTCTTAAATTTCCTGTGTGTCCCCTTCTGAGTATCAGTTGACTTCCCATTCATCCTTCCCATTGAACTGTAGACTTTAGGGTTAGACATATTTTGGGAGTCTCCTACAAGACTCCTTCTTGGACAAGTTCTGAGCTTTGTTATTTGCCTTCTGAACCTTCTGCAGTTACCAGAACAGAAACTCAGCCTCTCTAGAGTTTGGCCACACTGTCAGGTAATGAGAAATGTTACATGACCCCCAGAACACCTGCTTTCACTTCCTTCAAGATTCTGTACATCATTAATTTATTGTTAGTTCAATATTACAGGTGGTTTCCCCACATTTAATCTATTATTTTTCTTTTATTCAAGAAGGTTAGTCAGAGTATCTCCCCAGCCTTACCTCTTGTAAAGGAAGTCTCAAAGCCAACCCTATAGAAATTGATGATTCTCTGCTAACTTCTAAGCCTGGAGTTTCAATTGTGTTTTAATTGGAACAGAACAATGTTTTGTGACCTAAAAAAGTTACTATTAGAAGAAATGGAACTTTCTTTGTGACCTTACAACAGAACTTAATTAGGCATGCCAACTGAGATTTATTTGGGAGAATGTGTGAGTGGAAGAAGGCTTCAATGATATTGGAATGATATCTTCACATTCTAAATCAGTCCAAACATTCTTCACTCTTTCCATTGCTGGAACAGTGGGAAGCTTGGAATGGGTTTTATAATGGAATCATTCTTCCAAATGCACAATGTGGCACTAGTCCGAGTACTTGTAGCTGTCTCCAGAATGAGCAGAATGGGCCCAGATTCTACAGTAACAGTCTGGCCTGTGGGAAAGTAATTTGTTGACTTACAGGGACAGAGGAAGACCATTAAAGTTGTTGTCCAAATTTGTTTCATAACTTTTCTTTCCTTTCTCTCCCTCCTGCTCTTTTTTTGGGTTGTTTTTTTTCCCACTTCTTCCCATAGTAGATCATTTTAAAAAAGAAAGAAAGAAAAATCACTTATTTGGAAATTCTGTTTAGAGATCAATAACATCAAACATGATGACAAACAAAAAAATTGTATCATCCCAGAAAATTCTATTTCAGAATCCATCCTATCCCTTTTTTAGGAAATCTGTTTTATTATTATTTTCTAAGTCTGGTAGGAAATCAGAAAAAAAATTATAATAGATTCCTTCAAGTAAATTATCAAGTAGTAATTAATGTTAATAATATCCTTATAAAATATTTTCATTTTTCTGAACCCCTCTAAGTCCATTGCTTGTAGCTTACACACCCTTGTGTTCTCCTTCTCCTGTACTCCCCCACCTTTCCCCACTACAAAGAAATAGTCATGTCCTGACTTTTGTCTTTATCGTCTTTTCGATTCAGCAGTGTTTAATTTTGTCAAACATTTCTATATGTTTGAGCAATATATTGCTCAGTTTTGTCAATTGTTCTTTATGTAAAGGATACCATATTGCATATAGCCCTCTGAGTTATCATCTGCATCCAATGTTACTATGCTGATTGATCAAATTACTGTATCTTTCATTCACCATTCTGTATCATACCCCATTTTTTAAAATAACCACAGTTTATTTGTGCAGTATTATATATGTCTCTGAACACATATGGGCAAGAAGTTTTTCTTAGTTGCAGTAAAAGATGTATAACATAAATTTGCTATTTTAACACTCTTTAAATGTACAATTCAGCAGCGTTTGTTATATTCACTGTATTGTGCACTCATCACAACTCTTTGTTCCCAAATCTTTTCCTCGCTTTAAAGAGAAACTTGGAAAGAAGTGTCTCCCATTCTCATCATCCCCTTGCCTATGGTAATGATAACCCTGTCTCCTTTCTGCCTCTACATATTTGACTATTCTAGATGTTTCAGGTAAATGAGATACTATATTTGGTTTTTTGTATCTAGATAATTTCACTGTATCATAACATGAAAGAATGGAATTTTTTAATTTTTACTTTTTTAATAATATTCCTTTGTATGTTGATGAAGATTTAGATTGTTACTACCCTCTGACTATTCTAAGTAATATTGCAACGAATACTGAGACCCAAATGTTTATTTGAGTACCTGTTCTTAATCCTTTGGGGTGTATATCCAGGATTAGAACTGCTAGGTCAATTGATAACGTCTGTGTTTAACTTGAGAAACCATCACTTTTTTTTCATAGCAATTATACATTTTATACTGTGTAAGGGTTTCAATTTATCTACATCTTTAAAATCACTTTTCATTTTCAGTTTGAAAAAGTGCTATTACATCTACCCTGTTATGTTTGGTCATTGTAATGTACTGTCACGTTGGAATCAATTAATAATTGACACTCTAGGAGGTTTTTAGAGACTGTAAATTGCAGGCGAAGAGATGGCCTACTTTTTTTTTCTATAGAACATTCGGTGGATTCAAACCATTTGCCTTTGGGTTGACAGTGAAAGTCCTTACGCTAGGTCAGCAGAGCTCCCCCTCTAGCTATCCCAGGATGGTATGGAACAAAACAAAACACCAAACCAAATGCCTTTGAACAGCTTTTGAATCGTATTGATCTTCCATCAGATTGTCAAGCCTCAAATATTTATGGAAAGAGATTGTCTCGTCATTCTCCCTTGGGCAACTGATGTATTTGACTCCTGATCTTTTCCTTAGGAGCCCAGCCTGTGTTGCACTGCACCACCAGGGAACCTTTCATAAAGCAAGAGAAATCATTGGAACAGAACAAGAGGATAGCATATGATTTAAAATCAAGTAATGTATATTTCGGAAGCAGGAGCGGCATTCACTTCCAAAATGGCTTGCCTCTGGAAACTCTATGTACGAACAGTGCTCAGGCTGTTCGTTCATAGGGTCGCTATGAGTCGTCTACGACTCGACAGCATTAAACAACAACAACAAACTGTATATTTCAGGAATATGTCCTTTCATTATACCAATTCAAGCTAGCTGTTGTGTGCTGTTGAGTCGGAACTGACTCATAGCTGACCCTCCAGCTGATTTTCAGAGGCAGTTAATCACACAGGAGGAGAATGCCCATCCTTCTCCTGCAGAATAGCTAGTGGCTTGGAACCATGTACCTTCAGGATTGCAGTGCAGCTTCTGCCAATAGGCCACGAGTATTCCCCCCATTCAAATCTATATGCTGAGCAAATAATTTGAGAACCTGGACTGTATGAAAAAGAATGCTGAAATCTGAATGTATGAAATCGGAATTGGAAGAATATTCATTAATTACTAATGATACACAGAAGACACAGCCTTACTTGAGGAAAGCGAAGAAGAATTGAAGCACTTGCTGATGAATCACAAAGATTACAGTCTTCAGTATGAATTACTCTTCAAGCTAAAGAAAATAAAATTCCTCACAATTGAACCAATAAACAACATAATAGTAAATAGGGGACAAATTGAAATTGCATAGTTTCATTTTACTTTAAAGCAACTTCAGTAGTCAATAATCTGGCCTAAGGGAGCTCTGGTGGCCTACTGGCAAGAAGCTGCACTGCAATCCCAGAGGTATGCGGTTTGAATCCACCAGATGCTGTGCTGGAGAAGAAGGGACAATCTCCTCCTATACCAGACAGATATGATTTGACGGTACACACCACACACAAAAATAATAAAAATATATTTTTAAAAATATGGTCTAAAAACCAATGTATTTGAATTTTGTAAATAAATAAGCATAAATTAAAAAAAGAAAATAATGTGACATTTAAAACATCAACAACAAAAAAGAAATAAAACAATATAATTTATTTGGCAAATCTACTGTGAAAAATCTCTTCAAAGTGTTAAAGAGCAAGGATGTAACTTTGAGAACTAAAATGCCCCTGAACCAAGTCATGGTATATTTTCAATCAAACAACATGCCTCTGGAAACTCTCTGGACTTTGATAAATGACAATAGTTCTAGAAAGGCTTCAGGCCTTTTGTTCATAGGGTCGCAATGAGTCATGCTCAACTTGAAGGCAATCAACAGCAACAACAACATATATTAAAGGTGAACAATTAATAAGGAAGACTAAAGAATTGATGTCTTTTAATTTTAGTTTTGGAGAAAAGGATTGACAATCCCATGGACTACAAAAATAATAAATAAATCTCTCTTACAGGAAGGGCAGATGCAATGCTTCTTAGAAGCAAGAATGGAAAGCCTTTACCATGCATATTTTGGGCACATTATCATGTGGGACCAATCCTTAGAGAAAAATATACTTGGAAATGTAGAGGGTGAAGAAGAGGAAGGCCTCAATGAGATGGATTGACACATTGGATGCTATTGACACAACAATCTTAAGTACAGCAGAGATTATGACAATGATGCAGAATTGGGCAGTTTTTCATTCTATTGTACATATACGAGGTGACTATGAATTAGAATCAACTTGACAGCACTTTAACAATAACAACAATTATAAAATGACATCTTGTTGTGAGTTTGACTTGCATCTCTCCAACAATGTTGAGCATCTTTCCATATACTTATTAGTCATTTGTATATCTTCTTGTGTAGCAGCAAAATTGGAGGAAGATTCAGTGACAACGTGCATTATGCAGATACTACAATCTTGCTTGTGGAAAGTGAAGAAGGTTTGAAGCACATACTGGAGAAGAGCAAAGACACAGCCTTCAATATGGATTGCATCTCAAAATCCAGAAAGAAAAAAAAATCCTTACTACTGGTTTGCTTGGCTCCACAAACAACTCTCTTGGTACCAGCAGCCAGGAAATTAAAAGACAAATTGCACTGAGAAAGTCTGCTGTCAGAGACCTCTCCAAAGTACTGAAAAGCAATGATTCTAGTCTAGAGACTAAGGTGTGCCTGATATAGGCCATAGTCTTTGCAATTACTTGCTATGCAGCAGAGAGCTAGACAATGACTAGGGATGATAAAAGGAGAAGTGATGCCTTTGAGCTGTGGTGTTGGAGAAGAGTATTGAATGTATATGGAGAACAAACTAAGAGAACAAACAGGTTCGACCTAGAGAAGGGTGAGACCAGGTTGCTGCCTGGAAGCAAGGATTCTGAAGCTCCATTCTTGGAGAGGGATGTCATGCTTGGGAGGGTGGAGGGACAGCACAAGAGAGGAAAACCTTCAATGAGCTGGATTGATGTAGTGACTGGGGTAATGGGGGTAGGCCTATCAGAGACATAAGATTGGGATAGGATAGAGTAGGGTGTAGGGCTGTTTTACATAGGGTCGCTGTGAGTCACAAGTGACTCAACAGCAGATAATAACAGTAATAACTGGGCCAATAGTTAACATCATGTTGTTGTTGATTGCCTTTGAGCTGAGCACGATTCATAGCGACCCTATGAACAAAAGGCCTGAAGCCCCTCTACAACTATCAACATTTATCAAAGCTCATAGGGTTTCTGGAGGCATGTTATTTAGGAAGTGGATGCCACTCCTGCTTCCAAACATAGTAATAGACAGAGAAGAGTGAAGTTGTCAAGAACTTGGTTTTACTTGGATCCACAATGAACACTCATGGTAGCTGAAGTCAAGAATTCAGAAGTCATGTTGCATTAGGGAAATCTGCTGCCTACATACACTTTAAACTACTGAATGATAACAAGATCAGTTTAAAGAGTAAAGTGTGCCTGATTCAGAAATCATGGTATTTTCAATTGCTTCCTATACATCTGAAAGTTGAACAATGATAAAGAAGACTGAAGAAGAATCGGGGCCTTTGAATCGTAGTGTTGGAATATCCCATAGACTGCCAAAAGAACAAATAAATCTGTCTTTGAAGAAATGCAACCAGGGTGCTCATTAAAGGTGAAGATGGTAAAATTTTGTCTCACATACTTTGGGCATTTGCCAGGAGGAGTCAATCATTAGAAAAAGACATCATTCTATAAAAGGTAAAGAGTCATCTAAAGAGAGGAAGACTATCAACAAGATAGTTTGTCACGATGACTGCACCAGTGGCCTTGAGCATGGCAGAGATTGTGATGATGGCGTGGGATAAGGCACATTTCCACTGGATTGTTCATAGGATCAATATGAGTTGTAGTTGACTTGATGGCACTGAACAACACAACTCTTCACCGACATCTTTTTCAATATCTGATATTATTAAACTCAATTATTTTTTCCAGTTGGCTGAATGAAAACAATATTTCTTTATGCCCTTCATTTGCATTTATTTGATACTTAAAAGTTAAACAGCTTTTCACATGTTTATTTGCTACACTATTTTGTTGTGAAATGTCTGTTCACATCGTTTGATCAATTTTTTTGATCTTTTTTTATAGCTGTTTTTACTGATTTATTGACTTTTAATATACTCTTATGATTCTATTTATTAATTTAGTACTCTATTGTGAGTGTGTTCTTTTGTATGTTTTTGTGTCCTTTAAGTGTAAAGAGTCAAAGTCATTGCTGTGGAGTTGGAAGCCTCCAGCAAGTTTTCAGAGGCTATAAATTGCACAGTAGGAAATTGTCCACTTTTTCCTCTTAGAGCAGCTTGTGATTTTCTTTGGGTTGGAAATCATTAAAAAGGAATAAAGTCTGGTGAATGGATTGAGAAATTGTGGTACATTCACAGATGGAATACTATGCAGCACTCAGGAGCAATGATTTCTAAAAATATTGCATAATATGGAAAAGACTGAAGAGTGTTAGACAGAATGAACCAACTCAGGCTTATAAGGGCAAATACTGCATAAGATCACTATTGTAAAAATAGAAGTAAAATTAGTTAGATGTGTATAAAATTCCAAAGGGGGAAGGGGAGGGAGCTGGGGGGCTGAGGAAGGACGACGTTGGGAGGAGAATCATGAGATCTCAGAGTTTGGTGGGCAGAGGCCATGGGTAAAGGTATCAGGAAAGATTCAGCAGGGATCTGAAAAGATAGAGTAATAGTGAACATAGACCAATGGTGATTAATTTTTGTAAAACACAGTATATGGGAATGACCACATGAAACACAAGGTGACTGAAATAAAAGGTGAAACATAATATATATGGATTTTATATGCAAGCCAATATAAAATAAAATTAAAATTTTCTTTTTTTAAAAATGAGGTTTGGTTTCCCCCTCCTGTTAAAAGGGAAACATTCATAAAACACATTGTACATTCTTTGTTCTAACTCCTGTTCTCAGTGTTACTGGCATAAACATGTACAAAACCGAACAAGTTCTTTCTATGGAGCTGACTTTCTGGTAGGCTTGCTGTTGCTTCTAATAATCAATAATTTGGGAAGATTGTAAAAGCTATTTAGTTTTTATCTATGTAAAATAGAATCTCAAGCCTATCCCTCCCTGCCCAATGACTTCTGAACAGGAAATCAAGTTTGAGCTCTTCCTGCCTTTGATACACTGTCTTGTGAGGCTGCAAGCTTTTATTTTGATTAGTGTTTTCATTTCAAGGGCATTGATTGGCTTTGCATCCTAGCTTGTTCAAGAAAATAAAGAGCTAAATGGGATTTTATTATCTGTAATGCTGTTTGGGAAGCATTAAAAACAAAACTGAAGGAAAAAAACACTATTAGAAAATTCAGTGTTATATTCTGAATAGTATGTCAAAGTTTTTCTGCTAAAAATTCTCCAATTGAAAAGTCTCATATTTATGCTGATATGTCCACAGATGAAATGCTTGGTGTCTCTGGGTTAGGACTTCTCTCCTGCTGTATAGGTGTACATGGAACACTGGTTGCTCAGTGGTTAGGGAGTTACACTGTGAACCCACAGTCATGGCACAGTTCAAATCCACCAGCTGCTCTGTGGGAGAAAGAAGGACAGTCTCCTCCCATGCATTTTACAGCCTCAAAAAACCTGCAAGAGGTTAACTGTGAGTTCTGACGCCATGGCACATAACTACTCTATATTGTTGTTATACACAGTCAAGTCAAAACTGAGCCATAGCTGGCCTTCCAGTGGGTTTTCAGAGGTAGTAAATTATATGAGGGGGACACTTAAGTGAGATAAAATTATGACTTCACTTTCAGAGGATGACAAAGAATCGGAATCTTAGTATATGTTTGTTTTTAATTATCAGAATTATTCTGTAAAAGCAATACCTTATTAGCATTTTCCATTTGAATAGCTGCTGTTAGGATAATGTTCCTGATATATCACTGAACTCATCACATTTTACTTAATTCATCAGCAGTACCAGAGGTAAAGAAAAATGATTGACTTGCTCAAGTTGTTTCTGACTAGTGGGGCTCCTGCGTCATTCCAGCTACTACAACCATCAACACTCATCTCCACATCTTTCCTTTCATCTATAGGTATCGACTTGTTTTATCTTGCAACAATTGTAAGAGACAGATGCTTCTTATCCTTTTATGAAGAAGAAATGGAGACAAAAGAGGTTAGGGGTTCATCTCAGACTGAGATGGGCCTCTCAATCCAACCTTCTGTCTACAGAAGGTAGCCATTTGATACTCCTTCCTGACAGTTAATCATTCAGACTCAGCTTGAGAAACTTTAGCGACAAGGAGCTTTGACAAAGTCAGGAATCTCATAGTTGGGGCAAGTGATGGCATGGATGACTTGGGGTGCTGTCTGTGGGCAGTGTGTCACGAGGCTTGAGTGAACTGGCTCGAGTGCCTTGAAAACCAAGTGACCTAACTCTTGAGTCTTCTCCCTTCTCCATGCTCCATAATGACAAAAGGTTACATGAATCAGTCTTTTTGAATCGCCAGGAATACCAACATTGCAGGCTCACCCCAGGGAAGGACAGAAGGACTGGGCCTTGGGGGAAACGTATGGATAACACTCATCAGTTTGGATTTGGCCTTGAATTGCTGTAACATTTCCTGTCGCCCTAACTGCCTAGGTTTTTTTCCCCAGAACACTCAGTTTGATCAGCCAAATAAAAGGGCTGTCACACTGGAAGATCTGAAGGACTAAGGACCAAGGACCAAGCTTCTGTTCCCTGTCTGTGCTCATCCTGACGCTGCCCACATGGCGGGTGGAGCAACGTCTTCAGCAGTGGGCTCTGCACAGAAACTCAGCGGAAGCAGCCAGGCAGGACTTGCGAGCAAAGTCATGGTTATTTTGATGTTTAGGTTTTTTCAGGCTCTGCCACCAAGTTGCTGCTCGGACGTGCTGTGTCATTTCAAGTTTTGGCATTCTGCAGACTGTCCAAAAGGCAATCATCATGAAGAAGAAAGTGAAACTATCCGTGACTTTAAAGGCATGAAGAGACTCCCTCGTTCACTCTGATTTTATTAATCTTTTAGGTATTGCCATCCTCCACTATGAGCCAGCAGCCGGGAGCCCAGACCACTTAGCTCTGGTTCACCTTAAAGGACACGACGTTTTGAATATGTCAATTTTACTGCTTTTGGCACAAAGTACTAATTTTCTCTGAAATGTAACCCTAAAAGCATGGCGCTAGAAAGGCCCTAGTTCTACTGAGTAAGGATTTGCAGTTGGTCTGTGCAGAGGCAAGACATTTTGTAGGGCTTCCTCCTTTTTCTTTCTTCTTAAAAACGGTGGTAAGTATGTATATACAGAAACATTTGCTGTTTTAACGCTTTTATTTCTACAATTGAGTGGCATTAATTACATTAGCCTTGTTGTGCAACCATCATTACTCTTCTTTTTCAAATTTTTTCATCACCCTTCACAGAAGCTCAGTGTCCCCCCCCAAACAATGACTCCCCTTTTCTCTTCTCTCCCATCTCTAGCAACTATTAGCGGGTCTCTGTAAATTTTTGTGTTCTAGATAGTTCATCTAAGTAGACTATTTTACCGTCTGAGGCCTCCTTTTTTCACTCACTGTCCTGTTCTCAAAGTTGATCCATATTGTAGCAGTATCAGAACCTCATATTATAATACGTATCCATATCTCTATCTTTCACAATTTGTTTAATCTACTGATGGGCATTTGGATTGTTTCTAGCTTTTAACTATTGGAAATGAATTGCAATAAATATGGTGCATATGTTGTTCTTGTTGTTATGTGCCATTGAGTTGCCTGCAACTGATAGTGGCCCTTTGTATAATAGCTCTGAATCCTGTCCTATCCTGAGCCAGTCTCAGGGTCTCAGACACACCTGACCCCCATTATCTCAGTTACTGTGTCAGTCTATCTCATCTGGGGTCTTCCTCTCCTGGGCTGTCCCTCCACCTTTCCCAGCAGGATATCCTTCTCCAAGGACTGGTCCCTCCTGGCTGGATGCCCAAAATATGTGAGACAGAGCTTTAAAATCCTTGCCTCCAAGGAGAAACTTGGTTTCAACCTCTCCAAGACAGTCTAATTAGTTGGCAGCCAGTCTGGGGCTATTTCCAGGCTGTGAAGATGAACGGACAGACGGTGTGTTTTCTGGTTTGGGGTTGAGACTAGGGAGTGACTGGCTGTTGTTCACAATACATTGTGAGCTGATTGGATTTTACCTCATATTTAAAAAGGCTTGTGGCCCTCTAGCCTGCAACCCTCCAGCCTCCCGAATAAAACAGGCTTAGAAGCAGGAATGGCATCCACTTCCAAAAAAGCTTGCCTCGGAAACTCTATGAACTTGGAGAAAAGATGGAAGTTGTTTTTTTTTTTTTTAAATTTAGGTTGTTTATTTTTCATTTCAATGAACATCTACAGAGATTTTGGGATTCCATTCATTCATTGTTGCACCCT
>NW_006399804.1:18389777-18393886 GCF_000299155.1 Elephantulus edwardii | reverse complement strand
CCCCATTTGCTCCTCTCCTTGAAAAGCAAAAGAAAAACTCCCTCATTGGTACACAAGCCCCCACCCCGCACCTCCCCAAACCCCACCCCTTAGCCCCAAATATAATCCACTCTACAACCCTCATTGCATACTCCTACGATAAAAATAATGCCCTAAAATATAATACTTTTAGACTATTTTGTGTTCAAGACTTTCGTTCATAGAGTCTCTCTGGGTTGTCTATGATTCTTGGCACTTAACAACAATAACATCAACATAGAGAGTGATCAGTTGGCCTAGTGGACAGAAAGCGATGCTACCAAGCTAAAGGTGGGTGACTTTTAATCTGCGGCCCTAGGCCTGTCTTTCATTGTGTTTGTTCAAACATTCTTCTAGGTCGTATAACCCTGGTGTGTCCACTTGCCATACAGCGGTAACACTGTGACACTGATGTGTCTGATGTGTTAATGGTTACCCTTGGCGGACAAGCTTGGAAGCAGGAGCGGCATCCACTTCCGTAGATAGTTTGCCTTTGGAAACCCTATGAACCTGGAGAGAAGATGAAAGTCACACAGGTGTTGAAGACTTTCCTTCATAGGGTCACTATGAGTCGCCTACGACTCAATAGCACTTAACAATACAAATGTGTGTGTGTGTGTGTGTGTGTGTGTGTGTGTGTGTGTGTGTGTATGTATTTAAAATCCTGCATTCAGTTTAGGAGTGGAATGACTGAATTTGATGATAATTTTGTGTTTAACTTTTTGAGGAATCTCCAAACTCACTTGTACAGTGACTGTACAATTTTATAGTTTCATCAGCCAGCAATGTTTAAGGGTTCTAATTCCCTCTCATCTTTATCAACACTTTGAAAACAATCTTGAAAAAGAAAAACAAAATAGATTCACATTCCCAGAGCTCAAGTACACTGTGAAGAGGTGGCAGTTGAAGCATTGAGGTAATGATATAATGATAGTCATGTAGGCCAAAGGAATAAAATGAAAAGTCTGAAAGTAAGCCATACATTGATGATCAATTGATTCTCAACAAGAGTGATGAGTTTACTTAATGATAAAATAATAATCTCTTTAATAAAGTGGTACTGGGACCCATGGATTTCCACATGCAAAAGAGTGGACGAGGAGTCATATCTCATACCACACATACAAATTAACTCAAAATGATTCAACATTGAGTTTTACATAAATCTAAGACCCAAAACTATAAAACCCTTAGAAGAATATATAAGGGTTTTGCTGTGCATCTTAATATTAAATGATGGGTTCTTAGATAATGATCCTGCGGTGATTTTCAAAGTGGATTTCCTAGCTCACTGGCTTTTACTTTCACTGTATGCCTGGATGGAATTATGCTAATGATTTGAATGAGGTGAATAATGTTGTTGTGGCTAGAACATGCAAATAAGGTGTGTAGACTACTAATGATGGGATTGGTCCATCTGGTGATCTTGCAAGGCTTAAACTGCGCAGGGTCAGTAGCAGATGATGAAACCCTCGCTACTAGCATGAAAGAAGTGGCGAATGCAGCACTCACCTCTGGAGCCAGAGAGGTTTCTGTGTGAGACAGAGATAGACCAAGATGAAGGTACTGCAGCAGCAGCAGAGAACCTGAAACTGTGACAGAGCTGGCTACTGAGGGCCACCATGCCAGGAAAGGTGGAGGGTCAGAGAAAAAGAGGAAAACCCTCAGCAAGATGGATTGACACAGTGACGGTATCAATGAGCTTGAGCACATCAGAGATCATGAGGATGGCACAGGATTGAGCAAAGTACAGATTTGTTATTCACAGGGTCACTATGAGTTAAAGGTCATTCAACAGCGCTTAACAAAACAACGGCAATCCCCAGGAGCCAGAGCCAGAGCTAGCAGACTTCAACTAAACTTGTTGAAGGCCTAATGTGTGGAGGAGATGCCATATTGGCAAGACTCTGGTGGTTTAATGGCAAAGAGTTGTGCTGCCAACATAAAGGCAAGAGGTTCGAATCCACCACGTCCCCCACAGAGGAAAGATGGGCAGTATCCTCTTGTGTAATTTTTTTTATTGGTATGCTTTTACCAGTGGCAAATAATTTCCCCCATAACATTGCTGTTGTGTGCTCTCAAGTCAAAACTGACTCATAGAGACCCTCCAGCAAGTTTCCAGAGGCAACAGATCACATGGGAGGAGATTGTCCATCCTCCTGAACAGTGGCTGGTAGCTGGTGGATTCAATCCGCGTGCTTTTAGGATTGCAGGGTAAATTCTTCACACCAGGCCACCAGAGTTCCACCTGTGCTATTTTTACTGCCTCTAAAATCCTGGTGGGTTCTGAGAGTCAGTTCTGATTCAACTTTGCATAATAACAACAACAGCAACAAATACAATAATAGACTTTGCAACACTTGTTTAATATCACGAGGCTAAAGGTTAAAGGGCCTATGAGCATGCTTGAGAAGCTGTTCTGACTGAAGAATTGTATCTTGTTTCCAACCTGTTAACTTCTCTAATAAACTTCGTAATTGTGAGTGTAATCTGTAAATTCTGTGTAGCCATTGCAATGCTTCACAGGTTCAGTAGTAGAGCAGTGAGAACCCTGGTTGGTGGTAGAATTGATAGAAGTAGGTGTGGGGAGTGTGGGACACATCTGACCTAACAGGAATCAGTCTTGTGCTGTGGATTAGTAGTGGTTCCCCTTATACATTTAATGCAAATCAAATTTGGCCACTCCCAGGCTGCCTGTACTCTTTTCATATTACCAAAAGCTTGAGCAATAAAGGATAAAATATATATAAGGAATTACATTAAAATTAAAAAACGTTTATGAAAGGGCTTAACAAAATGATAAGAAAATCTAGAGACTGAGAAAAAAACTTTTGGGAGCAATATCTCTAGTAAGGATTCAATATTTAAAATACATATGTAACTCCTCAACATAACAATCAGGAGCACTGGTGGCTTAGTGGTAAGGAGTTGTGCTGCCAACCCAAAGGCACATAGTTCAATCTACCAGCTGCTTCACTGGAAAAAGATGGGCAAACTCCTCCTGTGTGATTAATTGCCTCTGAAAACCCAAGGGAAGGTGAGCTATGAGTTTGTTTTGACTCAATGAATGGTACACATCAACAACAACTTAATAAGTAGACATGTAACCCAATGAAAAAACAGGTGAAGGCCGTGAATATACATTTTAACAGAAAAGAAATACGAATGTCCATAAAATATTTAAAAAACATCTCAATGTCATTAGTCTTTGTTGTATACTGTAAAAACAGAACTGACCCATAGTTGGCTCTCTGGTGGGTTTTCAAAGCCAGTAAATCACACAGGAGGAGATTGCTCATCTTTCCTTCATGTAGCATTTGGTGGATTTAAACCGTAAACCTTACCACAAGGGAAATACAAACCAAAACCACAATGAGATACCACTCTCTCTGTACTATAATGGCTAGGATAACACAAAACAAAGCAAAAATAAAACCAGCAACAAAAATCACTGACCAAAAGAGGTCCTAGTGAAGCTGTGGAGAGATTAGATTCCTTTTGTTTAACTAGTACCATTATGCAAATTTTAAGTTCTGCATGTAATGTTGTTTTACATATTATTTTACTTTCTATATAGGAAATGGTGCCAGTTTTTTTTCTTTTCTTTTGGGATATCTTAATTTGTAAACTATTTGCCTAGAATGACAGCCCAGAAATTTTCCAACAAGCATTGGTCATGGAACAGTTGAAAGAAGATGGTTTAGTTAATTGAGTATTCTGAAAAATAAGTTTAGCATGACCATTTGAAACTTTTTCCCCCAAAGAATTAGAGTTCCAGACAGAGTAAAACTGTGCCAGAATGCAATCATTCGTTGATGAAATCTGAAGATGCTTGAGAAGTTTGTTGTGTGTGAAAAGCAACTCTTTGTATAGAGTGTAGTTATAAATGCCCAGTCCTTAGAGAAGGTCATCATGCTTGGAAGAGTAGAGGAAAAAAAGAAAGGAAGACCCTGGATGAGATGGATTGACTCAGTGACTGGGGTAATGGGGGTAGGTGTGTTACATGCAATGAAATTGGTTTAGGATAGAGCAGGGTTGTACACAGGGTGGCTATGAGACAGAATGGACTTAACAACACATAACAACAACAG
>NW_006399804.1:18371378-18387521 GCF_000299155.1 Elephantulus edwardii | reverse complement strand
GCACTTTAGTCTCCAGAGAGACACCGTTGTTCTTGAGTACTTTAGAGAGGTTGTAAGAGTATGAAGAAATTATATTAGTCGTCTTAGATTTTGTAATAGTCAAAGACAGGTTATAGTATGCAAAGGTCATTCCATACCTGGGACCAGAGCCTTCAGCAGTTGGAGGTGGTAGGAACATCAGGAGGCTCCAAAAAAGGGCTACTGGAAGGAGTGGTCAGAAGCACCCTTTCCTACGAAGGAAAGTTGGAAAGGATCTAGAATGTTCACTTCCGTGAATCAGACTCAGACCCTGAGAACTAGTGAGTGAAGATAAGGCCCCAGTCCTACAAGACCAGTGATGGTTGGTTGAGTTTCAGGACAGAGTTGTGGCCTGAGACCCAAATGAGACCCAGAGATGTGGTTGGTAGCATGGGTGTCACTGGATCAAACTAATGTGATGCTGAGTGCCCAGGGAGTAGGTGCAGTCCCAGAAAAGTGCCGAGCAGAAGCAGATGCATGAACAAAATACGGGCATGGTGAATTTCCAGGATAATGAAGATTCAGTCCTGAACTGGGGCAGAGGTCTGTACGGTGTGTGCTGTTAACTGGAATTCTCCCCACAGGGTTGCAGCTGGGCTTTGGGTCGGAGCTAAGCAGCTTCAGCTGTTAAAATTGGCCAGCAGCAGGGGCAGAAAATCACGCAAATCATTACAGAGGAAAGAGTACTGGTGACAGGTTAAGGTAAGGGTTACAAATACAAATGTCAGTAGAGGCTGTGTGTATGTGTGTATGTGTAGGGGTAATGCATGAATTTGTCAGATGTAGGGAAAGGAGAAGTGGAGGAAGACTGGAGAGCTCAAGTCCAGAATTCTTTAAATTATGCATTGGTCATACAAAATTTTCTGTGTGTTGAGGCCAGCCTCCAGAGTGGACAATTCCTAGTTCAAAGTCCTAGTTCCACAGGGTATCCAAATGTTAGGGGGAAAAAATAGGACAATGGAACAGGACAAAGAGACTTTAAGACTAGAATATCCAAAAGGGAAAGTAGATTAAAGCCCCTTAAAATGTAAAGGCTTGCAGTAAAACACAAATCACCCAAATAAAGTAAAAAGACAAAGATATGTAATGAAACCCCTTTATGATACAGGAGTAGCTTATCTACAGCTTGATCTTTTTCAATAGGCACTCAAAAATGAGGAGAGTAGGAGAATAAAATGAAAAAGAAATATAACCCAAAGTGCAGCAATAGTCACAGTCAAGGGTGAATGTTTGGACTGACCTAAGACCTACGAACATAAGAAGGGCACTAGAACAAGCTTTTAAAGCTATTATAAGAATGAGACTAACAGTTAAGAAGTGATGCTTTGCTTGTGACTAAGAGTCAGAATAATAAGACATAGAAACAGCAATCCTTGTTTTACCTCCTTCTTAGAATATTCTTCATACACAGAATAGGGGGAAAAGCAACCCCATTATTAAGAGTAATGAAGCCTGAAATAGGTAAGGAAGGTAAGACCTCTCTTAGCCTCCTTATCAAGCTAAGATTCCTATAGGTCATCTTTCCTTTTTCTGAGGAGTACCAGAGTTAGGGTACAACTTGCTCCGAGCTTGGGCGACTCTGGAGAGGCCACTGACCTTAAAGGTTGGTGGCTTTAATGCACTTAGAGGCCTCTCAGAACAAGGGCCCAGTTAGTGATATATGCTTATGGAAGGTCATAGACTTGAAAGTTCTATGGGCACAATTTGTTGTTTTGTGGATTTGGGGGATTTTTTGGGTTGTTTTATTTTTAATACAATTTTTTATTTTAATTGCGATTTTAACAAAAGTTTACAGAAAAAGAATTTCATTCATTCATTGCTGCACATTTTATCCCCCTCCGTCAGTCCCCTCCCCGCAAGTTGACTATTCTTTTACACTAGTTTATTTACAAAATTCCAATACATTGTTTTTGAGAATAGATTCTTCCAATTTGCCCCCCCCCATCAAAATATACAATTCCATGATTAATCCCCCCTTCCCCTTGCACATCAAGAGGGTGTCCTGAGTTAAGAGTCTACTCAGCAGCATCTGACTTATGGGTTTTTTTCCCCAAACTTTGCTCTAACCAGACACCAGGCTGTGTTCAAGAAGAAGAAACTGATGTGGCCTGGGAGGGGTGGTGGTGTGAAACTGTAGAATTCTTTCTGAGCTTCTCCACCTGAGGTCCCACTTCTTTTGCAGGGCTATCTGGTATTGCCTGCTTGTAGTCACTGCATTAATTCTCTATTGAGGAGTGTAAAGACATCAAATAAATGAATCATGTTGAGCTACAGTGTGGTGGGGTGTGAGGTGGCTGGATGGAACCATAGGCCAGCAGATTCATGTGGAAAGTCCTGGCTTTGCTGGTCTGTGGATGGAAGGCCCAAACTTGATGCTGTGTGCAGTGTTTCTCAACTGTGGCTGCTCATCATAATGACTGGGGACTTTGTAAAAATTACTAAGGCAGTGTTATCACTCCCCAAAAGTAAATCAGAATTTCTACAGGTGAGACTTGGGTCCCACCCAATCTTTGTAGTTTAATACAGAGTTGGAAGAATCAGAAAACCAAACTGGGTTTTAGTTAGTAAAACTGTTTGGGTCCATATTTTCCACTTACTAAAGATGCTACATCATCTGTATGCTGAGCAAATTACCCAAGAAGCTGGACTCTATAAAGAGGAATGTGGCATCAGGATTGGAGACTCATCAATAACCTGCATTATGTAGATGACACAACCTTGCTTGCTGAAAAGTGAGGAGGACTTGAAGCACTTGTTGCACAAGATCAAGGAATGCAGCCTTTGGAAAACAAAGGTTCTTACCACTGTACTGATAGACAGCATTATTATGGATGGAGAGGAGATTGAAACTGTCAGCAGCTTCATCTTGCTTGGATCCTTAATTACACCCTTGGTACAAGCAGACAGAAAATAAGGAGACAGATTGCACTGGGGAAATTTGCAGTTAGGGACCTTTCCAAATTCTTGAAGAGTAATGATGTCAGTTTGAAGATGAAGGTGCATCTGATTCAGGCTATGGTCATTCCGATTACTTGCTCTGCATCTGAGAGCTTGACAATGAATAAGGATGACAGAAAAAGAATTGATGCCTTTGAGTTGTGGTGTTGGAGAAGAGCACTGAACATCCCATGGACAGCCAAGAGAACAGTCTTGGAGAGAGTGCAGCTGGAATGCTCTTTGGAGGCAAGAATGATGAGGCTTTGCCTCACATAATTTGGATATGTTGCTAGGAGGGAATATTCCTTATAGAAGGATGTGATGCTGGGAAGGGTGGAGGGTCGGCGAAGGAGAGGAAGACCCTCAACAAAAGGGATTGAGACAGTGACTGTACAATGGGCTTTTGTGTGTCTGGAAGTGTGAGGATGGTGCAGGATAGAACACTATTCAGATCTTTTGGTCATAGGGTTGCTATGAGTCGTACTCAACTTGATGGCACCTAAGAACAACAACAACAGCAACAGTGATGTCACATCAGGAAAATCCTTGTCTCTCTCTGTTGCTTTTCCTGTCTGCAAAGTGGAGCTAAGAGCAATTACCTTATTCCATTTGTGAAACTGTTGTCAGGTCAGATGGGATAGTATTTTTGAAAGTGAGATGTAAATTGCATTGTTAGGTTATTAAAACTATTACATCATGCTTTAGTATCTAGGGAAGAAGTTGATGATCAAAGGATGCCAGTAATCACAGCAATAAACAAAGCACACTAGAGTATTATTAGTCACCAGTCATTTGTCAATTTACAGTACTGTTATGGCTTCCATGTTTCAATGCTGCTGGCATTTCACATATCAGTAGGTTCACTCATGGTGGACAGATTTCAGCAGAGCTTCCCAACTGAGACAGACTAAGGATCACAACTGACCATCTCGTGCTAAAGTAATACATCCTCAAAAACCACACAAACAACAGCAGGATAGCGTTCACTATAGTGCCAGAAGATGAGTCCCTGATATTCGAACACACTCAAAATGCAAAAGGAGAAAAGCTGACTCCTCAAAATTGAATCTACTTCAATGGATTGGAGTAAAACTTTCATCCAATGAAAGACCTCCATTTGCCATTGTGGCAAGACTCAAACTAAGGAGAAAAAGCTTTCAAATAACCATTAACCATTAGAACATGGAATGAGCAAAGTATGAATGTAGGAACAGTGGAAGTGGCAAAAAAGGAAATGGGACACATAAAGATCAACATCCAAGGCACTACTGTGTGGAGATGGTATTGACCAATTTTTAATCAGATAAAATGAGCTAATATACTGAGAATTACTCCTAACACCAACTGAAGAAGATTACAGACTACTACCTTCAGTAAGGAGTACACCTCAATAGTAAGAAGAAAACAAAGATTCTCATAACCAGAGAAATAGACAGCATCATGATAAAAAGAGAAAAGAGAGAAGTTGTCAATGATTTACTTGGATTTGCAATCAATACCCAAAGTAGCAGCCATCAAGAAAGCAGAAGATATGCTGAAATAAGCACATCTGCCATAAAAAAAATCTTTAGAATGCTAACAAGCAATGATATCAATGTAAAGACTAAGGTGCATCTGACTGAAGCCATTGCATCTTCAATTTTTTCATGTGTACATGAAAGTTGGACAATGAATAAGGAAGACCTAAGGAAGATTTATGCCTTTGGATTGTCGTGTTGATGAAGAATATTGAATTTACTATGGATTTAACAAAGAATTGAAAATTTACTAGCAGAGAATTTACTGTGGAGTAGCACAGAAAGGGAGTGCTGGTGGCTTCTTCTTGTTATGTGCCATCAAGTTGAGTATAACTCCTACAGACGCTATGAATAACAGATCTGAATCCATTGCTACAGTCACTTTGTCTTCTAATTGGGAGTCTTTCCCACCTTGTTCTTTCCACTTTCTCAAGCATGATACTCCATACCAAGAAATAGCTTCTGCTAGCAACATGTCCAAAGTATTTGAGATGAAACACCACTATCCTTGCTTCCAAGGAGCATTCCGGCTGCATATTTTCCAAGACAAATCTTGTTTGTTCTTTGGCAGTTCGTGGAATTTATTTTTTTTTTTAATACTACAGTTCCATTACATCAAGCTTTATTTTCTAGTTCTCAGAAGTGTAGGAAATGATTGGAAAGACTTGCTAAGGTAGTGGTAAAGCAAAAAAAAAAAAAAAAAGCACTGTATTGCCAATGCAAAGGTATAAAATTTGAATCCACCAGCTGCTCTGTGGGAGAAAGATTGGCAATCTCCTCCTGCACTATTTACTGCCTCTGAAAACCTGCTGAGAGAATCAGCTATGGGTCAGTTTGACTCCATGGTGTTCCACAGTTAGAAGAACAATCACCACCAAAGAACATATAAAGCTTTCTGGAAGAAGTTCAGCAAAAGGGAGCTCCTTATAGGCCAAGATGGTGAAAATTCATCTCACATATTTTGAACATGTTGTGAGTAGAGGCCGTTCTATGGAAAAAGACATCATACTGGAAAAAGGTGAGGATCAGCAAAAAAGAAGACCATCCGGGATATGGATGGACACAGTGGACAGCAATGAACTTGAGCAAGGTGGAGATTGTGAGGATGGTACAGACATGGTCAACTGGAGACCACTTTAAACCAGTACAGTTCTGGCTTCTTTCTCCCAATGGGAGAACAAAAATTTGGATATAGAATCGAAACAAAAGGTTTATGGAGGTAACATTATAAAGAAGAATCTAAAACCAAGCATATCGAGCTCTCATTCATGAAAATTGTTGAACTTACCCTATTCTGTCTAAGTGGTGAATGTTTCTATGACAAGTACAGAATGTTAACTCCAAGTGCCTTTTCATTTCCAAGTACAATAAAATGTGTTATCTACCGTATGGCAATACACTTAGAATTTTACGATTGTTGTCTTTGTGTCTCAGTATAAAGAGCATCTTAAATGTGGCAGCTTAAATATAACATTTTGTGTTGCTTTCTGTTCTGAGTTGAGATAAAGTTAACTGGCAAAGTCAGGCTGTAAGAATTATTTTTACCGATAGCATGGAGGACTAAAACACTCTGATTCAAAAATAGATAGTATGTCCAGATCTTGGTTTCTAAATGCCATCCTTCACTGAAAATAGGAATGTTTTCTTAGAGAACGGGTTGATTTCAGGTACAGGGCAGAAAAAGAACATGACGTGCCTGAAGTATTACTGCACTGTAAAGATGTGCTCAAAGAAAGATGGAGATATGTCAAAAGGACCCAGAAGCTAGCTTGAAATATCTTCCTTAGGTCAAATGTGGATCCTTTTGAGCATTGAAATATGTCAGATATTTAAAAGATTATAACCTAGTGAGTAAAATAAGAATAGAGCTGTCCACATTCCTATCAATAAATAATCAAGGTGGAAGGAGAAGCTCTTTCTCATCACAGAGTGCCAATTAGTACATGTAAAATGAATGAGGAGTTTAGAAAAATCATTATTTTGACAACTAGCATAGGAATCAATTGATCTAGGCGCAAAGATTACTGATGAATATGTAAAGGTTTTCTGAGGGAGAAAATATTTATAAAATGTCTTCCTGAAAATTACTTAAAATTACAAAAGGAAAAGTAATAGCCTTCCAGTGGAAAAATCTGGTAGACACCTTCTTAACCAGAGGATCAAAG
This sequence comes from Elephantulus edwardii, assembly GCF_000299155.1. Lineage (NCBI taxonomy): Eukaryota > Metazoa > Chordata > Mammalia > Macroscelidea > Macroscelididae > Elephantulus > Elephantulus edwardii. The sequence continues at coordinate 18,380,884 of NW_006399804.1, read as the reverse complement.
CTAATAGATTTCACATTCATTCCAACAGACCCTGCTTTCCACAGCTTCCACCACTGCCTCATGGCCAAACCATCTTTACGTCTTGACTGTTGTTGTGAGTTGGTTTTCACATTGACTCTGACTCATGACAAACTTATGTATATTGGAATGAAATGTCATCTGTCCTGCTTCGACTCTGCAGTCATTGAGAATTTGAGGCCCAAAGGGACCACCATGTCAATTCATCCCTCATTTTCACTGATCTTGTATTTTACCAAACAGGGTGGCATTTTCACAGGACTGGTCTTTCCCTGATGAAATGTATCAAGTAAGTGAGCTGAAGTCTCATTATCCTCAAGTCCAAGGAACAATCTGGTTGTACACGTTTGAACAATCTGGTTGTACACGTTTGAACAATCTGGTTGTACACGTTTGCCATTGCTGTCCGCTGCTGTAGAATCAGTCTCCAACCATGCCAGCCCCATGCACAATAAGGTCTGATTATTGTGAAGTATAGGAGTCTTGTTGCCTGGTTTTTACAAAGAGATGCCAGGCCTTTTTTTCCTTGACCATTTTCATCTGAATGCTCCATTGAATCCTGGTCAGTATCATAGCAACATGAAGCCTCCGCTGACATTTGGGTGGTGTATATCACATACAAGCAAGATTTTGCTGAAAATTATCCAAAAATGTTTGGAACAATAGGTCAACAGAGAACTGCCAGATGTGCAGGCTGGATTTAGAAGAGGTCATGGTACTAGGGATATTATAGCTAATGTTAGATGGATCTTAGCAAAAAGCAAAGAATACCAGAAGGATGTCTATCTGTGCTTTATTGACTATGCAAAGGCTTTTGACTGTGTGGATCATAATAAGCTGTGGCTGACTCTGAGAAGAATGGGAATCCCAGAACATTTGATTGTGCTAATGCGAAACTTATACTCGGACCAAGAGGCAGTTGTCAGAACAGAGCAAGGAGACACTACATGGTTCAAAATCAAGAAGGGGGTTTGTCAGGGATGGATTCTGTCTCCATACCTTTTCAATTTGTATGCAGAACAGATCATCCGAGACGCTGGGCTATACAAAGAGGAATGTGGCATCAGGATTGGTGGAAGAATCATCAACAACCTGCATTATGCAGATGACACAACTCTGCTTGCTGAAACTGAGGAGGACCTGACGCACTTGCTGCAGAAGATCAAGGACTACAGCCTTCTATATGGACTGAAGCTCAACATCAAGAAAACAAAGATTCTAACCACTGGGCCAATTGGCAACATCAGTATGGATGGTGAAAAGATTGAGATAGTGAACAGTTTTACTTTACTTGCCTCCATGGTCAACACCTTGGTAACAGCAGCCAGGAAATCAAGAGACGAATTGCATTGGGAAAGTCGGCTGTGAGGGATCTCTCAAGAGTACTGAAGAGCAATGATGTCAGACTGGAGACTAAGGTGTGCCTGATCTGGGTTATAGTCTTTGCAATTACGTGCTATGCATCAGAGAGTTGGACAGTGACTAGAGTAGATAGAAAGAGAATTGATGCCTTGGAGCTGTGGTGCTGGAGAAGAGTGTTGAATATACCATGGACTGCTAGGAGAACAAAAAGGTTTGTCCTGGAGAGGGTGAAGCCAGAATGTTCCCTGGAGTCAAAGATTCTGAAGCTTCGTCTGACAGATTTTGGACATGTTGCAACGAGGGACTGGTCCTTGGAGAGGGACATCATGTTTGGCAGAGTGGAGGGGCGGCGAAGGAGAGGAAGACCTTTGATGAGATGGATCGATTCTGTGACTGAAGAGGTGGGAATAAGTGTGTTTGAGATGGCTATGTTGGCACAGGATAGAAGAGCGTATAGAGCTCTTGTACATAGGGTTGCTATGAGTCGCAAGTGACTCGATGGCACATAACAACACCACCACCAACAACAACAACATATGAAGTACGCTGGCTTGGAATAGAACCTGGGTCTCCCACATGGTAGGCAAGAATTCTAGCACTGAATCACTGCTGCCTTTCTGGTTTTACTTTGTTATTGTTTGTCATTCAGTTGTTATCAATGCATAGCTGACCCTCTGGCAGGTTTTCAGAGATGGTAAATTGCATGGGAGAAGATTCCCGCCTTTTTCCTGTAAAGCAGCTGGTGGATCCAAACTGCATGCCTTCAGGTTGGCACTGCAGCTCCTTAACGAGGCTACCAGACCTCCCGCTGGTTATACTTTGTTGTTGCTGGCTACTGTCAAGTCAGAACTGACTCATAGCTGACCCTCCATTGGGTTTTCAGGGACCATTGATTGGATGGGAAGAGATTGCCTGTCCTTCTCCCATAGAGCAGTTGGTGGGCTTGAACCATTTGCCTTTGGGATTGCAGTGAAGCTTCTTTCCACTAGGCCACCAGAGATCCTGGTTATTCTTAGAGGTTGGAAAACATCTCCTTATCAGTCTCTTGGTTTCCTCCCTTGTCTACTTAGAATCTACCATCAAACAGTATCTAAAATGATACTATTTAAATGTGAGTCTGATGATGTCACTCAAACTAAAACTAAAGTGCTTACTACAGCTACATGGTCCTCAGTCTGGCTCTTGTGGACTCAGTGACCCTATTTCCAGTTGTCCTTGGTTACTCGGCTCTAGCTATATTGGTTTTGTTATTTCTTGAATGGGTGGGGCATGCTCCCAACTCATGGTCTTGCCATTCACTGTTCACTCTGCCTGGGACAGTCTCCTTCAGCTGTCTCTGCAGTTTGTTCAAACCTCTTCTCCAAGATGTAACCTTAACTAGCTGGAATCTCTTCAATGAAGCCTTCATTGAAAACCATTTATTAATGTGATTACATTGTGAGTGCTGAAATTAATGTTAGAGTGTGTATGGATAGTTGAATGAATGTAAATTCATTTACTTTGAAAACTTTCCTGAAATCATAGGAAAGAAGAAATAAAAAGGGGAAATTTCAGCTTTTTACTCTATCGCCCTGACAATCACTATCCTTTTCTTGCCTTATTCCTGCTACATCTGTGAACACTGTCTTATACACTTCCTTTAATTGTCTGCCTTCCACACTAGCATCCAGACTAGGCTGTGTTGTCACCAGTATATCTCCAGAATATGGACCATAATAGATAATGAAAAGATATACGCTGAAAACTGAGCAAATACATGTAGAGAGAGATTAAAAACAACCTCTAGTATCATAGTTTAGCTAGGAATGTTATGTTGTTGTTGCAATTGTTATGTGCTGTCGAGTCGCCTGCAACTCATAGCGACCCTATGTACAACAGCCCTAAACCCTACTCTATCCTGTGCCAATTTCACTGTTTCTGACACACCTACCACAATTACCCCAGTCACTGAATCAGTCCTTCTCATTGAAGGTCTTCCTTTCCTGCACTGTCCCTCCACCCTCCCAAGCATGAAGTACTTCTCCAAGGACTGGTCCCTCCTTGCCACATGTCTAATGTATGTCAGATGAAGCTTCAGAATCCTTGCCTCCAAGGAGCAGCCTGGTTTCATCATCTCTCAGATGAATCTGTTCGTTTCTTAACATTCAATACTTTTCTCCAGCACCACAGCTCAAAGACATTAATTCTCCTTCTATCCTCTCTAGTCATTGTCCAACTCTCTGATGTATAGCAAGTGATTACAAAGACCATGCCTGCATCAGGTGCACCTTAGTCTCCAGAGTGACATCATTGCTCTTCAGTACTTTGGAAAGGTCCCTAACAGCAGACTTTCTGATTGCAATACATCTTTTCATTTCCTGGTTGTTTGTACCAAACGTGTTGACTGTGGAGCCAAGCAAACTAAAGCTCTGAACAATCTTAGTCTCTTCTCCACTCATTCTGATGCTGCCAATTGGCCCAGTGATGAGAATCTTTGTCTTCTTGATATTGAGCCCCACTCCATATTGAAGGTTGCAATCCTTGACCTTCTGCAGCAAGTGCTTCAGGTCCTCCATGGATTATTAAAAACAAATAAACAAAAACAAAACTAAACAAACAAAAATTTGTCATAGTTGCCAAGCTCTCCAGGCCTGCCAAATTAATTGGGGAAACAAAGCTGACACAGGAAGCAATTAGCACAGCAACCAAATTCTTAGTACCATCTGCAAATGTCTGGGTTCCAGAAATGAGTGCTCCAGTGGCTACTGATATGCATAGAACTGACTCTATAGGAGGCATGGGAGGCGGGGACTGATTTGATAATCAGGAAGAGTAAAATCTTCAGGCAAAACTGGGTGGTGCTAAGAAGGTTCTTTCAGGCGAGAGGCTGGAATACAAGAACAAAGACATCAAATGTGCCTTAGGTCAGACCATGGAGCAGGAATTTGTAGCTTTTAAGGCCCTTCACATTCCCATTCCACCTCTCCTGCCTATTTTAGGCTGATTTCATGGTGTAGTTTGCCTTTCCATGGGAGCACAGCTGAGATAAAGATGTGTGTGTCAGAAGGAGGGAATGTGTAGTCATTCTAAAGAAAGGTGCTCCAGAAGAATGTGGAAATTATAAAACAACATCATTGATATCACGTGCAAGTAAAAATAAGTAAAAATATTATAGCAGTACATCCACAGGGAGTTGTCAGAATTCACCCTGGATTCAGAAGAGGACAGGGAATGAGGGGTATCATTACTGATGTCAGATGAACCTTGGCAAAGGCAGAGAACACCAGAAAGATGTTTTCTTGACTGTGCAAAGGTATCCAACTGTGGATCATAATAAATTATGGATAACACTGGGGAGAATGGGAATACCACAATACTTAATTGTGCTCGTGTGGGACCTGTATGCAGACCAAGAGAGAGACAGTTGATTAGAACAAAGAGGTGCTTTATGGTTTAAGATCATGACAATGTGCATCAAGATAAAATTCTTTCACTATAGTAAATCTATATTCTGAGCAAATAATCTGATAAACTGGACTATACACAAAACTGAAGATCTCAGAACAGGAGGAAAGCTCATTAACAACCTACAAAATTCAGATAATATAACTTTACTAAATGAAAACAAAAAGATCTCAAAACACTTATTGATGAATACTAAAGACTACAGACTTCAGTAGGTGTTACTTGTTCATGTTGTTGTTGTTGTTGTTGTTAAGTGCTGTCGAGTTGCAGGAGACTCATAGTGACCCTATCAAGGAGAGTCCTCAACACTTGTGTGTCTTTCATCCTCTCTCCAGGTTCATAGGGTTTCCAGAGGCAAGCTATTACGGAAGTGGATGGCTCTCCTGCTTCCAAGCTTGTTTTAATCAGGGAGCTCCAGCCCACACTGTCATCCTTGGGTAACCAACCATTAATGCATTTGACACATCAGTGTCACAGTGTTCAGCCTCACGGCAACCACAAGTGACCGCTGTACGGCAACCTGTACACCAGGGCTTTACGACCTAGAGGAATGTCTGAAAAAAACAACAAAAGACAGGCCCAAGGGCCACGGTTTAAAAGTGACCCACCTTGGCTTGGTAGCATCACTTTCTGTCCACTGGGCCAAGGTGGCTGATATAATAACATCTATGCTGATGTTATTGTTGTTAAGTGCTGTTGAGTCGCAGGCGACTCATAGTGACCCTATGAAGGAGAGTTCTCGATGCTTGGGTGCCTTTCATCCTCTCTTCAGGTTCATAGGGTTTCTGGAGGCAAGCTATTATGGAAGTGGATGCCAGTCCTCCTTCCAATTACTTGTCCATACTGTAACAAAAATAAACATTCTCACATCGAGAGCTTCATGCTTAACAGTAACAATATAGGACAACAAGTTAAAGTAGTCCCAGATTTTATTTTACTTGAGTCTATACTCAATGTCCTTGGATGCATTAGTCAAGAAATGTATGCAAGAGCTTCATGGTTAACAGTAACAACATAGGACAACAAGTTAGAGTAGTCTCAGATTTGATTTTACTCGAGTCTATACTCAATGTCCTTGGATGCATTAGTCAAGAAATGTATTGCAATGGGAACATCTGTTGCAAAAGATCTCTTTAAGGATGTCACTTTGAGGACTAAGATATAGGATATTATAAAATGAGAATGGAAGACAGCAGAAGAATTGATTCCTTTGAGTAATGGTGTGGTGAAGAATACTCTGGGCAAATAGAATGAATAAATCTGCTTGGGAAGAAGTACAGCCACAATGCTTTTTAAAATGGGTGACCCTGAAGGACATAATGCTGAATGAAATATTTCAGTCACAAAAGGACAAATATTGCATAAGGCCACTGTTGTAATACAGGACTGACATTGGGGTTGGGGGGAGACTGAGAAAAATGGGATAAATAATGTATACTGCATTGAAACAGATGAGGGAGAGAACTGTTTAAAAGGTACATATGATTGGGTGTTATTGTCATGACAGGAGTCCAGAATGAAGGCTACATAGTGGAGTGGACCTGGGGGGAGGCATTATATAACAAGGAAAGAACTTTTATTTTTCAAAGAGAAGAGGAAACTGTGGGGTGAGGGAGGGGGGCAAAATTGGGCAGGGAGAAAAGTGCCACAATGAATGAATGGAAATCCAAAGTCTCTCGAAACTTTCATTAAATTAATTCATTAATGTTGTTGTTGTTGTTGTTAAGTGCTGTTGAGTCATAGGCGACTCATAGCAATCCTATAAATGAAAGTCCTGGACACCTGTATAACTTTCATCCTTTCTCCAGGTTCATAAGAAAAATTTAAAAAAAAAGGAAGCAGCACGGATGCGTACTTCAGCAGCACATATACCAAAACTGGAACAATACAGAGAAGATTAGCACAGCCCCTGCGCAAGGATGACACACAAATTCATGAAGATGGAGAGACGTCATCTTGCATACTTTGAACATGTCATCATAAGGAACCTCTGATTAGAAGTGATATATGATTGAGTATTATGGTTAGCACAGGAATCCAGAATTAAGGTTGCATAGAGAAGTGTACTCGGGGTGGGGGGTGGGGGGAAGGGACGTGGGAATTGTATACAGATGGAGGAATTTTTTTTTTTTTTTTTTTCTCTCTTCGGAGGGGGAAGCGAGCTGGTGGGGAGGGGTGGGAAGGGAGAAAATTGCGGCAATGAATGAATGGAAATCCAAAACCTCTGTAAAAAAATAAAAATAAAAAATTATAAAAAAAAAGGAACCTCTGGAGAAGGATGTCATGCTTGGAAAAGTAGTAGTTGTTGCTGTTACATGCCGTCAAGTTGAGCATGACTCAGCAACCCTATGAACAACAGATCTGAGCCCTGCCCATCCTGTGCCAACCTCAGTGTGCCACACAGTCTGACACACTTGAGCCCATTGCTGTAATCACTGTGTGAGTCTACCTGGTTGAAGTTCTTCCTCTCCTTTGCCATCCCTCCACCTTTCCAAACATGACGTCCCTCTCCAAGAAATAACCTCTCCCAGCAACATGCCCAAAGTGTATGAGGCAAAATTCATCATCTTTACTGGTAAGGAACACTGGCTGCACCTTCTCTAAGACATATCTATTGTTCTTTTGGCAGTCCATGGGATATTCAGAACTCTTCTCCAACACCAAAGTTTAAAGATATCAGTTCTTTCTATGTTATCCTTATTCATTGTCCAGCTCCCAGAAGCACAGCAAGTGAATAAAAAGATCATGGCCTGAATCAGGTACACTTCAGTCCTTAAATTGACATCATTGGTCCTCAGTAGTTTGGAGTGGTCCCTGAGTGCAGATTTTCCAAGTGTTTCTCCTGATCTCCTGACTGCTGGTACTAAGCATATTGATTGTGGATTCAAGTAAGATGACATTGCTGACAGTCTCAATTTTTTTCTCCATCTCTCATGATGTGGCCTATTAGTCCAGTGGTAAGAATTTTTGTTTTCTTGATGGTGAGATGCCATCCAGATTGAAAGCTGCAGTGTTTGATCTTTTGCAGCAAGTGCTTCAGCAAGTCCTCCTCACTTTAAGCAAACAAGGTTGTGGCATCTGCATAATGAAGGTTATTGATGGGCCTTTCTCCAATCCTGAGTCCAGCTCTATGAAGAAGAGGAAAAGTAGAGTGTCAGCAAAAAGGAGAAAGACCTTCAACAAGATCAATTGACACGGTGGGTGCAGCAGTGGCCCAGTCATAGCGACAGCTGTGAGGATGGTGCAGGACTGGACAGTCTTTTGTTTCATTGCACACCAAGTGATTATGAGTCAGAACCTACTTGACAGTGCGTAACAACAGGTCGGAGCAAGACAGGGAGGAGAAGGGAGCTGATATTAATATACAAGTGAGCAGGCTATAAGGAGCCCTGGTAATGCAATTGTTGAGCGACCAATTTGGCTGCTAATTAAAAAAACCAAAACAAAAAACAAACAAACAAAAAACCAAACAAACAAACAAACCAAAACTGGCAGCTTAACTCCATCAGTGATTCCAATGGAGAAAGATCTGGTGATTTGCTCCCATAAATCCAGCCTCAAAAACCACTATACGTGGTTCTACTTAGTCACGTGTGGCTGTTATGAGTGGGGATTGATTTAAAGTGCCTAACAGTCAATGCACCAGTGGCGACATTAGGACAGACCTGCTGGGGACCCATGGGAGAGAGTGCAGAGCCACCTCCCTGCTCTATTCTCACTGAGACCAAGTGTCATCAACTCTACTATTTCCTTTGCTGAGGGCAGTAGAGATGCAGGAAACATCAACTTCCTCTCCCCTCCAGTGTGCCTCCTGGGGAGCCCAAGAGAAAGCCTTGGGGTGGAAGTTCAAGGTCACAACCTATAACCAAGCAGGTGGATAGTGGCAGCATGTGGGAGACTGAATGTCTGTCTGGAGGATGGAGCTACAAAATTACCACCATGCTTGCAGTTTATCCATTTTTAACTAAGAGAAATACATTGTCTAAACAACTCATTTTTACTGCTATCCAATTTAGAGCTGTAGGTTGTAAATGGCTATGTGAGATTGTTCAGCTCTCTCCCATGGAGCTTCTGGAGGATTTGAACCACCAGAAAGGCAGGGCCTTTCGGTTAGCAGTGCAGCTCCTCAGGACTGCACCAAAGGGGCATAAAAATCCTCTCCAGCACTACCACAGTGCCTAGCCCAGTTGAGTATCCCTACAAAACTCAACCCCTAATACTTGGTATAGACATGAGTTGAGTGAATGTTATCAAGCGAATGTAACAAGAGTAGAGACATGTTAGGAAGTGAATTTAATTGGAAGCTTTTGGTCATTACCATTATTTAGTAACCAAACTATTCTTTCTGCTAGTGATTCTGTAAATAGGTATCAATATTTTTAGAGAACATTCTGCCCTATGGTGTCTTGAGTGTGGGGCTAAGAGCAAAACATCAATAGCACCTCAACTCAATCGCAGGGCAAATAAACCTTGCCATTTAATATTCAAATTCACTTCCGTCATTCCCAGGTAAAAATGTAGGGCAAAAATCACTTCACTGTTGGCCGACAGCACATTTTGTTTTTAGAAGGAATGAAAGGGATAATAAAATACAACTATGAGATATCATCTTACCCCAGTAAGAATAGCAAAATTTAACAAAACAGCAAGCAACAAATGCTGGCAAGGATGTGGAGAAACTG
>NW_006399804.1:18362001-18363523 GCF_000299155.1 Elephantulus edwardii | reverse complement strand
GATAGATAGATAGATAGATAGATAGATAGATAGATAGATAGATAGACAGACAGACAGACAGGTGTTGGTGTTGTTGTTATGTGTCATCAAGTCACCTGCAACTCATAGCAACCCTATGAACTACAGCTCTGAAGCCTGCCCTATCTTGAGCCAGTCTCACTGACTCTGACACACCTACTCACCATTATCCTAGTTATTGTATCATTCCATCTCATCTGGTATCTTTCACTCCTGCACTGTCTCTCCACCTTCTGAGCATGATGTCCTTCTCCAAGGACAGGTTCCTCCTGGACACGTGCTCAAAGTGTATGAGATAGAGCTTCAAAATCCTAGCCTCCAAGGAAAAACTTGGATTCAACCTCTCCAAGACAGACCTATTTGTTCTCTTGGCAGTCCATGGTATGTTCAAGACTCTTCTCCAGCAGCAAAACTCAAATGCATTAATTCTTCTTCTATCATCCCTAGTGATTGTCCAGCCCTGTGCAAGTAATTGCAATGACTGTGGCCTAGATCTGGCACACCTTAGTCTTTAGACTGACATTGTTGCTTCTCAGTACTCTGGAGAGGTAAATAAGCAGATTTGCCTAATAAAGTTCATCTTTTGATTTCATGACTGCTGTTGCCAAGAGTGTTGATTATGGAGCCAAGCAAGCTGTAATTGTTAACAACCTCAATCGCTTTTCTATTTCTCATGGTACTGTCATTTGGTCCAGTGGTGAGACTCTTTCCTTTCTTGTTAAAGACTACAGTTCTTGACCTTCAGCAGCAAGCACTTCAGATCGTCCTCAGTATCAGCAAGCAAGATGGTGTCATCTGGATAACATAGGTTGTTGATGAGTCTTCCTCCAATCCTGATGCCACATTCCTCTTCATAAAGCCCAGCTTCCTAAATGCTCTGTTCTACATATAGTTTAAAAAGATATGGAGACAGGATGCATCCCTGATGTACTCCTTTCCTGACTTTGAACCATGTAGTGTTTCCATGCTCTGTTCTGAGGACTGCTTCCTGGTCCAAGTATAGGTTTTGCATGAGCACAAGCAAGTATTCTGGGATTCCCATTCTCCTCAAGGTTAACAACAATTTGTTGTTATCCACACAGTCAAATGCCTTTGCATGGTCAATGAAACGCACATAGTATACTGAAGCCATTGAGTTGTGGTGCTGGAGAAGAGTATTGAACATACCATGGAAATGCTAAGAAAACAGACAGTCTGTCCTGGAGGGAGTGAAAACAGGCTAGGACTTTGAAGCTTCTTCTCATGTACTTTGTACATATTGCGAGGAGGGAACCAGTCATTGAAGAAGGACATCATGCTTGGAAGGGTGGAGGGACAGTGCAAAAGAGGAAGCTCCTGGATGCTATGGATTTACTCAATGACTAGAGGAATGGGGCTAGATGTGTCAGAGACAATGACATGGCTCAATATAGGGCAGAGTTTAGTGCTGTTGTACATAGGTTCGCTATGAGTCACAAGCAACTCAATGACACATAACAACAATAATATATATATATATATATAT
>NW_006399804.1:18354718-18361901 GCF_000299155.1 Elephantulus edwardii | reverse complement strand
TGACATCCAAGCAGATATATGCACACCCATGTTTATCCCGGGTTTGTTCACAATAGCAAGGAGTTGGAAACAACCTAAGTGCCCATCAACAAACAAATGGGTAGAGAAGCTGTGGTATATTCACACAATGGAATACTACACTGCATTGAAAAACAAGGAACTCGTGCAATATTATTCATAATGGGTGCCCCTGGAGGACATTATGCTGAGAGAAATATCTCAGTCACACAAGGACAAATACTGCATAGTGCCACTGTTGTAGAACAGGACTGGCATCCGGGTTGCAGGGAGACTCAGAAAGATGGATAAATAATGTATGCTGCATTGAAACAGATGAGTGAGAAAACTGTTTAAAAGGGATATATTATTAGGTATTTTTGTCATGACAGGAGTCCAGAGCAAAGGCTGCATAGTGGAGTGGACCTGAGGGGAGGGATTGTACAACAATGAAAGAATTTTGCTTTTACTGTTCAAAGAAAAGAGTGTACTGGGGTGGGGAGAAGTGGGGAGGGAAAAAAGTGCACCGATGAATAAATGAAAATCCAAAGTCTCTGTAAATTTTCATTAAAATTAATAATAATAATTTTTAAAAAAAGAAAGGAATAATAGCCTTAAACTGGCAAGAAATATCCTTGACCATGGATTTCTTTATAACGTGACTTTAGGGCAAATACAATGAGAGTGGATACACATGGCATACTCTATTGTCAGGACAGATCAGTGGTATGGGGAAAAGACATTGTAAATGTGAGAAAAGCACCAATTTTTGGTAAAAAGAGGACTGTATCTCTAGAAGAGGAAGTCCTGGGTTTCTGGGGAGCTGCCTGTTGAATGGAGAAGCACCCTTGAACTCTGGAAGTCTGTCAAAACCATGTCCACCGAAAGCTGCCCCACCTTCCACCTGCCAAGTAACCAGAGAGCACCAGGGCACTTCTTGTTCTGGTGGAAGCTTTCTTGACTTCTGGACCTGCCAGGAATGCAGCGTTCAGAAGCGGAAGTCAGCCTGGCCTGAGGTGTGGGAGGCTGAGGCATTTCAACAGCTGCTTGGGGGCGGGAAGCACATTTTAATTGTCTCAGGGCAATTACAAGAGAGTTCAGTCTCCCGTCCCCCCTTTCAAGAAAGTGTGATAAAGACCCTTTAGTCTTATTTAAGAACTAAATGAAGAGGTGGATTATTAGAATTATTAAAAGGAGGAGAGGGGTAAGGGAATGCAGCATTCTGTCTTTCTCTTTAGGAACTCAGCATGTGCGCCCCTGCCCAAGGATTTGCCTCCTGGCAGTGGAATTCTGTGTCCAGAGCAATTCAGAGGTTTCCTTGCTCCTCTCTTGGCCCCTCCTGGTATGAAATGAGGTGCCCTGAAGACATCAGTGCAGTCAATGCATGGCGGTTTGCCCCACAGGATGAGACCCTTTAACACCCTTTCTTGCAGTGGTTCTAGGCAGCTGGAGTCTCTTTCTCCTCCAGACGCCACATTAGCCTGGTCTCAACTCTCCTGCTCCAACAACACTGCCTCCTTTCCTACTTCAGTTGGCCTCCAGCTTGGTTATCTCCTGGCTATGAATCTAGCCTGTCAATTCTTTCATAAGAAACATGCACGATCTGATTAGGCTCTCCAGAAGCCCCAGGCCTCCTTTTATAGATAAGATCATGAAGTCCCAGAGTTGTGAGTATGGCAGGGGCAGAGAGGTAGAGAAAAAGAAAACTTCAAAGTTGAGTCTTCTATCTCCAAATCCAGAGCTCTTCCCATTTACCTCAGGCACCTTCCACAGAAACAATTATTTTAATGTACAAATTTGTTGTCAGGTGCCATTGAGTCAGCAGCCACATTTATAATAACACAAAACAATGTCTGAGCCCAGTGCAGGCTCACACATCCTTGCTATTCTTTACCCCATTGTTGCCTCCACAATGTTGTTATGCTGTTGTTATGTGCTGTCAAGTCACCTGCGACTCATAGCTACCATATTTACAACATCTCTGAAGCCTGCTCTGTCCTGACCCCAACACAACCTACCCCCTGTGCCTTAGATACTGTATCAGTCCATCTCATCAGGGTCTTCCTCTTCTGCACTGCCCCTCCACCCTTCTGAGCAAGATGTCCTTCTCCAAGGATCGGTCTCTCCTGGCCACGTGCCCAAAATATGAGACAGAGCGTCAAAATCCTAGCTAAATAGAAAAGGAGGGAGTTCTAGTGGGCAAGTGTTTAGATGTCACACCTCCAACTCAAAGACAAGCTGCTTGAATCCATAAGCCACTCCTCAAAAGAATCTCCTCTTGTGTGATTTATAGTCTCCCAAAACCTGCTAGAGGGTCAGCTATGGGTCAAGTTCAACTCATAGTTGTTGACAGAGACAAACAATGACAGATAGGAATAGGATGGATGTTGTCTGACTCAGCCCTATGTAAGCTGTCTTACCTTAGGGCAAGTCTAGTGGAGAATGTTTTCCTGGTTGGAAACAATAATGATGACAATGGCTACCACTCATTGAGCAAGCTCTCAGTCATTTAAGGGATTTAGAAACACTTTCTCAAATGAATCCTTTCGATAATGCTATGATTTAAGTAATCTAACCACTGTCATTTACAGAAGAGAAAACTGAAGCTTAGTTAAATATCCTGCCCAGGACCTAAGCCCACTGAGCTCCTAACTATACCTCCTCTCTACTAAGAGAGGCTTCTGGCACCTGAATTGCATCTGCAGGCCACCAGCTGCTCCTCAAGCTGCACCCAACAAACTCCTCAGCTGGTGCACCGGGTGCCCAGCTGCTAATCCTAGTGAACATTTGCGACGTTCTCGTGAGATTCTGGACCCTGCCCTCATCACCTACCACATTTGTCTGCTTCCCTCATGTAGCTAGCTCCTCCCAACAGCTCAATAAAGCAGGGGCTATCACCAGTTCCCAGAAACAGAGCATTGAATCGTAGTGACTTGCCCTAGTGTAGACACAGAGCAACAGAATCAAGGTGCCTGAATTAATGCATTAACTATTACACAGCAACCGTCCCTCAGAGTCAAAAGGGAAAGGTAGACTCAAGATAGTATTTGGATTGATTTTATTTACGGTTGTGTTTGTTTGTTTCCCCTTAGGGCAGGGGGTTCACTCTAGAAGTGACTTAAAAGAGTGTCTGCTCCATTCAACCTCAGAAGCCATGAAGAAGCAGTCTGCCTTTGCAGCTGGGCAAGAGGACAGGGTAGACATACGCTAAGGCTAATAGTTCTGCTGGCAGCCCACACTGCTAAGGGCGGGATCAGCATGGAGCCTCAGTGCCCAGCACATCTTGTCCTGTGCAGTAGGATGACCTGGAGTCCCCAGCTTCAGCAGCGATTTCCTGCTGAGACAGGGAGTTGGCCAATGCCAACAGAAAAATACTGTGTGAACCAATGAGCATTTAGAGTTTTTAAAAACAACTAGAACATATCCTCTTGAAGCATCTTGTTTCACATGTGGCTCAATTTAAAGTGTTGCTGCTATAATTGATGCTTTCCCTCGCCAAAATGCCTACCTTTCAATATTCAACTGTAAGTGCCTGTGTCCCACTGTTGATTTTCAGACCTGGTTGCAAACAGAAAAGAGCCCAGGAGGTGCAGAGGTTTATGCACTCACATGCTAACTTAAAGGCTGGTGGTTGGAATCCACCAGTTACTCTGTGGAAGAAGAATGTAAAGATTACAGCCATGGAGACCTGTGGGCAGAGCAGTTCCAGTACGTCCTATAGGGTTCCTGTGGGTCAGAATTGATTTGACATACCAAGTTTGGTTTATGTAATCTGAACCTGAATAGGGAATTAGCCATTCTGTGGGGCATTCACCACAGTATCTGGAATGGATTTCTGCGCACATCACAGATAAATACATATGCAGAGTCTAGGAATCCTATTTTAACACAGCCAAACCTATCTCACGGGGATACCCCCCTGACCTCCTCAACAGGGGTGGGAGTTGCTTACTTTCCTAGAAAAACAGAGAAGCACATTTGTTGAATAATTGCCTTTAATGGTTCAAAACATAGGAGATGCTTTAATATTAAATTCATATTGCTGAGTGAACTAACTCAGTCCCATAAGGACAAACACTGTATAAGACCATTATTATAGAAATAGAAAAATAATCTGAGTGAACTAACTCAATCCCATAAGGACAAATACTATATAAGACCATGATTGTAGAAATAGAAAAATAACTAGTAAAATGTATATGAGGATCTAAGGAAGAAAGGGTCAGAGCGGAAGGGTGAGAATGGACAGGGGGGGGGGAAATAATACAATTTGATGACTGGAAGGAGGAAAGGAGAAAGGAAATGGGAAAGATCCACTGGGGATCTGGAAAGACAGGGCAAGATAGGCATCTTTCAATATTGATTAATTTTATAAAATATAATGAATGAGAATAATTGTATGAAACACAATGTGAATGAAAATAGTGTGAAAAACAATGTATACAAACTTTGTAAGCAAATCACTAAAAATATAAATTTATTTTTAAAATTATATTGATTTACTATAGCTATCATATTCTTTAACTTCACAGAAATCCTTTGATTTGCAAATTATTATTCCCATTGTCCAGACCTAGAGCAATTAAACAACTTACTGAAGGTCATATAGCTATAAATGCAGTGTATGGCCTTGCATAAATAGCAAGATTCAAACTCAGGTCTTTTTTTTTTATTACCACATTCCTGGGACCTGTGGGATTTCTTAATCTCTGCTTCAGATCCTAATTGTGCCAGCATCTCCCTAGATATCTAGCACAAGACAGGTACTCACTCAGTCAAAGTTTGCTGAGTGAATGAATAAATTGTGTCTTTTTAGATATCACTCACTTTGTCACTGTTTTGTCTATAAACTCTTAATCAGGATATTCACTCATTCTTTTAGTACCTTGCTCAAACACTTATCAATACCTTACAACACTTACTTGCATAAAAGGTTCCAGTAGGGTTTGCTAGGTGATACAGATGGCTAATCTTCTCAGCTACTAACTGGAAGAGGGCAGGTATCTAGGAAGAAAAGTCTGGTGATAAACTTCTTTAAAACAGCCACTGAAAACCCTTCGAACACAGTTCTAATCTGACACTGATGCAGTCAATGTGAGTTGGAATCGACAGTAGCTGGGAAGGCTTCCAACTCCTTAGCTAAATCTTTTGAGTTAATTTGTTTTATTTTCTATCCTTCTAACCTTCTATCCATGCCCAAGTCTGTCAGAATGACAGAGTAGACAAATTGACAAATCTATGTTGTTGTTATGTGTCGCCTGCAACTCATAGCAACCCTATATGTACAATAGCTCTGAAGCCTGCCCTATTCTGAGCCAGTCTCACTGACTCTGACACACCTACCCTTATTATCCTAGTTATTATAGCAATCCTTCTCTTTCAGTATCTTCCTCCACTCCCCCAAACATGATGTCCTTATCCAAGGACTGGTTCCTCGTGGCCACATGCCCAAAGTATGTGAGACAGAGCTTCAAAATCCTAACCTCCAAGAAGAAACTTGGTTTCATCCTCTCCAAGACAGACTGATTTGTTTTCTTGGCAGTCCGTGGTATGTTCAAGACTCTTTTCCAGCACAACAACTCAAAGACATCGATTCTTCTGTCATCCTTCTGTCATTCTGTCATGATCCAGCTGTCTGATGGGTAGCAAGTAACCATGAAGACCATGTCCTGGATTAGGCACAACTTAGTCTCTAGACTGACATCATTGCTTCTCGGTACTCTGGAGTAGACGCTGACAGCATTTCCAAATGCAATTAATCTTTTGATTTCCTGATTGCTGGTGCCAAGATTGCCTGATTGTGGAGCACAGCAAGCTGCAATTGTTAACAACTTCAATCCCTTCTGCATTTATTATGGTGCTGCCATTTGACTCAGTGGTGAGAATTGTTGTCTTCTTGATATTGAGCTTCAAACAATATTGAAGACTACAGTCCTTGATCTTCTGCAGCAAGCACTTTAGGTCCTCCTTAGTTTCAGCAAGCACAGTTGTGTCATATGCATAACATAGGTTGTTGATGAGCCTTCCTGCAATCCTGATGCCACATTCCTCCTCATGAAGTCCAGCCTCCCGAATGATCTGTTCTACATACAGATTGAAAAAGGTACAGTGACAGGATGCATCCCTGATGTACTTACTCCCTTCCTGATGTTGAACCGCATAATGTTTCCTGACTTCCTGGTCTGCTTCCTGGTCTCAGTATAGGTTTTGCATAAGCACAGCCACATGTTCTGAGATTTCCATTATCCTCAAGATTTCTCCTTACAGTTTGTTGTGATCCACACAGTCAAATGCCTTTGCATAGTCAATAGAAGAAATAGACATTCCTCTGGCGCTCTTTGCTTCCTGC
Organism: Elephantulus edwardii; assembly: GCF_000299155.1. NCBI lineage: Eukaryota > Metazoa > Chordata > Mammalia > Macroscelidea > Macroscelididae > Elephantulus > Elephantulus edwardii. Next base: position 18,355,555 of record NW_006399804.1, on the reverse strand, counting down.
CAAGACCCATCTGACATTGGTGATAATGTCTCTAGTGCCACGACCTCTTCTAAACCCAGCTTGTACTTCTTTTAGCTGTCTGTAGATGTACCGTTTCAGTCCTGTAGTTCTTGAAATAACGTTGAAATAAGCAAGGGTATAAAACACTTATACTCATGATACTTCTAATAACTAATGACAACGAGATGAATTGACACCATCACTGTAGTTATGGACTCATGTATATCAGAGATGGTGAGGATGGTACAGGATAGAGCAGAGTTCAGTTCCATTGTTCATAGGTCCTCTATGAGTTGTAGTCGACTTGATGGCACCTAAAAATAACAGAATTCTTAACACACCATTGTTCTGGAGTCTCATAGAGCATCAGTCATATATTTTGGAATTACAAAAATGCCATGTAAAACTTGTCCACCATCTAAAACACATTGAACTTGTTATAAATTCATTATCTGAAGCAACAGCAAACCTCACTTTGAATATTCCATTATTATATATGTTGTATTCTATTATTGCATGTGGAATAATTAACAAATACGAGTGTTCTATATCCCTTCATCAAGGTATTCATTCATTCTCCAGATCTTAAGTACTTCTCAGAAATACTTAGCTATACAGTACAACAATTACTTCACATTCCATACTTTTTCACAATAGTGTTATTTGAGTCCAATATTCCTGAATCTCAATTGTCTGTATGCACAACTTTCTCTATATTTTAAACTTATGCAAGGAGGAAGAATTCTTTCTGCTTATCACCCTGCATCCCTGTAAGTCAGTAACATTTTGTTGTGAGAAGACAGAAACATGAGATAGTTAGATTAGAAGTGATATATG
>NW_006399804.1:18353570-18354493 GCF_000299155.1 Elephantulus edwardii | reverse complement strand
CAAAACCTCTGTAAAAAATAAATAAATAAAAAAAATTTTAAAAAAAAGAAATGCTGAGCAAGTTTGGCCCTTTTGATTTTCTGACTCCAGCTCTTTGCATATTTCATTATAATACCTTGCTTTGTCTTATCAAGCTGTCTTTTGAAATCTTCTTTTTAGCTTCTTTTAAAAAAGAAAAAAAGAAATGACATCCAGTTCTTACTAACTTATAAATTCTTAGATTATTGAGTTAGAGGGAAAAAATAATAGGAAAAATTGGTTCCATTTTTGTAGGAGCATTTCCTATTTTTATATGCAGGCCAGTCATTATATTCTGCTTATTGAGGAAAGATGGTTTTCAGATGGCATTTTGGAGCTGAGCTGTTTCTCAGAGAGTGGGCAATGCACACTGCTTCCATCTGGTGAGCATCTTCTGAACAAAAGGCAACAGTTTTTACAGATGTCAAAGAAAAGATTCACTGACAACATCAATAATTAACTTCTATTCCTCACTCACTTCCCCAGAGAAGGGTACATTTAAGGAAAGATGGTTGAGAGACAACAAAGAAATCTTGGTAATGGTGGCCATCACAGGACTCGAGGACTTCCCTGGAGAAGATGCCTCTTGAGGTTGAAAATACATTAGTTAGACATACTCTCAGGTTCAGACTTATCAATATTTGATAAGGGCTAAAGACGAGACATGTGTAGCTAGGAAAAAGTCTTTTTGCCAGCCCTATTGCCAAAACTGCAAAAACAAAAATGTACAGTAAAAGTACAATAAATTTAAATGCATGCTTAAATGTGTTTAAATTCAATTAAAGATTTTTTTAGAGAAATGTAAGACAGTTTTCTATGTGCTGGAGATATAGCAAGGAAAAAAATAAAGCATTTAAAGCATTTATTGTATTCTAGTGGGTGAGATTATATATATTTATTTTTTA
>NW_006399804.1:18320320-18351540 GCF_000299155.1 Elephantulus edwardii | reverse complement strand
TATCAATTCTCCTTCTATCCTCCCTAGTCATTGTCCAGCTCTCTGATGCATAGCAAGTGATTGCAAAGACCATGGCCTGTATCAGACGCACCTTAGTCTCTAGAGTGATACCGTTGCTCTTGAGTACTTTAGAGAGGTCCCTAACAGAATACTTTCTCATAGCAATATGTCTTTTAATTTCCTGGCTGCTGGTGCCAAGAATGTTGACTGTGGAACCAAGGAAACTAAATCTTTGAACAGTCTCAATCTCTTCACCATCCATCCCGATGCTGCCAATTGGTCCAGTGGTGAGAATCTTTGTCTTCTTGACATTGAGCCTTAATCCATATTGAAGGCTGCAGTCCTTGACCCTCTGCAGCAAGTGCTTCAGGTCCTCCTCTGTTTCAGCAAGCAGGGTTGTGTTATCTGCATGTCACAGATTGTTGATAGATCTTCCACCAACCTTGATCTCACATTTCTCCTCATATAGCCCAGCCTCCCAGATAATCTGTTCTGCATAAAGGTTGAAAAGGTATGGAGATAGGACACATCCCGGGCATACACCCTTCCCAGTTTTGAACCATGCAGTGTTTCCTTGCTCTGTTTTGATGACTGCCTCTTGGTCCAAGTATAGGTTTCACATTAGCGTGATCAAGTGTTCTGGGATTCCCACTCTTCTCAGAGTACTTCACCTGATGGTATGCATAACGATAATATCGATTACATCTCTTGAAAGAATCACTGGAGAAGCTCAATATCAGCTGTGAAAACTAGGCCAGGTGCTGATTGTGGAACAGACCACCAACTACTCATATGCAAGTTCAAGCTGAAGTTAAAGAAAAGTAAATCCACAGGAATCAAAATTTGACCTTGAGTCTATCCCACTCGAATTTCAAAACTATCTCAGAAACAGGTTTGATGCCTTGAACAAAAATGAATGAAGACCAGATGAACTGTCGAAAAATTTCAAGAATATCATTAATGAAGGACACAAAAGGTCATTACAAAGGAAGAGGAGAAAGAAAAGACCAAGATGGATGTCAGATGAGACTCTGTGCTTTGTACTAGAGCACCAAGAAGGCAAAGCAAAGTGGAGAAATCAAGTCATAAGAGAGCTGAACAGAAGATTTTAAAAGGCAGCACAGGATGACAAAGTAAAGTACTTCAATGAAATGTGGAAAAGAGCAGGAGTCAGAAAATTAAAGGGGCCAAACTTGCTCAGCATTTCTTAAGCTGAAGGAACTGAAGAATAAATTCAAGCCTCGAGTTGCAATACTTAAAGATGCTTTGGGCAGAATATTAAATGATCCAGGAAGCATTAAAAAAAGATGGAAAGAGTATACAGAGTCATTGTGCCAGAAGTAATTGGCTGACAGAAAAGAATTTCATGAAACAACATATGAGCACGAGCCTGTGGTGATGAAGAAGTTCAAAGCTGCTCTGAAAGTATTGGCAAAACAACAAGACCCCAGGAATTGATGGCATACCGATTGACATATTACAACAAACAGATGCTGCCCTGGATGTGCTCACCAAGTTGTGCGAAGAAATCTGGAGGACAACCACCTGGCCAACTGACTGGAAGAGATCTATATTTGCTCCCATTCAAAAGAAAGGTGACCCGACAGAGTGCAAAATTTATCAAACAATATTATTAATATCACATTTGAGCAAGGTTCTGCTGAAAATGATCCAAAAATGACAGGAACAACACATCAACACAGAACTGCCAAATATGCAGACTGGCTTTAGAAGAGGACATGGCATTTGGGATATTATAGCTAATGTTAGATGGAACTTGACTAAAAGCAGAGAGTAACAGAGGAATGTCTGCTTGACTATGCAAAGGCTTTTGACTGTGTGGATTGCAACAAACTGTGCTACCTCTGAGAAGACATTCTTACATATACAAACAGATAAACTGTTGCTAAATGGAGACCTCATGACAATCTCATTTATGAAAGGTAGAATGTGTATATCATCCTAGAAGATCAATATTATAAATTATAAGTGCCACCTTACATAAAGCAGGGTAAAAGAATGAAAAATGGGTCATGAGAGAGGAGTTACCATTGTGGACTTATTGGATAGTGTCAGGGAAAATCACTTTTCTTAGGTGATATTTGAACAGAAACATGAACGAAAAGAGGGAGAGAGATCTGCAAATTTTTGGATGAAGTCTGTGCTGAGCAGTGGGAGCAGAGGACACAGTCTTCATGATGGGAACCTGCATCATGCATTTGAGAAGTGATGAGAAGGTCTTGAAGCTGTAGTGGAGATAGCAGAGGGGAGTGTGGCAACCAAAATCATGGCCACCATGAAACATGTTATGGGCCAGTGCAAAAACTCTGGCTGAGGGACTTTTGGCTGAGATACTGTTTTCAGAGCTATTAGGTGAGGCATGATATAACCTGACCTACTAAAACCAAAATGAAAACAAAAATATTCTCCCTGCTGAGGAGAAAATAGAAGGACAGCTAAGATAGAAACTGGGAAACCACTTAGGAATGTTGCAACAATGGAGGCAAGAGATGTTATCAAATGCTATTTTTAGGTCATATAAGGTGAGATAAGAACTCACTGAATTTAGCCACAGTCAAGTAGTTGTTGACTCAGAGAAGAGAAAGTTCAGAGGAGAGTGAGGGTGAAGATACGGCTGAGGTGAGTTTGAGAGGAAATGAGACAATAGGAATACAGATACTGGTTTACAAGACAGAGAAGGACAGTGCACGGAAGGGATGTCAAGTCAAGGGGATGCTCTTTTCAGTTGAAACAGCAAGGATGCCTATATGTGAATAAGAATGATACAATAGAGAGTTGGATTGATATAGTATCTGGGGCAATAGGGGTTGGTGTGTTGGAATCAGTGAGACTGGCTCAGGACAGGGCAGGCTTCAGAGCTGCTGTACATACTGTCACTACGAGTTGCAGGAGATTCGATGGCACATAACAACAGTAGAGAGTAGGGCTAGGGTAAGGATTTTGCAGCATCAGGAGGAGACAGAGCATAGGAGAGCAAAGTGGGGGATTGGATTGCATCTCTCTGCAGATGGAAGGTCTGGGTTAAAATAGTTACCATAAACGTGTTCTCGTTGTATGCCATTGAGTATATTCTGATTCATAATAACCCCAAGGACGTAGAAGAACTGCACCAGAGGATTTCCTAGGCTATAATATTTACAGGAGGAGATCACCAGGTCTTTTCTTTTATGAATGTGTTTTATCTTTGCAACATGCACCTTTCTGTTAGCAGTTGATTGTGTAACCATTGTGCCATCAGGATATCTCACCGTATAGATAGTTCACAGTTATGCGAGGGAGGGCATTATAAGTAGGTATATGGGCAATGAAGTGAGTAGGACTCTCTTCTTCTGTGTCCAATTTCTCAATGGACTAAAAAGTAAGGTCCTCAGCAGACTGTAAAGAGAGAGAACAAAAATGTGAAGATTTCCAGAGAGAAGAGGAGATTTGAAATTGTCTCTTAGGAAAGCAGAAACATGAAAGAACTAGAGTAGAGGTTTCTGGGTCTACTAAGAGGCTTGTTGTGTTGTTGTTGTTGTTGTTAGATGACATAGGGTCAATTCCAAGGCATAGTGTCTCTAGGATTAACAAGATGAAACGTTGCCTATTCTGTACCGTCCTCACATCATTGCTATGTGTGAGCCTACTGCAGCAGCTACTGTGTCAAGCTTTCTCCTTGAGGGTCTTCTCCTTTCCCCCGACCCTCCACTTAACTACATATGATGCCTTTCTCCAAGCACTGATTCCCTTAAGAAAATGTCTCAAGTCTGAGAGATGAAGCCATCCTCTCTCTTTAGGACTCTGCCTGGACCTCTTCCAAGACCTTTGTTTGTTCTTCTGGCAGTCTGTGGTATAGTCACTATCCTTCATCAACACCATAATTCAAAGGATTCAGTTCTTTTCCAGTATATCCTTTATTAATCGTCATCTATTTGAAATTATTGGAAAAATCATTTACAAGAGTCCTCATAGTGACATCTTTGCTTTTGTACACTTTAGAAAGGTTTTTTGCAGCAGTTTTGCCTAGTGTAACATAATTCGATTATTTAATTAGTGCTACCATAGACATTGGTTGTGGAATCAAGTAAAAAATGAAGTAATTGACAAATTCAACCTTTTCTTGGTAAATGATATTACAAAGATCCAACCCATACCATTGCCATTTAATTGTTTCCAGCTATCAAGAAAGGAGTGCTTCAGGGATGCCTCTTTTCTCCATACCTTTTCAATCTATACACAGAACAAATCATTGGGGTTGGGGGGAGTGGGGTAGGGAGTGGGGCTAGACTTTATGAGGAGAATTGAGGCATCAAGATTGAAGGAAGATTCATTGGCAACCTGCACTATGCAGATAATAAAACCTTGCTTGTTGAAACTGAGAAGGACTTGAGGCATTTGCTGCAGGAGGTCAAGGACTGTAGCCTTCAATATGGATTGAAGCTCAACATCAAGAAAACAAAATTCTCAAATTCTCACCATCAGGCCAATTGGCAGCACCATGATAGAAGGGGAAATAAAAAGATTGAGATTGTTAATAATATCCACTTTCTTGGTTCCACAAGCAACACTCTTGACACCAACAGACAGAAAATCAAAAGACAAATTATATTAGGAAAATCTGCTGTCAGAGACCTCTCCAGAGTGCATAAAGGAATGCTGTCAGTCTAAAGACTCATAGTCTTCACAACTACTAGGTATGCATCAGAGACCTGGACGAGGACTAAGGATGACAAGAAGATTGGTGTCTTTGAGTTTTGGTACTGGAGACGCTTATTGAACATACAATAGACCCCCAAGAGAACAAACTCTGTCTTGGAGAGGGTGAAACCAAGTTCTCCTTGGAAGCAAGGAGTTTAAAGCTCTTTCACAAGTACTTCAGTCATGTTGCCCAAAGGGGATCAGTCCTAGAGAAAGACATCTTGCTTGGAATGGTGGAGGGACAATGCAGGGAAAGAAGACACTGGGTGAAATGGATTGACACAGTAACTGAAATAATGGAATAGGAGTGTTGGAAACAGTGAAATTGACTCAAAATAGGGCAGAACTATTGTACATACAGTCACTATGTGTTGCAGTTGACTCAATGGTACAAAACAATAACAAGAACAACAATAGTGAACTTATAGGACAGAGTAGAACTTCTCCTATAGTTTCTGAAGCTGTAATTCTTTAAGAAAGCCGACTACCTTTGGTCAACAGCCCGATACTTTACCCACTATGTCATCTGGGATTCTTGTTGGTTCATTGGTGAGGATTTTTATTGTCTGTATTTTGAGAGATAACCTACTCTGAAGACTATGCTTCAGCAAGCAACAACTTCAGCAAACAAAATTTTATCATCTGCAAATCACAGGTTGTTAATAAGCCATCTTCTTATAGTCAGGCTTCTCAATTCTTTATTTAGCTTAAAATTGAATAAGTAAGGGTACAACCCTGATGCACACTTTCATGAGCTTCTATGCCATGCCCTATCCCCTTGCTCAGAATGGCTGTCTTTTGATTTGTGTTCAGGATTCACATGAACACAATTGAGTGTTTTGGAATTTTCATTTTTTGCAATGTCATTCATAGTTCTGTATGATCCACAGAGTCAATTAAACAAGGGTAAATAGCTCTGATGTTCTCTACTTTCAAGCAAGATCCATCTGACATCAGCAAAGATAACCCTCATTCCACTTCCTCTGAATTCAGTTTTAATTTCTAGCTGTGCCTTATTGATGTACTGCAATCACTTTAAAATTATCATCAGCAAAATTTTGCTTGTGTGTGGTAATAATGATATCATTCAATGTTTTCTGCATTTTATCATATTACCTTTCTTAGGAACGTGCCCAAAGATGGATCACTTTTGATCAGTTGGTCAAGTCTTCCAGATCCCTTGGCATAAACAAATGGGTGCTTCCTGCACTGCATATATTTATTAAAGTACTTAAATTGCTACTTTGTGGGCTCCTAAAGCTGTTGTTTTCACTAATGTCTTCAATGAAACTTGGGTTTATTTTCTTAATCATCCGTTACCTTCCGAAATGACTGAACATCTACCAATCCTTTTTGGTACTGTGATAGTGTATATTCCCTGTATTTTTCTGATGATTTCTGCATCATTCAATACTTTGTCCATGGAACTTTTCAACATTGCAACTTAAGGCTTTGATTTATTCTTCAGATCATTCAGCTTGAAAAATACAGGCAATATTCTTCTCTTCTGATTCTCTATCTCTAGGGTTTTGTCCACTTCATTATGCTACTTTGCATTGTCATATATAACTTTCTTTTGAAATGCTATGTGCAACTTTTACTAAAAAATTTATTTATAATTTCATGAAATTCTCAATTTGTCTAAAGTTATAAGGGGTCCACACATTCTAGGATAAACTACCTGTTTTATTGTTGAGATAAAACTAAATATAGTAGAAACTGACTAACAATGTGAGTTACAAGGGAAAAAATCTATGTAGGTGTAAGTGAGTGATAGAGAAATTTATCTTTATGAGCTCAGAAGAACCCTGCATTGCTAACTTTGGGAGTAATTAGGTAAAAGCTGTACACAATTCTCACGAATTGAGATGGAGACAAGGCTAGAAGCCACTTCAGATAGGAGGAGTGGTTCCAGCAAAGCAGAGATGCTGGAAATAAGTTTGGAATGTTTAGAGAGATAGTGTCTAGTCCAATCTGACCATTGATGAAATATCAATGACTTCCGAAATGTATTTGTAATAATAATAATTTAAAAAGAATGAAAACTGGTGGTGAAAGCTGTTCTCAGAGCATTGTTAATATGCTTGATGGATTTGGCTAAAGAAGGATACCAAAAACCAAATCAACTGCTGTCAAGTTAATTCTGACTCACAGCAACTCTAATGGACAGGTTAGAACTGCCTCAGGTCTTCAAGGCTGTTGTCTTTAGGGAGAAGACTGCCTTGGCTTTCTCCTGGAGAGGGCCTGAGGGGGTCAAATGGCCAGACTTTTCATTAGCAGCCAAGTGCTTTAACCATTGCACCACCTGGATTCCCTGCGAGAGGCATCACCTAAATCCAAACTCAGGACTGTTGAGACCATTCCAACTCATAATTGACCCGCCCTCAGTTTTACCATGTTGTCAATCTTCAGGGGAGGAGACTTCCCAGCTTTCTCCTTGGATAGATTCAGACTTTGACTTTTGATTTAACAGCTTGATAACAGTTCACATTATTGTACTGTTACAATGACTGTCCCATAAGGGCTCCTTTCAGAAGGAGGAGTGCACAAAATTATTGTTGCACTTTATCCTGCAGGGATTTCTAAAGTTGTCCTAAACGTGAGGGTGGGGTGGGGATTGGGAGGTTAGAAATCTCTGTCTCTAAAAGGAAATTCAGAAGTAGAAGGAAAAAAAAAAGATATGGCAATTTTCTTCTATTCTGAGTGAGAAGACTCTCATAAGATCATGTAACAGGTAAAGGAAATGGGGAAGATTCAGAGCGGATCTGAAAAGACAGGGTAATGGTGGGAGTAGATCAATGGTGATTAATTTTATGATACACAATATATGGGAATAATTGTATGAAACACAGAGTGAAGAAAATTGTGAAACACTATGTATAAGACTTTGTACAGAAATCACTATAAAACTTTAAAAAAATTTTTTTTAAAAAAATTGTGCAACAGGTCCTGCTTTGTAACTTTAATAAACAATGCTTTTATTATTCCAGAAGCTGGTAGAATCCCAGCCCATCTCCTGTCCCTCTTTCCCGCCCCGCCCCCCAGTCACCTTCTACTCTCTGAAAAATATGAGCTGTCACGAGGCAAGGAGTGGGTAAAAATCTCAGCCAGTTGTGGCTACTTTGATAGCATTGAGAAAGCGAGTCAGATGTCTTCAGAACACTTAATATCAAATGAAAAACACATGAATGATTATAAATAATGCTCTCTATAGCCTTGAGTTGCCACATTGGAATCTAAATCGAAGATATTACAGGGAAAATCCTGTGCACGACTCATCAAAAGGCTGCATTATCCTAAAATCAGATCCAGGTTAGGAATGTGGAGTGTGGAAGAATCCTCAAACCCAGATCTTTCTGAGCGAAGTTCCCCTTGGCAATGTGTTCATACAGAATAATTATGAGTTTCCCAAAACTGCACAATATTAGAACTAGAAGGAATCTAGATGTTCTCAAGTCTGATTCGCTAGAGAATGTTTAAATTACTCTTTACTATATTACTTCTTTCTCAGTAATCATGTCTTATTGTTGTTATATGCTGTCGAGTCAGAACCAACCCATAATGGACCCTCCAGCTGGGTTTCAGAGGCAGTAAATTGCATCTGGTGGATCAGCGGGTGATTTCTAGGCATGTCTAAAAACAAGCAAAGTCAGAAATGTGCTGGTAAATGTCTAACAACTAGATCTTCAAAGGAAAGAAGACTCAGATTTGTAGCATTTGCCAATGTTCATAGTATAAATACTCCTACCATGGCCACTTCAAACTAACAGCATGCTGCCACATGATCCAGTCCCTCAGTTACAAATACAATCCATTCCTATGTATTTACGTAGAACTTCTAGGTAAGTCAAAACAGGTGCATACGTTTCTTATTTAGTCTTGTTTTAGTGCAAAGAAAGGCTTGAAGGCTTTGCAATGATTTAAAAGCTGCAAATGCAGGAACTGAAGGTGCTTGTGATGATGAATTTGTTGCAAATAGGCACTGGCTCAGTTGTTTCAAAGTAAGGGAAGCTTTCTATAACCTTAAAGGGCAAGTATAAGCTGTCCTAAATTGGATATTCATAACTCATACTTCAAGAATGGCCTGTATTTTCTACATATGTTGTTGTATCCCCTCAAGTACAAACTGACCCATAGCTGAACCTCCAGTAGGTGTTCAAAATTAGTAAATCACATGGGAGGAGATTGCCCTTCTTTCTCCTGTACAGCAGCTGGTGGATTTGAATTGTGTGCTTTTGGGTTTTCAGCACTATTTCTTGTCAGTAGGTCACCAGAACTTCCTTTCCTTACATATAGACACAATGATGGGGGGGGAACCCCACAAAGACAATAAATTATACTCAAAATTAAAACAAACAAACAAAATCTCTCAGACTCATTGCCACGGAATCTGAATGGACTCATAGCTGATCTTCCACTGGGTTCACTATACTTTATATCACAGAGGAGAAGATTATTTCTTTTTGTCCCACAGATTGGCTGATGGACTTGAATGCTCAATGAAATTCAGCCTTTGGACTGGAAGTGCAACTCCCTATAGACTAGCAAAAAGAGAATTGATGAATCTTCACTATCTTAAACTTTGTTTTTAAAAAATGTAATTTCTGTTATTATCATATTAGCTTGAGCATTTGACTTTCAATTGTGGTACACATTAAAATTTTCTCTCTTGATCTATTATAAGCTAGATTCAACGCATTACTAGCAACAACCATTGAAAAGGACCTAGAACAATCTCGCCCTCAAAGGAGGACTTCTGATAAATTGTTACTCTCCAGTATCACAGCCCAAGCATTCCAGGGCCTCTGTCAGGCAGTACTCTTAAGACAGATCTGTTTTTTAGCATTCTTCTCATTTCTACTTTTTTCAAGAACAAATACCATTCACCAAAATAAACTCCATATGGGTCAATGAACCAAATGTAAAAATAAAACAACAGAAAAACTAGGAGAAATACAGAAAACTATTTTTATAAACTTGGGGCAAGATGGACTTCTCAGGCATGACAAGGAGTGCAAAAACTGGAGGATAGGGCAGTTAACAGATTGATTTTATAATTTAAAAACTTGTGTGTGCAAAAACATTTCATTATAAAACAGTTTAACGAATAAAGGAAACCTTTAGAGTTAAAGCACAGAATAAGAAAAAGTATGAGTAACATTTAAAATAAAAAGTCACAATAAATATAAAGCTCTTACAAATAGAAAGGAATAAGACAAAGAATAGAAAAGGGAAATGGGGCAAGGGTCTAAACAGGTAATTCATAGAAGAGCTGTTATATTTAAGTGCTGTCAAGTTGATTTCAACAGCTTAACAAAGGGGAACTGTCCCTGTCAATAGTATCAATAGCACAAACCCAATTCCAATGAGGTCAGACATTTCTCCCACATCCCAGCACCTCTTTCTACTCATCTCAGCACCAATCTTTTTTTTTTTATCTCAAAAAGATTTCTTTTGATCCAATTAAAACCAAAACCCAAAACCTTAAGAAATTTCAATCAGAAAAAAAAAAAAGGAAAAGAAAAAACCAAAACAAAAGGGAGAACCTTCTCCCAATAACAGCAGCAGGACCTTCAAACATGATGGCTGCAGATCTCATCCAGCAGAACAGGACCCACACTGGGGTTTCCATAAACCTGAATCTGCCAGACTGAGAAAAGCCCCCTGGAAGACACTCACATCCTCCTCCCCTCCAATGCTGGCAGCACCAAGAACACCAATACCAAGGGGTGAGTATCACTTCCACCTCCCTTCTGGCCCCATCCACCACCAGCTGTCCCTCTCAGCATCAATCTTACTTCTTTGCTGGGTCCAAAATCTGATGCAATGGCTCACAGACTACAAACAACCATATTGGGGACATTAAAAGGCTATAATCCAGGTTAATAGCAGAATACAGTTAGGACAGCTTCTGAAATGTGCTTTAAGGCACCTCAGCCTTGAGCTTCACAGCTTAAGGCTTCCCTCAAGTTACCCAACAAAGTTGGGCAAAGGCTCTTAGCTTACCTTTAGTTCTGTCCATGGCAGATTGAGTAACAGTTCCATTTCACGTTGATTCGCTGGTTCTCTGCATAGACTATAGCTGCTGCTACTGCTGCTGCTATAAGTGTAGCTGTTGCTAGAATGTCTTATTCTGAAGGGAGTTCGCTTCATGCTTACTTCTCTTTTGTTAGTTTTAAAACAGACTATCTCTGCTGCTAGAATTGCTCAGTTTAATGGCAAGATTAACCAATCCCCTTGTGGATTGATGAGATAGCCAGTCCCCTTGTGGATAGGCTAGCATGCCCTATTTGCATATTTCCACCCATACACATGGCAGTGGCAAGTTCTGTGGCTGTGACTTCAGCAATGGGCTCTAATGTCTCAGAGATGGTGAGGATGGCACAGGATAAGGCAGGTTTCAGGATGGCTGTTCATAGAGTCGCTGTAAGTCATACTTGCCTCTACAGCATGTAATTATAAGCACATTGCTAAAGTCTGGTGGTGTAGTATACAATGGGTTGCATCGTTAACTCAAAGGCTGTATCCTTTGCTTGGTTTGGTTTATCAGCAGTTCTTCAGGTTAAAGGTAGACAGACTACTCCCATTGTGATTTACAGCCAGGGGAAACAAATGAGGTGGGGATCACTATGACTTGGAATCCCTCAAAGGCAGTGAAGATGTTTTTTCATTGGCAAGCCTTTCTCTATTGCAGCCAGAAAATGTTTGAACTGCCATCCTTCCCTTAGCAGCCCAGCAGTTAACCACTGTGCTAGGAGGGTTATTTACAAGAACCTGAATTCATAAAGTCACTACCTTCAAGTTGGTTGTAACTCACAGCAACCCTCCACCAGATTTCCAAGGCTGCAAATATTAATAGGAGCAGACAGTTCATCTTTCTCAAGCAGGGAAGCTGGTGGATTCAAACTGCCAATCTTTCAATTACCAAGGTACAGGAACTATATATACCAACAAATATTGTGAAGAGATGCTCAAAGAATAATAAAATTATATTCCCTTTCCTTGATTCATATTCAAACTTACTGTTGTACAGTCAGTTCCAGCTGAGAAGTGTGAACTTTTTGTTAGCAGCACAACTTGGTTCGGATGACCTTCCCAGAACTCCCTTTTTACCTAGCAGATAGACAATATTAAACTGCTTTATAACCCTAAACAAGAAAACCAAACTCTGGTGCTGGGAAAACAAGCAGTCACATACTATTGGCAGAAATGTAAAGCAGGAAAACTTAATTAAAGAAGGACTATAGGAAAAAATGAAAATGCACATAACACTTGACCCAGCAATGTTTATTTCTTTTAAGGAGTTTAAGATATTTAATAAAAACTTTTTGTAGTACGATTTTAACTGATTAATATTGTTGTTGCTGTGTACTATCAAGTCATAACTGATCCATAGCTGACCCTCAGCAGATTTTTCAGATTCAGTAAAACTTAGAGGAGGAGATTTCCCAACTTTCTCTTGCAGTGCAACTGGGGCTTTGAACTATGTACCACTGTGTTGGCAACACAATTTCTTATGACTCAGCCATCAGTGCTCCCTGAATAATAGTCGAGACAATGAAAATGTTTTCAAATAAGTGAACTATTTAAAAACTTACAGTGGAACCACACAATGCAAGACTCTTACAGCAATGAAGAGTGAGGTTGTACTACATGTGCAAACACAAGCATGCCTAGAAGATATTGTGGGCTTAGCTCCTGAGGACCACAATAAAACCACTACCTGGTCGAGGGTCTTCCTATCCTTCACTGATCCTCTACCTTTCCGAGCATCATGTCCCTCTACAGGGAACAGCCTCTCCTCACAACGTTTCTGAAATATGTGAGGCAAAGCCTCATGATCTTTGCTTTCAAAGAGCATTCTGGCTGCTCTTCAGACATTTCTCCTAGACACTTGTTTGTTATTTTGGCAGTCTGAGGGATGTTCAGTGCTCTTCTCTAAGAGCACAAGTCAAAGGCATCAATTCTTTTTCTGTCATCCTTATTCATTGTCTAGCTCTCAGATGCACAGCAAATGACCTGAAAGACCAAGGCCTGAATCAGCTGCATCTTAGTCTTCAAATGAACATCATTACTTTTCAATAATTTGGAGAAGTCCCAATTGCAGACTCTCCCAGTGTAACATATCTCTTGATTTCCTGACAGCTGGTACTAAAAGTGTTAATTATGGATCAAAGTAAGATGAAAATATTGACAGTTTCAATCTTTTCTCCATATATCATGATGTTGCCTATTTGTCCAGTGGTAAGAATCTTTGTTTTCTTGATATTGAGATGCAATGTATATTGAAAGCTGTATTCTTTGATCTTCTGCAACAAGTGCTTCAAGTATTCCTCACTTTCAGCAAGAAAGGTTGTGTCATATGCATAACGCAATTTATTGATTAGTCTTTGATCCTGATTCCTTCTTTCATAAAGTCCAGCTTCTCAAATGATTTTCTCAGCATTCAGATTGAAAAGGTATATAGAGAGAATACAACCCTGACACACTCCCTTATTAAATTGTAAATGATGTAGTGTTTCCTTGCTCTGTTCACATTACAGCCTTCTGGTCTAGGTATAGGTTTCACATGAGTACAGTCTATGTATAGGTTTCACATGAGCATAGTGACTGCTGCAGTGTACTCCAATGTGTCAGAAAGAGTGAGGATGACACAAGATAGAACAGGGTTCAGATCTGTTATTCATGAGATAGCTCTGGGTCATACTCGACTCAATGGCACTAAAAACAAAACCATAACAACAACAACAATAGATTGAATTGATGAATTGTTTTGGTTTCCCAGTACATATAGAAATTATAGTAATTGCTGTTATGTGCTGTCAAGTTGGAATTGACTTATAACTGAGCCTCCAACAGGTTTTCAGAGACTCTAAATCACACAGGAGGAAAATGCTTATCTTTCTCCCATAGAGCTCTTGGTGGAGTCAAATCATTTGCCTTTGAGTTGTCGACTCTTTCCACTAGGGTGCAAGAGTTCCCTGGGTTGGTTGTTACATGCCTTTGAGTTGACTGCAACCCATAGCCACCCTATGCACAAGAGCTCTGAACCCTACCCTATCCTGAACCAATCTCTCCAGCACTGATACTCCTACCCCCATTATCCCAGTTACTATGTCAATTCATCTCATCCAGGGTCTTCCTCTCTTGTACTGTCTCTTGCAAGCATGATGTTCTTCTCCAAGGACTGGTCTCACCTGACCACATGCCTAAAGTTTGTCAGACGGAGCTTCAAAATTCTTGCCTACCCCCTCCAGGACAGATCTGTTTGTTCTCTTGGCAGTCCATAGTATGTTTAATACTCTTCTCCAGCACCACAGCTAAAAGGCACTAATTTTTCTTATGCCATCCTTATTCATTGTGTTGCTCTCTGATGCATAGTAAGTAACTGCAAAAACCATGGCCTGGATCAGATGCACCTTAGTCTCTAGGGTGACATCATTGTACTTTAGCATTCTGGAGAAGTCCTTGATAACATATTTTCATAATGTAATTTATCTTTTAATTTCCTGACTTCTTGTGCCAAGAGTGTTGATTGTGGAACCAAACAAGACAAAATTCTTAACTATCTCAATATCTTCTCCATATAGTGCTGTCTATTGGCCCAGTGGTGAGAATTTTATTTTCTTGAAGTTGAGCCTCAATCCATATTGAAGACTGCAGTCCTTGACCTTGACCTTCTTGACCAACAAATACTTCGAGTTCTCCTCAGTTTTAGCAAATAGGGTTATGTCATCTGCTTAATGCAGGTTTTTGAGTCTTCCTCCAGTCCTGATGCCACATTCCTCTTCAATAAAATCCAGCCTCCCAAATGAACTGTTCTGCATATAGATTGAAAAGGCATAGAAACAGGACATACCCTTGGCACACTTCTTTCATGACTTTGAACCAACCATATTTTCCTTGCTCTGTTCTAATGACTGCTTCCTAGCCCCAAGTATAGGTTTCACATGGGCTCAATCAGATATTCTGGGATTCCCATTCTTCTCAATGTTAGCAACAATTTTTGGTGACCAACACAGTAAAATACCTTTGAATAATCAATGAAGCATTGCCATTCCTCTGGTACTCTAGCTTTTAGCCAAGATCTATCTGACATTGGTTGTGATGTTCCTAGGGCTATGGCCTTTTCTAATTCCAACTTTTATTTCTGATACTTCTTTGTCAATGTACTATTCCAGTTTATATTTGGGCAATATAAAAAAAAAGTTTTGAAATATTGTGCAAATCACCAAAATGTGACACAGAGACACAGAGTGAGCACATACTGTGGGGAAAATGACACCAGTAGACTTGCTCAAGGAGGGGTTGCCATAAACTCTCACTTTGTTTGCAAACAAACAAACAAATATATCTGCAAAGCACAGTAATACAACGTATGTTGGTATAAACAAGATAAAACATCAAGTAAAGTGTCAAGCAGAGTGCTTAGAATTAGTCTATTATATAAATAGGCTCACTATGAATTGGAACTGACTTGTAGTCATGAGTTTATGTGCATATATGTTTGTATAATATTTTTTTCCTGGAAAGATATAATCTCCAACCCTTGCTCCCAAAGGTAATGACTGCTAACAGTTTTCTATCTTTCCAGGCAGAAGGGCTGGAAGATTATACACAGACAAAAGCAGGGTGCACTGGTGGTGCTGTAGTTAAAGCATCCAGCTGTTAACCAAAAGGTTGACAGTTTCAAACCCAGCAAACACTTTATGAGAGAAAACTGTGAGTATACAGTGGAAACCCCATGGGGCATAGCTACTCTGTCCTGTGTCACTCTAAATGAGTCAGAGTTGATTTGATGGCAGTGTGTTGTTGGGGGTTTTTAGGAGGAGACGTTAGTACAAAAGTTTGAGTGCAAGGGTTTACTTGGGATGATAATCCTAAGAAACATTAGCAGAGGCCTGAGAAAAGGAGACAGGCAACAGAAGGTGCCCTTTGTTAACCAAGCTACCACTGGGCCTCTGAAGACACTGAGCCAGTATGGAGCACACAGCATAGCCTTCAGTGAAGGAGGAATTTCCAGGTTCTGTCATAGACATTCGTACACCAGGCTATTATCCAGAGCACACATCATTAATTCCTCAAGGACAGCAGGCCAGGACTGGAACATGTGTCACAACCTGATTGCTGGGCCATAGCAGGTCCTGAAAAGCTGTCTGTGTGCACTACATCCAAAGCTTTCCCAGGCTTCCAACTCCTCCACAATCCTTGCAGTGGCTCCTTGCATTGTGCTTTTCACCCTAGGGAGAGATCCACTTCTGCAAAGCTCGTGCTCTCCTTGAATTTTACCTTGTGTTTGGAATTCAGAAGTTGGTGTGAGAACATGGAAAGGTGTCCTCCAACCCTTGGCCCGAGGTCACAGGAGATGGTGGCTTTCCCTCAGAAATGGAGGGTCCTGGAGCCATGAGCGCCCTCAGATTTCAGAGATTTTAGAAAACAAGTTTCCCTAAAAAATGTAGGAAAATTTAAAATTTATACAGACACCCACACACACACACACACACACACACACACACACACACAATTTCTAAGCTAAAACTACACTGCCTTCTCAGTTTTCTAACATTTCAAAACTATTTAAACACCTAGTCAAATCTCCCCTTCTTCCCTGTTTTCATACCCCCTGAAAACAGAAACAATCCCTGGGTTACCAAAATCCACAAACAACTCATAAATTTGCCATCACTTGGAAGCAACTGAACCACCTCCAATTTTTCAAACAAATTCTTCATCACAATTATCTTCACTTGCTGCACATGCAGCTTTTAAATCATCGGAAAGGCTTTGAGCTTTTACTTGTGCTAACTCTCTCTGTTGCCATGGAATCGGGACTGACCCTGAGGCTGCAAATCCCATGGGAGGAGAGCGCCCATCTTTCTCCCACTGAGCAGCTGCTGGATTCAAACCATCGGAGAGCTGTGGCCTCTGAGTTAGCAGTTCAGTCCTCCATAGGTCTACATCACTACAGCTCCCTTCTTGAACTGAAGTCTGGCTAAATAAGAACTGTACACACTTGTTCTAAGGATGATAGAAGGAGAAGGATGCCTCAAAGGATGTCTTTGAGCTGTGGTGCTGGAGAAGAGTACTGAATATATCATGGACTGCTAGGAGAACAAATAGGTTCGTTTTGGAAAGGGTGAGACCAGGCAGGCTGTTCCTTGGAGGCAAGGATACTGAGGCTTCGTCTGACATACATTGGGCATGTTGCAAGGAGACCAGTCCTTGGAGAAGAATGTCATGCTTGGAAGGGTGGAGGGACGGTGCAAGAGAAGAAGACCTTCGATGAGATGGATTGACTCAGTGGCTGGCGTAATGGTGGATAGGCGTGTCAGAGACCCACAGAAGGTTGGCTCAAGATAGAGCAAGATTCAAAGCTGTTGAACCTCAGACCCACATAGGGTCACTACGAGTCACAAGCAACTTGACAGCACATAACAACAACAACAACAACACTTGTTCTGACTTCTCTAACCATTGGACTGAAGGACACACCTAGAAACTGATCTTATTTGTAAAATGAGACTGTCTGTAGGTGTATATCCATGCACACTTTACACATAGGGGCAGATTTCCCAAACAATGGAGGAGGAGTGTGGGGTTGAGAAGAGGTTGATCTGTCCTCTTCATTTCCGCGTGCCTTCTTGTGCACTGCCAGCACCATTAGCAGCGGGCACGCTGCTCTCCTCCTACGCAACCTCAGCCATGCTCTCTGTTGGCATTTGCTGATCTGATTAACAAGGTGTTTTGATCAACATCCCATTTTCATACCAGCATGTTTGGAGAGTTCCCAAGACCAGCAAATCAAATTTAAGGGGGGCAGGTCATTGCCCGTGCCTGTACACAGTTCTAGCCTGTTCCACTGCTGTTTGCCAAGGACAAATGGAGAGGTTCAGGTAAGAGCAAATGTAGAGTATTTCATGATGTTTTAATAAATGCTTGCTGATTAAAGTGGAAGAGTCCCTACTGAGATGTTAGGACTAAACTTCAGCCTTCTATACTCCTTGCATCAAGTCCTGGAGTTTGCCTTGTGGTGTAACATTTCTCCCTCCCTTACACATGAGCCCATGCAGACAGGCAGGGTCCTGGTGCATATGGACAGGGTTACACTGGAGAAGTAAAATGAGGGGCTGCATGATAGATTCCATGATAAAGGCTCTCCTAGCAACGCGGTGACAATGAAAAACTCAACAATAACCTTTTGTCTTTGGCTCTACCCAGCAATGTGGCCATTAGTCTCACTAGGAAATTCAAAGGGTATTTGGCAAGTGAAGAATGGTTTCTAACTGAAGCATTGAAATTGGAGCCCCTCCATTGCTTTCCTCCAATCTGCTGACATCTCACTGGATAGGCAGCAGATTTGCATTTCAGGAACACTGTACATCCAAAGGGATGATGGAGCTGGGGAGGGAGATGATGGAGCTGGGAAGGTCCTAGAGCTGGTTGATCTCATAAACTATCCATGTACCATTGGCCAAGTCACTTTAATGCTCCAGATCTTCTTAACTTTCCTCATCTTCAAAACAAATAAGATCGTCTTTAAATTCACGGTACACATTCAAATGGAGGTTCTCAGGTCAGCCTCAGCCCAGCTGAATCTGAATCTGGGGCCATGCTTTAGGTATATGACTTTTAGCCAAAAGCAGAAAGATCATTTTGTTGAACAACTGAAAAAGTTTCTACAATTAAGATGTCTAATTTTGTTTGTTGGGCAAAAGAAAAGTAACACACACTGTAGGAATGTATGTTAAATGAAATTATGGAGAACATTTTCCCCCTGATAAATATTTTATGAAGAACAAAACGAACTTATTTTCTTTCCTCTTCCTGAATAACTATATTTATGCATCAGGCAGCACTATAAATACAAAGCTTGAGTGTGTGCCTCCAATATTTGTAACTTAAAAATGTTTATTATCTACTGTTGTTTGTTGCTGTTGTGTACTGTCACATCAGAACTAATGCAAAGCTGATCCTCAGAGGCAGATCTACTATGCTTTGTTGTTGCATACCATAGAGTCAGAACTGACCCATAGCTCACCCTCCAGCAGATTTTCTGAGGCAGTTTATCAGGAAGAGGTTGCTCCTCCTTCTCTTATGGAGCAGCTGGTGGACTTGAACCACATGCCTTTTTCTATGCTTGAGTACAAATGTGTAAATATTTTTAAAGAAAAAATAGTTGAAATAAACAATAGTTCAAAATTTGTTTAGTGAAATATTGGATTAGCATTGTGATGCTGTTGTTGTTGTTTTGTGCTTCCAAGTTACCAGTGACTCATGGCGACCATATGTACAACAGCCCTAAACCCTACTCTGTCCTGTGCCAATCTTACTGTCTCTGACACTCCCATCCCAATCGCATCGAGGGTCTTCCTCTCCTGTGTTGTCTCTCTAACCTCCCAAGCATGATGTCCCTCTCCGAGGACTGGTTCCGCCTTGCAACATGTCCAGAGTGTGTCAGATGAAGATTAAGAATCCTTGCCTCCAACGAGCAGCCTAGCTTCACCCTCTCCAGGACAAACCTGTTCATTTTCTTAGCAGTCCATGGTATATTCAATACTCTTCTCCAACATCAACTCTTCTTCTATCATCCCTAGTCATTTTCCAGCTCTCTGATGCATAGCAAGTAATTGTGAAGACCATGGTCTGTATCAGGCACATCTTAGTCTCCAGACTGACATCATTGCTCTTCAGTACTTTGGAGACGTCTCTGACAGCAGACTTTCCCAGTGCAATTTGTCTTTTAATTTCCTGGCTTCTGGTACCAAGAGTGTTGATTGTAAAGCCAAGCAAACTGAAGCTATCAACAATCTCGATTTCTTCATTATCGATCATGATGCTGCCAGTCGGCCCAGTGGTGAGAATCTTTGTTTTCTTGACGTTGAGCTTCAATCCATAGTGAAGGCTGCAATCCTTGATCTTCTGCAGCAAGCACTTCAGGTCCTCCTCAGTTTCAGCAAGCAGGGCTGTGTCATCTGCATAACACAGATTGTTGATAAGTCTACCTCTAATTCTGATGCTACATTTCTCCTCATAGAGTCCAGCCTCCTGGATAATTTGTTCCATGTATCGATTAAAAAGATATGAAGATAAGACCCATCCATGATGCACATTCTTCCCAATTTTTAACTATGCAGGGTTTCCTTGCTCTGTTCTGATGACTGCCTTCTGGTCCAAGTATAGGTTTCGCATAAGCACAATCATTCTTCTCAGAGTCAGCCACAGTTTGTTATGATCCACACAGTGAAATGCCTTTGTATAGTCAATGAAACATAGATAGACAGACTATGTAGTAATAAAAATACCAAAATATTATGCCAATTTAGAGTTTATAATCTATGGATACAGAATAATAGAGGAAATACAAAGATAAGAAGAGCTAAAAGGGAAAAACCGTATTAGTTTTAAGTGTTGTTATTAAATTGGCATTAATATTTAAATTATATTAGTGATGCTGTTTTATGGAACTTACAGCTGACCTTCCAGCTTTCAGAGGTTTTTAGGGGCAGTAAATCTCACAGGAGGTGATTGCCCATCCTTCTCTGGTGAAGCAGCTGGTGGATTTGAGCTGTGTGCCTTTGGGACTACAGTGCATCTCCTCACCACTAGACCATCACACCTCCCAAATAACAATTTTCATTTTCATCATTATCATATGTAGAAAAAGTACCAATTTTTACTTTCTCAATTTCCCCAAATGCACACTTTCTACAAATAGGAGATAGAGTAATAATTACAACAGCTAATAATAACAACAATCCAATTACACAGGTTATTTTCCAGGCTAAGTAAATACTCATTTTTCCTGACAAAAATTTGCTGCAAAATAATTGGAAACTGTGACTTCTATTTTTCTTTCTAACAAATACACTGAAAACAGGTTCAAAATCTCCATTTAGAAAAATTTTAGGCTAGAAAATAATGTGTTCAGGATTGCGATATGTACAGTAATGAGTTTTTACATTACTTTGGCAATAAAAACCATATGAAATAGAACCATCTCCAGACATATGTTTGCAAAGTATTCTTTCATCAGCATGAATTCTTTTCTAAAAGTTATTACTTTCTCAACCATTTTTTCCTCAGCTTTATCTACAAGGGGACAGATTAAACATACTTAATTTTTGAAAGTATCTGCCACGTAGAACAATGTCCACTTGTTACAAGAGAAAAAATTTGGAAATTTTGGAACACTTGTGTTTTATAGAAAGAATAATGAGTAACTTGAGTTTAATGATAGTTTAAAGTGGTTTACCAGGAGATAAGGTATAAGCCTCTCAGGGTACAAAAGACTCTCATGGTCATTCTTCACCTCATTAAGATTCTTCTATTTTTCTTCTAAGTAATCATACTGATGGCATCCTGTAACATTTTGTGCACTTCTGTCTCAACTTTTTAAAATGCAGTGATGTCTTTATGGCTGAGACTCCAAATGAATGTCACCAGAGGGGCTGGCTCTTCCTATCTGCCTGGAATCTCTTCTTTTTAAATTCTGTCCAAGTGCCCACACTCATAGTCACATGGATATAAATCTACTTTTATTGCTGTAAATTTAAGAACTCATTTCCTATTAAGGATGCACCATTCTAGGTGCATCTTTTCTTTGGAAGGTTATAGAAAGGAATTTACTTGTGTATTTCATTGTTAGAAGAAAAAAAATCCAGTTGTCCTTTTTTGGAATCATAGTAGAAACATCTTGACTCATTTCACAGGACAGCAATCCTCCTGCAGTGCAGAATTTTCACTAGAACTGTTTGGGACTTCTGCAGGAAATTGCAAGGAAGTCCTGGGGCAAGTTTTCACAGAAAAACATTTTTGTTTTCATCATTATCATATGTAGAAAAAGTGCCAATTTTTACTCTCTCAATTTCCCCAAATGCACACTTTCTAACAAACAGGAGGTAGAGTAATAATTACAACAACCAATAACAACAACAATCCAGTTAATGTCAGTTTGATTATGACTCATAACCACCCCCTGTGTTACAGAGTAGAACTACTCCAAATAGTTTTTGTCTTTTTCTCTCCCCCTCTTTAATATCTTTTTTTTGTAGTTTAGTTGAGAACTTACAGAGCAAGTTAATTTCCCAGTCAGCAATTAATACATAGATTGTTCCATAGCACTGGTTGCGTTGCAGTGGCTTTGTGCTCTTTCTGCATTTCCACCTGAGGTTTCCTATTTGTACTTGCCAGTCTTCCTGTGCTTTCTGCCTTCTTACTATTGAGTATGAGCAAATGCTACCCCTTTGGTCTATTACAGCTGATTGATTTTTTTTTAATTGTGATTGTTAATGAAGGTTTACAGAAAGGTTGGATTTTCATTCATTCATTGTCGCACACTTTCCTCTCTCTCCACCCTCCCCCCACTCCACTTTGCAATGCCCTTCTTGTTCTACATTGTTGCCATACATATAGTGCCTAATCATACATTCCTTTCAGATAGTCCTTCCCCTCATTTGTTCCAATGCAGTATTCATTATCTACCCCTCTGGTGTTTTTTTTTATGGGTCTGATTTTTTTATTTGGCTGAAAGACAATTCTCAGAAATCTGTTTAGTTCTAGTTTTGAAGGGCATCTAATGGCCATAGTCTTGGGAATCCCATCTGTTTCCTTCAGACTATAAAGGCTGAGTTTTTTTTATGAATTTATATTTTGTTCTATAAGATTTCCTAGATTGTAATCTTCATAGAAATAGATTACTAGGTCTTTTATTCATGTTGTTGCTGGTTGTATTTGAACTCCTGAACTTGAGGTTAATAGTCAACTATTAGTGCCACCCAGAGATAGTTTCTAAAATTGAAGGATTCCACATGCAAAATCCAAGAGAAACTTAAAAAAAACAAACCAATTCAAGACAATGCAAAGAAAACAAATGAGGCATTATAAACAAGAAAAAGCAATCAAGAAGATTAGGACTAGTGTCTAAGAAGGTGTCAAATATTGGGGGGACAGATGAGCAGAATTAAAAAGATGGAGCACAGGATCAGCAAAATAGTAGAGCTCTCAACATTAAAGAAAAAAACAGAACCAAAAAGGAAGGAAAAAGAAGCCTAAGACTAATGTGGGACATCATCAAGAGGAATTTGGGATTCCAGAACAGGAAGAAGCATAAAAGGGCACTGAGAAAACTGGGGAAGAGTTTCTAGAAAAAAAAAGTTTGCAGGTATCATAAAGAATGAGAGAATATACATACAAGAAGCTAAGTCGGGAGGAAAAAAAAAAGAAGCTAAGTGACCCATCAACAAATGAATGGTTAGGAAAACTATGGAACATTATTACAATGGGGTATTATGCAGCATTGGAAAACAATGAACTTGTAAAGCATTATACAACATGGTGAGCCTGGAGGACATTATGCTGAGTGAAATACCTCAGTCACAAAAGGACAAATACTGCATAATATCACTGTTAGAACATAGGACTGGCATGAAGGTCAGGGCAAGAGTAGTTTATTCCATATACTATTTTGTGAATTTTTTTTTAGTTCAAAGAAAATAATAATAATAGTAATTGATAATTCAGCTCACCAGAAATAAGGAAAGTTCAAAATGTCATGACATACTAAAAGTGGAATTCCAGAACAGTTAATTATGATCATATGAAACTTATACTTACACCAAGAAACTGTTATCAGAGTAGAGCAAGCAAACACTGTATGGTTTAAAATCAAGAAAGATGTACGTCAAGTATGTATTCTTACTCCATACCTATCCAGCCTTCACACTGAGCAAATAATTCAAGAAATTGGGCTCTATGAAGAAAAATGTGGCATCAGGATAGGAGGAAGAGTCATCAACAACCTGCATTATGCAGATGACACAACTTTGCTCGCTGAAAGTGAGGAGGGCTTGAAATGCTTGTTGCAGAAGATCAAAGACTACAACCTTCAATGTGGATTACATCTCAACATCAAGAAGACAAAAATCTTCACCATTAGACTGATAAGCAACATCATGATGTTGTTGTGTACCATTAAGTCAGAGCTAACTTATAGTGACCCTCCCCCAGGTTTTCAGACACAGCAAATCATACAGGAGGAGATTGCCTCTCCTCCTGCAGAGCAGCTGATGGATTTGAACCATGCACCATTGTGTCAGCAGTGCGTTTACTTACTACTAAGCCACCAGAGCTCCCAAAAGCATGATAGATGGAGAAAAGATTGAAATTGTCAACTATTTCATTTTACTTGGATCCACAACATCCTTGGTAGTGGTAGTTAGTAGATCAGGAGATGTATTGCATTGGGAAAGTCTGCTGTCAGAGACTTCTCCAAAATAGGGAAGAGCAAAGATGCCAGTTTGAAAACTAAGTTGTGCATGATTCAGGTCATTTGCTGTGCATCTGAGAGCTTGACAATGATTAAAGATGACAGAAAAAGAATCAATACCTGTGAGTTGTGGTATTGGAGAAAAGCATGGAAAATCCTATAGACTTCCAAAAGAACAAACACATATATCCTGGGAAAATTGCAGCCATAGTGGTTTTTGGAGGCAAGGGTGGAGAAAGTTTGCCTAACATACTTTAGGCATGTTTGTAGGAGGGGCTATTCTCTGGGAAGGGACATCATGCTTGGAAAGGTAGAGGGTTAGTGAAAGAGGAAGAAGACCCTCAACAAGATGGATTGATGCAGTGACTGCACCAATGGGCTCAAATGGCTCAGAGATGATGAGGAAGGCACAGGATAGGACAGATCTGTTGTTTATAGGATCCCTATGAGTTGTGCTTGGACTCAACAGAACCTTACAACACCACCACTAGCAATAACTAAACAACTAACAGTGAAAATATCCTTGTGTTTTATTGTGTATATGTTGTTGTTGTGTATCATTGAATCAATATTGATCCATAGCTGACCCTCCTGAAGTTTTTCAGAGGCAGTTAATCGCATGGGAGGATATTGCCCATCCTTCTTCCGCAGAGCAGCTGGTTGGATTTGAACCATGTGCCTTTGGGATTGCAGTGTAGCTTCTTCCCACTAGGCCACCAGTGCTCCCTATATAGAGATATATCGTCACTGTTACTTGTTGTTAGGTACTGTTGCGTCAAGAATGACTCATAAGGATACTATACATGCATAAGAGAGCTCTGCTAATCTAGTACTAAGAAGCTGCACTGCAATCCCAAAATCATGAAGTTTGAATCCACCAGCTAGTCCCTAGGAGAAAAATGAGCAATCTCCTCCCACGTGATGTATTACCTCTGAAAACCCGCTGGAGGATCAGTTACGGGTCAGTTTTCACTCAACAGCACACACACACACACACACACACACACACACACATTTTTATTACATATATTTCTCACAGTATTTGCCAATTCAACTTTTTATAGATATAAAACTCAATTATGTTAATTATATTGTCTAGTTAAAAAAAGTGTTGGTGTCCTTGTCAGGCCCTCTTGACATGTGGCATGAGGGTCATCCGCTATTTACTTTCTCTACTTGAAGTGTCAACTTGAAGTCTACTTGTTGGCCAGTGAAGGAGGACACTCTCAATATGTTCATTAAATATTTGTTCTTTACCATTGACTTGGAACTGACTTATGGCTGATCCTATGAGTTTTTAGAGGCTGGACATTGCAGGAAAGGGATTGTCCATCTTTCTCCTTTGGAGCAGCTCATGGATTTTAACTTTGTGTTGGCAATACAATTTTATATTATGTGTTAGTGAATACTTCGTCCTTGCTTTTTTTTAAAAGTGAAATAGATAAATGCAGACATTCTAAAAGTTCCTTTCCATTGTAGCTTCTTTGCTGTAAAG
The DNA here is from genome assembly GCF_000299155.1 of Elephantulus edwardii. Lineage (NCBI taxonomy): Eukaryota > Metazoa > Chordata > Mammalia > Macroscelidea > Macroscelididae > Elephantulus > Elephantulus edwardii. Next base: position 18,326,083 of record NW_006399804.1, on the reverse strand, counting down.
AGATGACCCAGGATGCTTTTTGAGCCCCCAGGCTGCAATCATTTCAACTTTTAAAACTGGCTCTATATAGGCAGATCTCATTTTATTGCACTTCACTTTATTGAGCTTCACAGTTATTGCACTTTTATATAAATTTTATATTGCATTTTATATGTTTTTATGTGTCATTTTCATATAAATTTAAGATTTGTGTCAACTCTTCACTAAGCAAGTCTATTGGCATCATTTTTACAGCAGTGTGTGCTCACTTATGTCTTTGCGTCACATTTTGATAATTTTCACAATATTTAAAAATTTTATTTCTATTTAAACAGAGTAGATTATAATGTAGCAGAACATTACTTCAATATGCATTGGTTAACAAAAATTTGTGTGATATTTGAGCACTGCAACAAGATAAAGCAAAAAACAATTCAGTCGCAAAATGGGCACAGGGTATGAACAGACACTTCACAAAGAAGACATTCATATGGTGAACAAACACATGAAGAAATGCTCAAAATCCCTAGCTCTAAAAGAGATGCAAATCAAAACAACTATGAGATATCATCTCATCCCAGGCAGAATAGCAAAATTCAACAGAGCATCAAACAACAAATGCTGGTGAGGTTGTGGAGAAACTGGAACCCTTATTCACTGTTGATGGGATTATGAAATGGTGCTACCACTATGGAAGGCAGTATGGCATTTTCTCAAAAAGTTGGAAATAGAAATACCATTTGAACCAGAAATTCCACTACTGGGAATATACCGTAAAGAAACCAGAACTTCCACCCAAGCAGATATATGCACAGCCATGTTTGTTGCTGAATGGTTCACAATAACAATGAGATGGAAACAACCCAAATGCCTATCAACAAACGAATGGATAGAGAAGCTGTGGTATATTCACACAATGGAATACTATGTAGCACTGAAAAACAAGAAACTCATAAAATATTATACAAAATGAGTGACCCTGGAGAACATTATGCTGAGTGAAATATCTCAGTCCCAAAAGGACAAATGCTACATAATGTCACTGTTATAAAACAGGACTAACATGGGGTTGAGGGGAAACTAAAAGAGGGGATTAATAATATACACTGAATTGAAACAGATGAAGAACAGAACTACTTAAAAATAATATATAATTAAGTATTATTTGCATGACAACAATCCAGAATAAGAGCTGCATTGTAAAGTAGACTGAGCGGGGGTGGGGGTGTGGGGGTGGGAGGGGGTGGCTATTGGACAACTGTGAAGAATTATTTTTTCCAAAGAGAAAAGTGAACTGGGTTCAGGGTGGGAAGGGAGGAAAATGTGCAACAATGGATGAATGGAAATCCAAGTTCTCTATAAACTTTCATTAAAATATCAATTAAAAAAATGTGTGACCTTTTTAATAGTGATGCTTGCTATATTGAAGTGGTCTGGAAGTGAGCCTGCAATGTCTGTGAATCACACCTGCACTATAGGTTCCCTCTTCGGTTGTCCAGGCTTTGAGGGTCTGAATCTACCCTGAGTGTCTACTAGTTCTCCTACATCTGAACTAGAGAAACTGCATAGCTTCAGTGTCTTATTCTCTACTAGCCAATTCCATGGTCTCTTGAATTATTGATGAGTACTGAAAAGCAATGATGTCAGGCTGGAGACTGAGGTGTGCCTGATCTGGACTATAGTCTTTGTAATTGTGTGCTATGCATGGGAGAGCTAGACAATGACTAAGGATTATAGAAAGAATTGAGCTGTGGTGCTGGAGAAGAGTGTTGAATATACTATGAACTGCTAGGAGGACAAACAGGTTTGTCCTGGAGAGGGTGAAGCCAGGCTGTTCCTTAGAGTCAAGGATTCTGAAGCTTCGTCTGACATACTTTGGGCATGTTTTAAGGAATGACCAGTCCTTAGAGAGGGGCATCATGTTTGGGAGAGTGGAGGGACAGCACAGGAGATGAAGACTCTCGATGAGATGGATTGATTCAGTGACTGGTTGGGGTAGTGGAAGTAGGTGTGTCAGAGACACTGAGCTTGGCACAGGATAGAGGAAGGTTTAGGGCTCTTGTACATAGGATCGCTATGAGTTACAGGCTACTCGATGGCACATAACAACAACAGTAAACAATTATTGAATAGTCAGTTAAAGAAGTTTAGATATCAAATAAAGCTTTCCAGGAAACCAGGAAACAAAGCCTCGAACCATCTCTCAAAAGAACATCCCAACTTCACGTACTTTTTACAGACTGGTGTGGGAAATACTGGGAGTATCAGAAAGCCTTGAGTGTGAAACCCCTTACCGGCAGCCTGCCCTCTGTGATTAGCCTGCTTCAATGTTTTCGCCATTGACACTCAAAATTAACTACTTGATAGCATCTCCATGTATTATTGAAAGAGTGATGCAGTGGATTTTATGATGTGGTGCCTGGATCCTCCTTAAGGCTGAATTAGTTCTACTGCTGGAGGCAAGCTCTGGTGGCATTCTCCATAGGCCTAATCCAAAGACCATACTTCTCTGACAGTTTGAACCCCCAATGGCTCCATAGAAGTACAATGTCATTCTCCCCTCCTCTAATTTATGATTGAAGAGGAAGCTCATTTGGAGAGTCACCTGTAAGTTTGTTCCAACTTGATGGCTGCCAGGCCTTCTGCCCTGTTAGAAGATTGTCGCTGTGGAAACAATGTTCTCATATAGTGTCACTTCCCTCATGACAACCTGCATTCAGTAACTGATCAGTCTGAGGGTATAGAGTCCTGACCCATCATTCCATCTGGGGACAGCTCTGAGGGAAGGATCTGGCTTCAGTGCGCCCTCAGGGCTGACTGAAAACTTTGCTGGATCACCTCTCTTTGTCCAGTTCAGCTTCCTCCCCCTAGAGGTGTTGATCCTCAGAACACACTTTGACAAACTCCCTGCACATAGTGTATTTCTCAGAACCTGATTCCCAAAACATTAATCTGGCACAGATACACAGATGACCAAAGTTCAAGAAGGAAAGAATGCTGTGCAGAGAATGCAAACGCTTGCTAGTGACTATGTTTGCTTCCAGATACAGACTTTTCTGTATGAGTGTGTGTACATGAATATGTGTATGTAAAAATGTGACTATACACATACACTTATATCAATTTATTACATACATGAAGCACACACACAGTATTTGCCCTCTATATTTTCTTGTCTTTTTCATTTTAATTTTCACATTAGTAACTTAAGTTTTAAAATTATTATATAATATTTTTTGTATATGTATATTGTAACTATAGTGATCTCTGATCACCTAATGGTGAGGAATTTTGTTACCAATTCTAAAGCAAATGGTTCAAATCCACCAGCTGTTCCTGCAGGAGAAAGATGGACAGTCTCCTCTTCTATGATTTATATTGTTGTTGTTGTTGTTTAATGCCGCCGAGTCTTAGACGACTCATAGCAACCCTATGAACGAACAGCCTGAGCACTGTTCATACATAGAGTTTCCGGAGGCAAGCCATTTTGGAAGTGGATGCCGCTCCTGCTTCCAGGCTTGATTTAGTCGGGAAGCTCCAGCCAACACTGTCCACCATGGGTGCCCATTACCACAATTGGCACATCACTGTCACAGGCTTCAACATCACAGCAACCACGAATTACCACTGTACAGCAACGCACAGACCAGTGCTATACCACCTAGAAGAATGTTTGACAGGAAGACAATTTGAACCTTTGGGCTTAAGGCCGCCTCCTGGTTCAAACCCTAGGCCCAGGCTGGCTAGCCTCACTCCAGGGACAGAGCAAACCTGCATGTCAAACACATTCCCGGAAAAGCAGTCGACTCCAAAAGCTTGCCACGATTCCTGCACTCCCACCACCACACTCCAGCCTTCTGGCAGAATTTATATAACCTGTAAAATCTTGCTGGAGGATCAGCTATGAGACGGTTCTGACTCAGTGGACTATAGTAACAACAATATCATCATAATTATAGCCACCATCTGAGCGGCACCGTTCCAACCTCACGGGACCTTTGATGGCCTGGTTAGTAAGGAGCTGCTCTACCAACTCTAAGACAAGTGGTTCAAATACACCAGCTGCTCTGCAGGGGAATGATGGGAAAATCCTCTCATGTGATTTAGTCTCTGAAAACCCAGCTATGAGTCAGTTCCAAATCAATGGACCATAACAATAACTTTTAACCTTAAGGATCTCTGGTGGTACAGTGGTTAAATAACCTGGCTGCTTATCAAAAGGTTGGGAATTCGAATACCCCAGCTGTTCTGTAAAAGAAAGATAAAGCAGTCTGCTTCTGTAAAGATTTCAGTCTTGGAAACCCTATAGGGTCACTTTGGGTCAGAATTAACCACAGTGTTATTGTTGTTGTGTACCATCGAGTCAGAACTGACTGATAGCTGACCCTCCTGTGGGTTTTCAGAGGCAGTAAATCACATGGGAATGGATTGCCCATCTCTCTCATGGAACAGCTTGTAGGTTTGAACCCCGTGTTTTTGGGTGGGCCGCGTAGCTCCTTATCACTAGGTCACTAGAACTTACTCAACCACAGTGGATAGTAGGAGTATTTATAGCCCCTTTATTTTCATCCAAAGGAGCTCTGGTGACAGCCCACTGCTAACCCAAAGGCTTTGCGTCTCCAGTGGCTTAAATATGCCAGCGCCCCAAAGGGACAAAGACGTCCAGTCTTCTCCAGAAGCGATTTACTCCCTTGGAAACCCAAGCGAAGGTCACTATGAGTTAGACCTGACTCAAAGGCAATGAGTCTGAATTTATATTCATTCAGCACCCATTGCATGCCAGACACTGTTCACAGTGCTGGAAATGCTAATATCTAGTATCTTACATTGTCAGGAAGACCTTCCACAAGATGAATGGATATAATGACTGCAACAACGACTTTGAGTGTGACAGAGAACGCCAGGACGGTGCAGGCTACCTCTAGGTTCTTCACAAGTTCACGCTATGAGTCGTGGTTGACCACCAAGAGCAATAGTATTTCATATTTCCCTTCACTCTAAGAGTTAACTACTTATATATCTCTGTCTAGCAGATGAGAAAATTAAGGTTTAGGCACTTTGCCCCCGGTCACGTGTCTGTGAAGTGCCGGCAGCAGGTCCCACAATCAAGCCGTTTTGTCTCTATGACCTCTGTCTTCTGTCTCCACTAGATTACCTCCCATACTCGCCTTATTTCACCAGTTCCTGCTGATGGACCGTCATACTGCATGCAGCTGATGGTTGTTATAAACAAGGCCACAGAGAACATCCCTTTCCCATGTGTCTTGGGTTACTGCTTCCCTGTTTGGAAAAAAACGACTGACAACAGGGAGCTGTCCTAGGAGGCAGCGCAGAAGTCATGAGATCGTGTTGCCAGTACGTAGTCTGAGCTCAGGCCTTCACAGGATACCTGTTAGAAGTCTCAGCATTACCCGGTTCAGTGTAAAAGGTGCTGGTCTTCCACATTAGGGCTTTAAGGAATCAAATGACACCACATTCCATTCTTAATATGAAAATCTTACACTAAGCTTTTAAAATACTTCCATGCAGGCCCTGCGTGTTGGAGGCATATTTGCAGATAGGGTAATACCTGGATGACTATCGCCAGAGTCTCTGGTGGGAAGTGGAATGTTTTCATTGAAATTGTTCTTGTTTGTGTTTCTAGGGGGGGAAAATGAAAGCAGATCTAGAATCCAGGTCTGGTTTTAATCACAGCATAATCTTTATGAGACATTGTAAGGCTGAGAATTTTTAATCTGATATTTTTTAAAGGAAAAATACATGTTCAAAAATGATAAAACTAAT
>NW_006399804.1:18318584-18320220 GCF_000299155.1 Elephantulus edwardii | reverse complement strand
GGGGCGGGAGATTAGGCAGAAAAAGAAGGAAAGAAAGAAATCTCTTCCATGAAAGAGGAGCAGGAAATTCCAGAGCAGTTTCCCAGGAGAATGGGGGAGACCAAAGTCTGAATCATTGCTTATTAAGTGGATATTTCTTACTAGAGTGCAATATCTAATTTTGTTAAACAGTCAACGTTCACTGGTGGAAATGGAAGCATTCACACTTTCTGAAGTGAGAACATAACAATTTACTGGACATCTCACAAATCCACTGTTTCCCACGACCCATTGACTCTTTAAACAGATAAACTGTCCTCTCTGGGGACTTGTGTTAGTCTAGTTGTAGATCCATCATGTGTTGGATGGTTTAATGTCCAAGTACTTTGTAACGTCTCTGTAGGTATTCCTGAAAGCTCGACATTTTCATGGCCCGTGGTCTATCCCACTAATTTGAAGAAAAAGGTCATTTGGCATCACTTCAGTGTTACTTGTTGCAATCCAAAGGTGTTTTCACAGAATGCTCTGCTATCATGGGAATAGTAAAATCTCAGTCTCCCAATAAGCTGCAAAACTATTAATGGGTTTTGAAGCAATGTTGTTTAGTGTTAATACTCAGTGGAATATATTTTTCATTAAAATATGAATATGCTCCAAGAGTGTTTTATGCCAGGTGTGTTAACTTCATCATTTCTTAGAGTGTCCATAATTTAAAATTTAATCTAATGTTCTTTTATATGTTTTATATTAATTTTGGCTGTCTTTTTAACAAGCATAATGACTCAACTATGGGGAATGACTAAAAACTGGCAAGAAAAAGCTAATAAGCATAAAATCACTGTCACTGAGTTGATTCCAACTCATGGTGACCCTCCCTCAGGTTCACAAGGCTGTAATTCTTCACAGGAGGAGACTGTCTTTCTTCTGAGGAGTGGTTGATATATTTGAAACCACAGACTTTTCCGTTAACAGCCCCATGCTTTATGCACTATGCCATTGGATTTCCTTAGTAAAAGGCATAGTTGTTGCTGGGTTCCATCAAGTTGCCTGTATGTATCTCACAGTGACCCTGTGAACAACCTTGTCCTGCCCTGTGCCATCCTCTTGATCTCTCTCAAGTTCAAACCCATTGTTGTAGTCACTGTGTCAATCCATCTCATTGAGAGTCTTCTTCTCCTTCACTAACCCTCTACCTTCCCAGCAGATGTCTCTCTCAAAGGACTGGTTCCTTCTGAAAATATATCCTTCTGAAAATAAATGAGACAAAGTGTTACTCTTCTTGACTCTAAGGAGCACTCTGGTTGCACTTCCTGGTTGTTCTTTTGGCAGTCCATGGAATATTCAATACTCTTTGCCAAGACCATAATTTAAAGCATACCTTTTTTCCCTGTCACCCTTACTCATTGTCCAACTTTCTGATGCATAGAAAGCAAATGAAGCACCTTGGTCCTTAAACTGACATCCTTCCTTTTAAAAACTTTGGTGAAAGATTTCATCAATGCAATATGACTTCTGAGTTCTTTGTTAAGTATAAAACTATTTTAAATTTATTTAATATGTGATTAGTAAATTAGGCAAAACTTATTACTAGAGAGAGATTAGACTACTTCCAAAGATCCTTTTTGTAATCGTTTGCATATAATTATTCATGTACCTT
>NW_006399804.1:18204221-18318454 GCF_000299155.1 Elephantulus edwardii | reverse complement strand
ACTGTTGTAGAATGGGTCTGACATCAGGGTGGGGGTATGACAGAAAAAACTGGATAAATTATGTATATTGTATTGAAACAGATGAGGGAAAGAACAGATTAGAAGTGATATATGATTGAGTATTATGGTTAGCATAGGAATCCAGAATTGTGGAGTTTTTTAAAAGTCATTGTATTAATCTTTTTAAAAAATTTTTTACTTATTTGTTAATGTTAATGAAAGTTTACAGAGACTTAAGATTTTCAGTCATTCATTGTTACACTTTTCTCTCTGCCCACACCCTCATCCCCAAAATCACTCTTCTCTTTAAAAAGAAAAAGAAACACTCTTTCATTGTTATGTAATCCCTCCCCCCAAGTTCAGTCCACTATGCAGCCTTTATTCTGGACTTCTATAATGACAACAATACCCATTCATATATTATTTGTAAACAGTTCTCTATGAGATATCATCTCACCCCAGTCAGAATAGCAAAATTTAACAGGACAGCAAACATCAAATACTGGCAAGATTGTGGAGAAACTGGAACCCTTATTCACTCTTGGTGGGAGTGTAAAATGGTGCAACCACTATGGAAGGCTGTATGATGCCTTTTCAAAAAATTGCAAATAGAAATACTATTTGACCCACCAGTGCCACTACTGGGACTATACCCTAAAGAAACCATAACTGCCACCCAAGCAGATATATGCACACCCATGTTTATTGCGGCTTTGTTGGTGATAGCAAAGAGCTGGAAACAACCCAAGTGCTCATCAAGAAACAAATGGATAGAGAAGCTCTGCAAAACGTATGATTCTAGAGGACATTATGCTGAGTGAAATATCTCTTTCACAAAAGGACAAATTTTGTATAGGGTCATTGTTGTAAAACAGGACTGACATCAGGGTTGAGGGAAGACAGAGAAGGAAGGGAGGAATGATGTATATAATACATTGTGTTTTATATAAATCATTCATATGCATTATATTTTATATAATTTATTACTGCTGATCTATACCTGTTATCATCCCATCCTTTCTAGTTCCTCGTTGAATCTTTCCTATTCCTTCATCCCTACTCTGTCCATTTTTGTTGTTGTTGTTGTTATGTGCCTTTGAGTTGCTTGCAACTCAAAGACACTGTGTACAACAGCTTTGAACCCTGCGATATCCTGAGCTAACCTTATTACCTCTGCTATATTAATGATGCCTCTACTTCTCCTTTTTCTGCACCTCCCTTCCCCCCTTCTCCTTTAGAATATCTATACCTATCTTGATCAGTTACCCTTGTCTTTTGATTTCTTGACTGATGCTACAAAGGGTGTTGACTGTGGAGCCAAGTAAAATTAGATCATTGACAACTCCAATCTTTTCTCCATTGATCATGAGGAAAAGCAAAGGTTCCAGAGAGATGATGTACTGTGTAGCTCCCACTGTACCTAAGCATTTTCCATTTAAAATTTATTCTAAAAGAACTCATTTAATGTTGACTTGTATCTGTGTCCAAGGAGGGTTGCTGGTGTTATGATTAAAGTATTCATCAAAAGGTCAGCAGTCCAAACCCACCCGCCACTCTGTGGCACAACTACATGACAGTGTGCTTCTATGGAGACTGTAGTCTTGGAAACCCTATGGTTCTACTCTGACCTTCCCAATCCCTAGGAGTCTGAACTGACTCCACAGTAACAGGTGTGGTTTGGGGTTTTTGTGTCAGTCTTACAGCTGACTGCCATTAAGCTCAAAAATTTGGAATGGACTCATGGCTGACACTTGAGCCGGCCCGTAGCTGACTGACCCTCTGGGAGATTTTCAGTGGTAGTAAAGCACAATGGAGGCAATTGCTCATCTTCGTCCTGTGAAGCAGCTAGTGGATTCAACCAAGTGCCTTAGGGATTGCAGCACAGCTCTTACCATTAGGCCACCAGAGCTCCCTATCAGCTGATTTTGGGGAGGCTGTAAGTAACACAGAAGGAGATGGTCCATCTTTCTCCCTTGGAGCCACTGGTGGGTTCTAACCACCACAGAGGCACCACCTATGAGCCAGCAGTGCAAGTTCCTGCAGACTAGACTACCAGGTCCAGCTCAGAGTGACCTTGCGGATCAGAGTGAAACACCCCTTTTGGGTTTCCAAGGCTGTGTCTTTACGGAAGTGGACTGTCCCATCTTTGCCTTTCAGAGTGGCTTATGGGCCTCCATCCACCTTTCATTTGGCAGCCAAGCACTTTAACCATTGTGCCACCAAGGTGTCTCATGGAAGTCCCATGACAAATCATGATGTGTGTAAATCGAATACCAATGGGCACTCACCTTTTTCTATTCCCATAGTCCTGTCTCCTTCCAATGACTAAAATAATCACATGTTAAAATATCATCAGACTTAAAACTTCCCGAGCTTTAGCTTACTTATTTCCATTTCCTAAATCCACTTCAGGAAGAAAAAGGACACTGGACAAAATGAAATATGTAGTATTTTCCCATTATAATTCTGTTTCTTCTTTTTCATAAATTAAACATATTTACTAAAATGAGTACAATTGCCCTTTTCCCTTTCCGCTTAAAATCCCTTTGTCTACTGAAGTGGTACGAGCTCATCCATTATTTAAGCTACTATTTCTTTAACTGAATTAATGCATACGTTCGTTGTGGCAAGTAGGTTGACAAAGTGAGGGTTCACCAAATTTTCTGCTTCAAGTCCCCCTTCATAGGAATAGTGTAAACAAGACTGTGAAAAAGAAGAAAAACTCCAGCTATTTTTAGTAAAATGATGTTCTCCTAGTTTAAAGATTCCTTTCCTATGCTCTTAATTCTCTAGGGCCCCGAGTGGAAAGTTAGAGCTATTACTTCCAGCTCTGCATAGTAAAACTCAGACTGGTACACACAGCTTGCCCTAGATTTTTCAATATAAAATTTGGGGGTTTGAATTTTCTTCTATTTTTTTTCATTCCCACTTCATTCTGCTACTATGCTGGGTTTCCACATTTCCACAGCAATTCCTTCTTGGGGCCCCAATTCCCAAGTTTTTCTTTGCCCCATCCAAGCTGCTTCGGTAAAAAGGGAAAAGAAAAGTAGAAGAAACTTTATAGAAGGTCTATGGAAAAAGTGGTTGTAAATACTTAAATTGTATGGGAAAAGAGTATCTATCACTTCCATTGACGACTTCCATTGATGAAACTGAATACACGTAGGTGTTTAATATTTCAATTGACAGAGTTTAAAGAATTTACTCTAAAATACATGGATTTATACATTGCAGCTAATGGAAGATAACCAATTCTAACTGATACAGCGAAATCATACATATATTATTTATTATTGCGACATTTATTGTTGCAAACCTTAGAGCGGGTAGAGACCCTTTGGGGAAAAGACAGAGAAAACAATAGACAATAACTTGCCCTTTTAATGGAGACACTCTCTGAATAAAAGACATTAAAATATTTTTGTCAGAATAAATTTTCCAAATGAAATTATTCTAATGTCACACTGGATTGCTTCATATGCATGTGGAAGGACGTTGAATAATAAATAAGGAAGACAGAAGAAAACTTGATGGCTTTGAGTTGCAGTGTTGGAAAAGATTACTGAATATTCCATGGACTGCCAAGAGAACAAACAAGTCTGCCTTGGAGAAAGTGAAATCAGGATGCTTCTTAGAGGCAAGGCGAAACTTTGTCTCACATACTTTGGACATGATGTTAGGAAGGGCCAATTCTTGAAAAAAACTTTCATGCTAGGAAAGGTAGAGGGTCAGAGAAAGAAAGGAAGACCCTCAGTGAAATGGACTGACACAGTGACTGCAGCAAAGGCTTGAGTTTGTAAGGTTGGCACTGGATAGGACAAGGTTTCAAGCTACTCACAGAATTGCTGTGACTTGACAACACTCAACAACATCTGGATTTAGATGTTTGGCCCAGAAGACCTCTGTGCAATTAACAATTGAATAGCTATAATTGTTAATCAGGAGAAAATGGGAACCTAAATGCTCTGTTGGCCTAGTGGCAAGAAGCTGTGCTGCAATCCTGAAGGCAAATGGTTCAAAACCACCAGCTGCTGTGAGGGAGAAGGCTGGGCAATCTCCTCCTATGCAATTAACAGCCTCTGAAAACCCCCCAGAAGGTCAGCTATGGGTCAGTTCTGACTTTATGATACATAACAACAGCAAGAAATGCCTCAATCACTCTCATTCTGCAATTATATACTAAGCCCTTAACTACGTGTCTTTTCCTGGTCTAGATACTCCATACCTCTGGTGGCCTAGTGGCAAGAAGCTGTGCTGCAATCCGGAAGGCACGTGGTTTGAGGCCCCCAGTTGCTCTGTTGGAAAAGGATGAACAATCTCCTCTGGTACAATTAGCTGCCTCTGAAAACCCACTGAAGGGTCAGATATGGGTCAGTTCCGACTCAACGGTACCCAACAACAACAAGGGTGAATAGAATGAGCAAATTTCTTTAACGTCATTTACAAAGTTATAGTAATAGTTCTGGTAGCTTAGTGCACTACATGTTGCACTGCTAACCAAAAGTTCAGGGGTTCAGATCCACCATTGGTGCCACAGGAAAGAGATGGAAAGTCACTACGCATAAAGATTAACAGCTTCAGAACTCTGATGGAGGGTCGCCATAAACGGAATGAGCTGGAATTGACTTGACAGCAGTGGGTAACTGACATCTTGGTAACTATTCTTTCTATAGTGAAACCAATGAGAACCAAGACTTGACAGAACTGCCTTATTTTTCCAGGTCTCACAGGTTTTCCTCTTTCATGGGTGCAGCCTTGACTACTTTTCTTTATCCCGTCATTGTTGTTGTTATGTGCCATCGAGTGGCCTGAGACTCATAGTGACCTTATGTACAAGAACCCTAAATCCTGTCCTATCCTGTGCCAATCTCACTGTCTCTGCCACACCTACCCCCATTACCCCAGTCACTGAATCAATCCACCTCATAGAGGGTCTTCCTCTCCTGTGCTGTCCCTCCATCATCCCAAGCATGACATACTTCTCAAAGGACTGGTCCCTCCTTGCAACATGTCTAAAATATGTCAGACGAAGCTTCAGAACCCTTGCCTCCAAGAAGAAGCCTGGTTTAACCCTCTTCAGTTTGAACCTGTTCATTTTCTTAGCAGTCCATAGTATATTCAATACTCTTCTAACCTTTTATTAGTGAAAAATATTTGAGTTTTCCTTCTCTGTTAAGTTCCCACATTACACAATTTCCTGCTTTCATGGGTTATACTGCATGAAAGAATATTGATGGCAAATATCATTCCCTGAAGACTAAGGGAGAGCTGGTGGCCTAGTGGTAAGAATCTATGCTGCAATCCCAAAGGCATATGGTTCAAATCCATCAGCTCCTCCACAGGAGAAAGATGGTCAATCTCTTCCTTCGTGAAAACTCACTGGAGGGTCAGCTGTGAGTCAGTTCAGACTTTAGGGCAGATAACAACAACAACACAATGTTCTTGTACACTTTCTCCTTGAAGGGAGCTCAATGGCCCCGTCAATAGGAACTGCACTGCCAAACCAAAGGCACATGGTTCAAGTCAATGGCTCAGTAGGATAAAGATGGACAGTCTCCTCCCGTGGGGTTTATACCCTTTGCAAACACATTGGAGTGTAAGCTCTGAGTTGGTTCTGCCCTGACAGCAATGAAAAAGATCTCATTGAAGTCTCCATAAGAAAACACATATAAGGTGTTGTTGTTGTTGTTGTTGTTGTTGTAGTTGTGTGTAGTCAAGTTGGAACTGACTCAGAGCTGACCCTATAGCAGGTTTTCAGAGACATTACATTGCACAGGAGAAGATTACCAAACCTTCTCCCATGGAGCAGCTGGTGGATTCGAACTGTGTTCCTTTGGGTTGGCAGCTCAACTCCTGGCCACTAAGCCATGGTATTTACTATATTGTTCCCAGTTATAAATTAGAAACTGAGTCTCTGAGAGATTAAGCAACTGGTTCAAGGTTGAACAAGAATAACATATTAAATTTTATTTCATGTCATCTCAAAGTTTCTCATTAGCATTATCAAGTGTTCTGGGATTCCCATTCTTCTCAGCGTCAGCCACAGTTTGTTATGATCCACACAGTCAGATGCCTTTACATAGTCAATGAAACACAGATATACATTCCTCTGGTATTCCGCTTTCAGCTAAGATCCATCTAACATTAGCTGCAATAGCCCTAGTACCATGACCCCTTCTAAACCCAACCTGGACTTCTGGCAGTTCTCTACTGATGTGCTGTTCCAGTCATTTTTGGATAATCTTCAGCAGAATATTGTCTGAATATGAAATTAATGGTATTGTTCTATAGTTTTCACACTCTGTTTGGTCACCTTTCTTTGGAATGGGAACAAATATAGATCTCTTTCAGTCAGTTGGCCAGGTGGTTGCTCTCCAGATTTCTTGGCACAACTTGGTGAGCACATCCAGGCAGCATCTGTTAGCTGAAATATCTCACTTGGGATACCATTTATTCCTGGGGCCTTATTTTTTGCTAGTTCTTCAAAACAGCTTGAACTTCTTCCTTCATCACCATAGGCTCTTGATCATATATTGTTTCATGAAATTCTTCTGTGTCTGCCAATTCCTTTTGATACAGTGACTCAGTATATTCCTTCCATCTTCTTTTAATACTTCCTGGATCATTTGAAATTCTGCCCAAAGCATCCTTGATTCTAGCAACTCAAGGTTTGAATTTGTTCTTCAGTTCCTTGAGCTTAAGAAATGCTGAGTAAGTTCAGCCCTTTTGATTTTCTGACTCCAACTCCTTGCACATTTCATTGTAATATTTTACTTTGTCATCCTGTGCTGCCTTTTGAAATCTTCTATTCAACTCTTTAGTATCTTCAATTCTTCCTTCTGCTTTGGCTTCTCTGTGCTCCAGTGCAATTTTCAGAGTCTCTTTGACATCCATTTTGGTCTTCTCTTCCTCTTCCGTCTTTGCAATGACCATTTGAACTCTTCCTGGATGATACCCTTGATATCCTCCCACAGCTCATTGGTCATCTGGTCTTCGTGCTCAGTGCCTCAAACCTGTTCCTGAGATGGTTCTGAAATTCAGGTGGGATAGACTCAAAGTTATAATTTGGTTCCTGTGGACTTGGTTTAATTTTCCTCAGCTTCAGCTTGAACTTGCATATGAGTAGATGGTGGTCTGTTCTACAATCAGCTCCTGGCGTAGTTTTCACAGCTGATATTGAGCTTCTCCAACGGTTCTTTCTGCAGATGTAATCGATCTGATTCCTATGCATATCATCAGGTGAAATCCATGTGTATAACCTGCGTTTATGTTTCTTATAAAACGTATTTGCAATGAATAAGCCATTGATTGTGCAAAATTCCATCATCCTCTCTCCAGTTCCATTTCTGTCACTGAGTCCTTGTTTTCCAACTACTGAATCTTCTTCTCTGTTCCCAACTTTTGCATTCCAGTCACCCATTATTATCAATGCATCTTGATTGGATGTTCGATTGATCTCCGACTGTAAAAGTTGGTAAAAAATCTTCAATTTCTTCTTCCGTGCCTCTGGTTGTTGGTGCATATATCTGAATGATAGTGGTATTCACTGGACTTCCTTGTAAGCATATGGATATTATCCTGTCACTCACAATATTTTACTTCAAGATGGATCTAGCAATGACTTTCTTAACTATGAAAGCAACCCTGTTTTTCTTCACCTTTTCATCTCCAGAGTAATATATCATGTGATAATCTGACTCAAAATGCCCCATGCCAGTCCATCTCATCTCCCCAATGCCTACTATGTCAATATTTATGCGTTCCATTTCTTCCTTAACAATATCTAATTTTCCAACATACATGGTTCTCACATTCCACCTCCCAATCACTAGTGTCTGCTTACAACTGTTCCTCTCCTTTTGTATTTCCATACCGGAAAGCTCAACCTCAGTTGCCCTTTCTGTTATCTACATGTGTTCTGTGGTACATAGGGTTTTTGGAGGCCTGCTATTTCAGAAGTGGATGGCCAATCCTTCTTCTTAGTCCGTCTTAATCTGAATTTTCAGATTTAGAGAAGTATCAGACAGACAAGCATTTTATAGAAAAGTGAAAGATATATCCCTTATTGTGGAATTAATTATTCGTATCAGTGTTGTCCCTGCCCTTGGCACACGTGTCTTTACCCACTTATTTCCCTTGATCATGCTAATGAGAAAAACCTATACTTGAACCAAGAGGCAGTCCTCAGAACAGAGCAAGGAAGGAAACACTGCATGATTCAAAATTAGGAAGGGCGTACGCCAGGGATATGTCCTGTCTCATACCTTTTCAACCTGTATGCAGAACAGATTATCTGGGAGGCTGGGCTCTATGAGGAGAAATGCGGCATCAGGATTGGTGGAAGATCTATTAACAATATGTGTTATGCAGATGACACAACCCTGCTTGCTAAAACTGATGAGGACCTGAAGCGCTTACTTCAGAGGGTCAAGGACTGCAGCCTCCAATATGGATTGCGGCTCAATGTCAAGAAGACAAGGATTCTCACCACTGGGCCAATTGGCAGCATCAGGATGGATGGTGAAGAGATTGAGATTGTTCACAGCTTTAGTTTGCTTGGCTCCACAGTCAACACTCTCAGCACCAGTAGCCAGGAAATTAAAAGACGTATTGCCATGGGAAAGTCTGCTGTTACGGACCTCTCCAAAGTACTAAAGAGCAATGGTGTCTCTCTGGAGACTAAGGTGCGTCTGATATAGGTCATGGTCTTTGAGGTCACTTCCTATGCATCAGAGAGTTGAACAAAGACTACGGAGGATAGAAGGAGAATTGATGCCTTTGAGCTTTGGTTCCAGAGAAGACTATTGAGGGTACCATGGACTGCTAGGAAAACAAACAGATTCATGCTGGAAAGGGTTAAACTGGGTGGCTCCCTGGAGGCAAGGATTATGAGGCTGTATCTAACATACTTTGGACATGTTGTAAGGAGGGACAGGTCCTTGGAGAGGGACATCATGCTTGGGAGGGTGGAGGGACAGCACAGAAGGGGAAGGCCCTCTCTGAGGTGGATTGACTCAGTGACTGGGGTAATCAGGATGGGTGTATTGGAGATGGTGCGATTGGCCCAGGACAGAGCAGAGTTTAGGGATGTTGTACATAGGGTCGCTATGAGTCTCAAGAGACTCGACGGCACGTAACAACAACAACAGCTCAAAGTTTACGCCTTGAACCACTAGGTCTGGTTTTCCTTTATGCACTACTAATTAGGAAAAGAAAAATCTCTCATTGCCACTTAGTTGAAACACATGCATAGCTGACCTTCCAGAGGGTTTTCAGAGGCTGTGAACTGCACAGGAGCAGATTGCCTATTTTTTTCCCAAGAAGCTGCTCATGTTTTGTTTGACAGGGCAACTCCCTCCCCACTAGGCCACCGGAGCTCCACCAGACAAGACGGCCTGAGCCAGAAACAAGAAACCATTAAGGCCCTATCCTACAAGCATTTCCAACCTATAGTGAACAGAAGCTCTGGTGACCTAGTGGTAAGAAACTGAGGCAATCTCAAAGGCTTTGTAGGAGAAGGATGAGCAATCTTCTCCTGTGTGATAAACTGCCTCTGAAAATCTGCTGGAGGGTCAGCTATGGGCCAATCTGACCCATCAGTACACAACAACAACAGTGAAGAGTAGTCCTAATTTGGTCTTGCTGTTCTTTCGAAGTTGAGGAAATACAGATGTATGTCTTGAAAGGCCACAGTTAGTAGACATATCAGAAGATGATAGAGCTGTTACAGATAGAGAACTCCAGAGACATGAAGATGATCCCATCTTGGCTTCAAAGGAAACTGATCAAAGCATGCATGTAAGGAAACTCCCAAGGCTGGGGGTGGGGAGGTGGGGTGAGGGAGAAATCTCTTGAAAGGATGAAAGGGAAAAATTTCCAGACCTAACAGAGGCTAGAAATAGTTCTTGTTCCCGCCAGTCAGAGTGGAAAATGTCAGAACTCATGGGGCACCAGGTAAAGTACTCAGAAGTATTTTGCCTAGAGATGTGGCAAAATTAGACCTAACCTACATTTTCTTAGGTTCTGCCTGAAAAAATCTTGAAAGCAAAACCTGAAAGGACAAAACTGTTTCCAAGTAATTTAGTGCTCCAGAGTAGTTTAAGAATAGTTATATTAACAGAAAAATATGCAGCACCCAGCAAAGTAATATTTGCAATGCTTAGTACCCAATTAAAATTTAATAAGCATATCCAAGAAGCAGGAATATAGGACATGTAACCAGACAAGGCAAAATAATAAATCAATTGAAACTAATTCATAAATGACGTATATGATAAAATTGAAGCACAAATCCAAAACAACTATGAAATATCATCTCACCACAGCCAGAATAGAAAAATTTAACAAAACAGCAAGCAATAAATGCTGGCGAGGTTGTGGAGAAAGTGGAACCATTATTCACTGTTGGTGGGAGTGTAAAATGGTGCAACCACTGTGGAAGTCAGTATGGCGCTTTCTCAAAAAGTTGCAAATAGAAATACCATTTAACCCAGCAATCCCACTACTGGGAATATACCCCAAAGAAACCATAACCGCCACCCAAGCAGATATATGTACACCCATGTTTATCACGGCTTTGTTCACAATAGCAAGGAGTTAGAAACAACCTAAGTGCCCATCAATAAATGAATGGATAGAGAAGCTGTGGTATATTCACGCAATGGAATACTACACTGCATTGAAAAGCAAAGAACTTATGCAATATTATTAAAAATATTGACCCTGGAGGACATTATGCTGAGTGAAGTATCTCAGTCACAAAAGGACAAATACTGCATGGTGCCACTGTTGCAAAACTGGACTGACATCGGGGTTGTGGGGAGACTGAGAAAGATAGGTTTAATAATAAATATTGCATTGAAACAGATGAGGGAGAAAACAGTTTAAAAGGGATATGTGATTGAATATTTTTGTCATGACAGGAGTACAGTGTGAAGGCTGCATAGTGGAGTGGACCTCAGGGGAAGGGGTTGTAAAACAGTGAAATAATTTTTCTGTTACTTTTCCAAGAGGGTAGTGTACTGGGAGGGAGGGTTGGGAGGGGAGAAAAGTGCAACAATGAATGAATGGAAATCCAAAGTCTCTGTAAATTTTCATTGAAATTAATAATAAATTATAAAAAACACACACACAAAAAGTTGAAGCACAAATCCATTAAAACCATTCTGTATGTATTCCATATGTTCAAGAAACTGGAGCAAAGAATATGTATGGCTAGTAGAGATGGAGAGATATTTTTTTAAAGACTCAAATAGAAAGTCTATGAAATCTATAATATCTAAGATGTAAGATGGGTTGAGATTAAAACAGATAAGACATTGGAGAACAAAAGTTTTGTGGACTCGAATACATATCAAAAGAAATGGAAAAAAGAGAAAATGATTAAAAGAAATTAACAAGCATCAGTGAACACTACAGTTACTTCCTATGTATGTACAACTGGAGCTCTTATTTTCCATAAACAAGAAAGAGAAGGCATTTCTCCAAATTAATAAAGGTTATTAATAAAAAAATCCCCTCTATAGTTGACATAATACTTATGGTGAAAAAATGCATTCTTTCCCCAGAAAATTAGAAAAAACACAAGGATATTGTCCCTCCATCATGGAATGAACTGTGCCCCTCCTCAAATGAATAGGATATAATTTTCAGTGTTTTGAATGTAGTGAAGTAATGTAGCAATTACATAATGACTTCTTAGATGTAGCACTTTTAAACTCATCACATTGTGATGTAATAAGAGTTTCTTTGGTATGTGACCTGCAATATCTCTAACTTATAAAAGATAAAAGGAGAAAAAAGTGTTCTTCTAAGAAGAAAAGGTCCAGAAGCAAAAAAAGTTCCTTTGGACACAAGTCTCTGTTCTAGCGATCCTCTCAACACTGGAGAAGCTCAAGACACATGGACATCTTCAAGTAATGCCGCTCCCACAGATATTGAAAGGATATGAGGTCTTTACTCTAAAACTGACACAGAGAGAAAGCCTTTCCCTAGAGCTTGCAAGTTCTATTCAGACTTTCTTGCATCATACACAATATATAAATACAATTCTGCTTGTTAAAGTTGTGGTATTTCTGTTTATAGCAGCACTAGATAAAACTAATACACTCTCACTACTTCTATTAAGTACTGTAATGGATATTGTAATACATTAATAAAGCAAGAAAAATACAATACATACAGATTAAAAAAGAAGTAAACTTGTATTTCTTGAAGACATTATCTATGTAGAAAATCTTATGTAATCTATCCCTGCAATCCCAAACCAATGCTGTTCCAATTCACCAGCTGCTCCACAGGAAAAGGATGGGTGGTCTCCTCCTGTGCAATTAACTGCCTCTGAAAACTGGCTGGAGGGTCAGCTATGGGTGAGTTCTGACTTGACAGCACTCAGCGACAGCAACAACAACAATAACCCCCCCCCAAAAAAACCTCCCCTACTTTCACTATTAGATTAGAAGGATTGCAGGATATAAGAGCAATTTCTAAAAATAAATTTTTCTATATACTCTCAATTTTGTTGCTGTTAGTACTGTTGAGTTGTAACTGACGTGCAGCTGACCCTCCAGTGGGTTTTCGAAGGCAGTAAATCATACAGAAGGAGACTGCCTATCTTTCTCCTGCACAGCAGCTGGTGGGACCAAGTGTCTTTGAGTTGGCAGTGCAGCTCCTTACTACAAAACCATCCGACCTCCCTAGGTACTACTGATAACCTATATATACCTAGACTAAGAAGTGGTTATCAAACAGAACAAGGAAACACTGGATCGTTTAAAATCAAGAAAGGTGTGCATCAAAGGCTTTATCCTCTCTCCATATCATTCTGTCTTGTATGCTGAGCAAACAATCTGACAAGCTGGGCTCTACGAAAAAGAATGAGGCATCAGGGTTGGAGGCAAACTCATCAACAACCTGCTTTATGCAGATGACATTAACTTTGCTTTCAGAAAGGGAAGGAAACTTGAAGCACTTACTGCAGAAAATCAAAGAACACAGCCTTAAATATGTGTTTCATCTCAGCAGTGAGAAAAACCCTTACCATCAAACAGTAGGCAACATCATGAGAGGTGGATAAAAGACTGAAGTTGTCTACAATTTCATTTTACTTTCATCACAATCAACACTAAAGGTAACAGCAATCAAGAATCAAAACATGTGCAAAAGTCCAAAAAGAGAAGTGAAGGACAGGAAAATCATGAGGACAACAAAATGGACAGTGAGGGGAGGGGTGAAATAAATAGGAAAGGTCCAGTGGGGACCTAAAAAGACAGAGTAATAGTAGGCATAGATCAACGCTCATTAATTTTATCCAATACAAGGTGTGTTTGTGTATGAGTGACCACTTAAAACACAACGTGAATGTAGGAATGTGTGAAATGCAATTTACATGAATGATACACACAATGTATATGAATTTTGTATGGCCTGATCCAGGCCATAGTCTTTGCAATTACTTGCTATGTGTTGGAAAGCTGGACAATGACTAGGGATGACCAAAAGATAATTGATGCCTTTGAGTTGTGGTGCTGGAGGATTCTTATCCAATACCACAGCTTAAACACATCAATTTTCCTTTTATCATCTCTAGTCATTGTTCAGCTCTCTGACACATAGCAAGTGATTGCAAAGACCATGGCCTGCATCAGGCACATCCTAGCCTCAAGAGTGACATCATTGCTCTTCAGTACTTTGGAGAGGTCCCTAACAGCAGACTTTCCCATGGCAATATGTCTTTTAATTTCCTGGCTGCTGGTGCCATGAGTGTTGATTGTGGAGCCAAGCAAACTAAAGCTGTTAACATTCTCAATCTCTTCACCTTCTATCCTGATGCTGCCAATTGGCCCAGCGGTAAGAATCTTTGTTTTCTTCATATGGAGCTTCAATTCATATTGAAGGCTGCAGCCCTGACCCTCTGCAGCAAGCACTTCAAGTTTTCTTCAGTTTCAGCAAGCAGGGTTGTGTCATCTGCATAACACAGATTGTTGATGAATCTTCCTCCAATCCTGATGCCACATTTCTCTTCATACAGCCCAGCATCCTGGATAATCTGTTCTGCATATAGATTGAAAGGTATGGAGATAGGACACATCCCTGGCACACACCCTTCCCAGTTTTGAACTATGTAGTGCTTCCTTAAAACAAGCTGGGAAGCAGGAGTGGCTTCCACTTCTGAAATGGAAACTCTATAAACATGGAGAAACAACCAAAGTTATCCAAGTGTTCAGGTCTTTAGTTCATAGGGTCCCTATGAGTTGTCTACAATTCGACGGCAATTAACAACGGATAGAAAGTTATACTACCAAGCCAAAGGTGAGTGATTTTAAACTGCGGCACTCAGGCCTGGATTAAATTGTTTTTTTTTTTTGTTTTTTTTGTCAAACATTCTTCTAAGTGGTACAGCACTGGTCTGTGCATTGTTGGACAGCAGTAACTCATGGATGCTGTGATGCTAAACACCGTGACACTGATGTGCCAAATGTGATAATGTTTATTCATGGTGGACAGTGTTTGCTGGAACTCCTCAATTAAAACAAGCTTGGAGCAGGAGTGGCATCCACTTCTGAAACTATGTACACGGAGAAATGACCAAAGTTATACAAGTGCTCAGGTCTTTCGGTCATAGAGTCACTATGAGCCATCTACAACTCAACGTTTAATCATGCTAATGCGAAACCTATACTTGGACCAAGAGGCAGTTGTCAGAACAGAGCAGGGCAACACTGCATGGTTCAAAATTGAGAAGGGTGTACACCAGGGATGTGTCCTATCTCCATACCTTTTCAACATGTATGCAGAGCAGATTACCCAAGAGGCTGGGCTCTATGAGGAGAAGCGTGGCGTTAGGATTGGTGGAAGATATATCAACAATCTCCATTATGCAGATGACACAACCCTGCTCGCTGAAACTGAGGAGGACCTCATGCACTTACTGCAGAGGGTCAAGGACTGCAGCCTTGAGTATGGACTGAGGCTCAATGTCAAGAAGACAAAGATTCTCACCACTGGACCAATTGGTAGCATTGGGATGGATGGCGAAGAGATTGAGATTGTTCACAGCTTCAGTTTGCTCGGCTCCATGGTCAACACTCTTGGCACCAGTAGCCAGGAAATTAAAAAAACGTATTGTGATGGGAAAGTCTGCGGTTAGGGACCTCTCTAAAGTACTCAAGAGCAACGTTGTCTCTCTGGAGACTAAGGTGCATCCGATACAGGCCATGGTCTTTGCAATCACTTGTTATGCATCAGAGAGTTGGACAATGACTAGGGACGATAGAAGGAGAATTGACGCCTTTGAGCTGTGGTGCTGGAGAGAGTATTGGATGTTCCACGGACTGCCAAGAAAACAAACAGGTCCATCCTAGAGAGGGTTAGACGAGGCTACTCCTTGGAGGCAAGAACTCTGGGGCTTCATCTGGCATACTTTGGACATGTTATAAGGAGAGACAGGTCCTTGGAGAGGGACATCATGCTTGGTAGGGTAGAGGGACAGCGCAGGAGGGGAAGACCCTCTATGAGGTGGACTGATTCAGTGACTGGGGTAATCGGGATGGGTGTGTCAGAGGCAGTGTGATTGGCACAGGATAGAGCAGGGTTTAGGGCTGTTGTACATAGGGTCGCTATGAGTAGCAAACGACTCGACGGCACATAACAACAACAACTCAACGACACTTAACAACAGTGTTTCCTTGCTCTCTTCTGAAGACTGCCTGCTGGTCCAAGTATAAGTTTCATATTAGCATGATCAAGGACGTAGTTAATAAAATAAAGACAAGACACAGTTGGGGAAGACATTTTTGCAAATCCTGCCTCTGATAAAGGTCTGGTAACTAGAAGATATAAATATTCCAAAATTCCGTACCCCTAGAAAAGATACCAACCAGCTTTAAAAAGACAAATGTTTTAAGTATACGATTCACCAAAGATATATTTATAGGAAATGTACAAATGAAAAGATGTTCAACATCATTAGTTATCAGGGAGATTATATATCTATATCTATCTCTATCTCTGTCTCTGTCTCTATCTCTATCTCTATCTCTATCTCTACAATGACTACTAGATGCCTATTCTATTATTGCTACAGTGTTGGGACTGACTAGAGCGGATGCTCCAGTGCACTTTTAGAAGCTATAAGCTGCAAAGAAGGAAACTGCTCATCTTTTCCTACAGAGAACTAGTGCCTGCCTTCGGATTGACAGCACAAGTGGTTGGCACTAGGCCACTAGAATTTTCTACATGCCTATTAGAATATCTGAAATGAAAATTTCTGACCACATTAGGTTTTGGCCAGGATAAGGAGAAATTGTAACTCTCGGACATTACCTTTAGGGATGTAATATGGTACATGTTTTTAGAAGAAAAATCTTTTGGTATCTTTTCAAGCAATGAAATATACTTAACTATGACATTGCCTTATGATTCCATACTAGACATTTACCCAGTGAAATAAGAAACTGATTTCCATACAAGGACATGCAGAAATATTTGTAGCTGTCTTATTTTTAATAGTTCAAATCAACAAAAAGCAAATTAAAAACAACCAAAGTTTGTCTTCAGCTGATTAGCTCTAATAATAATGACATAGCCATACAATGAAACACTATGCATAAAGAAGAATTAATGAACTAATAATAGATATGAGAGCATAGATAAATCTCAGTGTCATGACTCTGAGTGAAAGAAGCTAGACAAAACAACAGTATGGATTGCCTGATTCCATTTACATGAAACTATAAAAAGCATAACCTGTAAATTTAAAGTGACAGAAAGCAGATGAGTGGTTCCCTGGATTAGGAAAAATGAGTAAGTTCACAAGGGACCAAAGGAAACTTTGGGGACTAATGGGTCTTTTGACTGTAGTGATGGTTTCCTGGGTATATTCATATACCAACATACATTAAAGTGTACAGGGATCCCTTGTGGTGTGGTCTGTAGAGAATTGTGCTACAAACTCAAAGACTAAGTTTTTCTGGCAGGTTGAATCCACCAGATGCCATGAAGGAGAAATATGGACAATATCCTCCCGTTCAATTTACAGGATTGGAAACCCTTTGGAGGGTCAAATGGGAATCATCCTACCTGAGAACATCTTCAAAGCCCTGATTTCCAAATATATTCATAGGCACCAAGGGTAAGGAATTGACTTCACAGCAATGAGTGAGTTTCTATCCTTCCATTCCTCCAATGATGATAGTGGTAGGAATGAGGATTATTAAATGGGCAAATATTCAGCTTGCAATATATGGCTAAACCTCTCAAGGGATCTTTAAAAAAAGAGATAATTATTATCTTAAGATAATAACTCTTTAATGGTAGAATTATACTCCAACTCATAACTCTTTCACTAAGTATCTGCCAGTTTACCACAATATGGTGGTTTGTGTTGAGATGATGCTAGAAGTTCTACCACTGATATTTCTGACACCAACAAATCACCCATGGTAGAAAGGTTTCCAGACTAAAACAGACTAGGAAGAAAGACCTGGTGATCTGCTTCTGAAAAATAACTAACAAAAACCTTAAGTCACAACAGAACATTGCCTGACTCATTTGCTTTGGACATGTTGTTGGGAGGGATTATTGCCAGACAAAACCCATAATGTTTAGTGAAGTTGAGATAGTGTCAACAAGAGTGTGGAAGATCTCCAATGAAATGAGTTGGCACAAGAACTACAATAATGGACTTAAACATTCCAGTGACCTTGAGGATGACTCAGGACTGGACGATGTTTCATTCTGTTGGAAGTCACCATGAGTCAAAGCTCTTTGCACATGATACTGAAAGATGCTCTCAGATATCCAGGTGCCTAAAACTCTTTCCATGGTAAGATATGTATACTAACTTTACAAAACCAAACCCACTATCACTGAGTTGATTCCAACTCATAGTTCCCTCCACTTGGGTTTCAGAGGTAATAAATCTTTACATAAGGAGTAGCTGGTGGGTTAAAACTTCTAGCATTTTGGTTCACAGCCACCACAATATGCCTATATATATCTTTTATATGTTGTTGTTGTTATGTGCTGCCGAGTCGTTTGCGACTCATAGCGACCCTTTGTACAACAGCCCTAAACCCTGCTCTATCCTGTGCCAATCTCATTGCCTCTGACACACCCATCCCAATTACCCCAGTCACTGAATCAATCCACCTCATAGAGGGTCTTCCCCTCCTGCGCCGTCCCTCCACTCTGCCCAGCATGATGTCCCTCTCCAAAGACATGTCTCTCCTTACAACATGTCCAAAGTATGTCAGGCGAAGCCCCAGAAACCTTGCCTCCAAGGAGCAGCCTGGTTTAACCCTCTCTAGGATGAATCTGTTTGTTTTCTTGGCAGTCCATGGTACATTCAGTACTCTTCTCCAACACCACAGCTCAAAGGTGTCAATTCTCCTTCTATCGTCCTTAGTCATTGTCCAACTCTCTGATGCATAACAAGTGATTGCAAAGACCATGGCCTGTATCAGGTGCACCTTAGTCTCCAGAGAGACACTGTTGCTCTTGAGTACTTTAGAGAGGTCCCTAACCACAGACTTTCCCATCACAATACGTTTTTTGTATTTCCTGGCCACTGGTGCCAAGAATGTTGACCGTGGAGCCGAGCAAACTGAAGCTGTGAACAATCTCCATCTCTTCACCATCCATCCTGATGCTACCGATTGGTCCAGTGGTGAGAATTTTTGTCTTCTTGACATTGAGCCTCGGTCCATATTGAAGGCTGCAGTCCTTGATCCTCTGCAGTAAGTGCATGAGGTCCTCCTCAGTTTCAGCGAGCAGGGTTGTGCCATCTGCATAATGGAGATTGTTGATAGATCGTCCACCAATCCTAACGCCACGCTTCTCCTCATAGAGCCTATATATATATATATATATGTATCATATATATATTTGTTGTTGTTGTTATGTGCCGTCGAGTCGTTTTCGACTCATAGTGACCCTTTGTACAACAGCCCTAAACCCTGCTCTATCCTGCGCCAAACGCACTGCCTCTGACACACCCATCCCGATTACCCCAGTTGCCAAATCAATCCATCTCATAGAGGGTCTTCCCCTCCTGCGCTGTCCCTCCACCCTCCCAAGCATGATGTCCCTCTCCAAGGACCCGTCCCTCCTTGCAACGTGTCCAAAGTATGTCAGACGAAGCCCCAGAATCCTTGCCTCCAAGGAGTAGCTTGGTTTAATCCTCTCCAAGATTAATCTCTTTGTTTTCCTGGCAGTCCATCGTACATTCAGTACTCCAGCACCACAGCTCAAAAGCATCCACTCTTCTTCTGTCCTCCCTAGTCATTGTCCAACTCTCTGATGCATAACAAGTGATTGCAAATCCATGGCCTGTATCAGGTGCACCTTAGTCTCCAGAGAGACACCGTTGTGTGTGTATATATATATATATATATATATATATATATCTACACACACACACACACATCCCCATGTATATACACACACAAATATGTACATGTATACGTATATATATATATTTATGTGTGGTTTTTTCACTCCAAACTCTACAGAAAAGTAATAGAATCAAATATGTGTGCTTTCCATTTTTACATAAGAAATTGAAATGCAAATATAAGGCTGCAGCCAACTTTGGTATAGTTTCAGATGTTGCTAATGCCTTTTAGCTCAATATTCCTATTAATGAGCTGGAGGATGAAGTGAAGAGCAATGTGGAAAAATTTGCTGATGACACAAAAGCATTTACATTGGTGAGAGCCAAGTGGACTGTGAGGAACTTCAGATGGATCTAATAAAGCTGGATGGCTGAACACACATGAAGTCTGATAAAATTTTCCAGATAAGGGCAAAAGGTAACAGAAATTTTAAAAGAAACCATTTAAACTTCACATAATCTAAGCAGTACACACTGATGGATTTAGAATTTATGTTAATCTCACAGGAACAAGACATTGTAGGAATCACGGTAAGCAAATTTAAGAAAATATTTCCATCAAACTGTGTGATCTACAATAGTCATGAGAAGAAGGTAGAAAGATCTTGACTACATACTTAAAGAAAAATTTAAAAATCCAGGAACATGTATAGAAATTGTGTACCAACCTAACAACTTTTCTTTTAGCTTTTTTCTGGTGTTTTCCATCACTCCCTGCTGCCTTCCCTTCTACAGCCTCCACCCTCTACTCTGCTTCTGGAAAATGACTCCTTCCCCCGACTCCAGAAAATAAAGCAAGATTGATCCAAACCATTCTTACTCTGAGTGTGATTGTAAGGCCAGAAGCATCAGAAACTCCAGGAAACTTATTATAATACAAAAAAGCAGACTTACTGATCATCAAGCCAATTATAAATCACAGTACCCCATATGAGTGTAGAACTGTGCCATAAGGCATCCATGGCTCTGAACCAACGACCTTCCTGATAGAAGCCAAGCACTTAACCACTGTGCCACCAGAGGTCCTTAGAAACTTGTTAACTCACTTGCTCATTGCTGTCTAGTTGATACTATAAATTACAGGAAGAGATTTCCTATCTTTCTCCTGAGAAGTCAGACTCAAGCAGATTTGAACTGCCAGAGAGGACTGGCCTTTGGGTTAACATTAGAATTTCCTATGGAGTAGGACACCAGAGTTCATTAGGAAAGTTTTTAGAAATGTCACTTAGCAGGTCCTACCTCCAATATTCATAAACTCTGGTGATAGAGACCAGTAATCTGTATTTTAATAGACCTTGCAAGATATTCCAATTCATGTTTGAATCCAAGTTTGAAAACCATTGGTCTCAATCATAGTTCTATTCTCTTCTACCATACTACATTCTATCTATACTATATATAGGTGATATATGACCCAGTTCAGATCGATGAGATATAAATGAAAGTCTACTTCAAAGTTGTAAGAAAGGTCCATCTTTCCAATATAAAGAAGAAGATACTGAAGCCTTTGACCATAGGTATGTGAGGATGTGATGTCTGGAGCCACAGCAGGCATCTTGTGATTATGAGGGAGAATACTTGAAGGAAAACAGTTGAGCAAAAAGACCAAATAGCATTGGATAAACCAATCTTGACACAACGTGGATATTCAGGATGGCTGCCTGAGTAAGGAAGTAAAACTTTTTTGGTCTAGTATGTTTTTTCTCTTGCATCTGAAAGCACTCCTCAGAAAAGTTTCTCTCCTCTCGGTGGTACCAAGGAAAAAGATATGAACTTTTTTTTTTTTAGCTTGTCAGCAACTGTTCAGTAATAGTGAAGGGAAAACACCAAACAAATAAAAAAACAAGGACCACAAATCATTTCCTTGCTATTACCTGAACAAATGAAAACAATAATTCCTAATCTTAAAGCAAGTATATTTTTAAATTTTTCTACCTTTTAACAATGAATTTGAGCATCTCATAGATTGTAATGATGGAACAGGACAAGTTGAGAACTGTTGTTTATCAGGTTGCTATGAGTTGTAAGCAACTGGACGGCACCCAACAACAGCAACAACTTTGATGTGAAGCATTTATCACTGAGTATTAGAATACTTACCTTTTTTTTTTAAAAAAAAGAAATAATTTCTATTAAAGTTTACAGAGATTTTAGATTTCCATTCATTCATTGTTGCACACTTTCCTCCCTGCATGCCCATCCTCCCCAGTTTGTTTTTCTCTTTGAAAAGAAAAAAATTCTTTCATTGTTATACATACCCCTTCCCCTCAAGTCCACTCCACTATGCAGCTTTCATTCTCTACTCTTGTCATGACAATAATACCTAATCATATATTCCTCTTAAACTGTTCTCTCCCTCATCTGTTTCAATGCAGTATACATTATTTATCCCCTCTTAGTTTCTCTCCAATCTTGATGTCAGTCCTGCTTTACAACAGTTGCACTATGCAGTATTTGTCCTTTCGCGACAGAGATATTTCACTCAGCATAATGTCCTCCAGGGTCACCCATTTAGAGTAATATTGCGTGAGTTCCTTGTTTTTCAATTCAGGGTAGTATTCCATTGTGTGAATATACCAGAGCGTCTCTATCCATTTGTTTGTTGATGGGCACTTGGGTTGTTTCCAACTCTTTGCTATTGTGAACAAAGTCGCAATAAATATGGGTGAGCATATATCTGCCTGGGTGGCAGTTATGTTTTCTTTAGGGTATATACCCAGATAGAGGAATCGCTGAGTCAAATGGTATTTCTATTTCCAACTTTTTGAGAAAACGCCATACAGCCTTCCATAGTGGTTACACCATTTTACACTCCCACCAACAGTGAATAAGGGTTCCAGTTTCTCTACAACCTCATCAGCATTTTTTGTTTGCCGCTCTGTTATATTTTGCTATTCTTTTTTTTTTTTACCGGACAGAGTTTAATGTTATATAGAAATATGCCATAGATGCGGCAGTGATGGCAAAGGAAATAGATCTTTCGGAAGCAAAAAGATTTAAGAGGAAAAGGAGATCGTGCCATATCGCAAACTCTGATAGTACAGTTTGAACCCTCCCACGTTGCTCTCTCCTCATCTCTTTTTTGCTGCTTGCATTTCCCTTCGCCACCAGTGTTAAGTGTGTACCTCCCCGCACAAATTTTGCTATTCTTACTGGGGTGAGATGATATCTAATAGTTGTTTTGATTTGCATCTCTCTTAGAACTAGGGATTTTGAACATTTCTTCATTTATTTGTTGGCCATCTGAATGTCTTCTTTGGTGAAGTGTCTGTTCATATCCTGTGTCTATTTTTCAATTGCTTTATTTACCTTTATCTTGTTGTGGTGCTCAAGTATTTTATAAACTCTAGATTTAAGTCCCTTATCAACATACAAAAATCAATTGGATTTCTCTACAGTGACAAAGAAAAAACAGAACAGTAGCTTAGAAAAACATTACCCTTCACAATTGCTAATCACAAGATTAAATACCTGGCAGTAAATATAATCAGAAGCACAAAAGATCCATTAAAAGAAAATTCTAAAACTTTACTACAAGAAACAAAGAGAGACCTGGAGAAGTGGAGGAATATCCCTTGCTCATGGATGGGAAGGCTCAGTATTGTGAAATGACAATACTACCAAAGGCAATTTACACATTCAATGCAATCCCACTACAAATACCAATTGCATTCTTCAGCGAGATGGAAAAGGCAATCTCCAAATTCATTTGGAATGGAAAGAGGCCCCGAATAAGCAAAGCACTCCTTAAAAAGATAAATAAGGATACTTGGAAGACTGCTTATGTTCTGGATTAGGACTACTAGAGTTCTTCCAAGTTTTTCTTTAATGAAGTTTATAGTCCTTGGTTTTAGTCCTAGATCCACGATCCACCTTGAGTTGGTTTTTGTATATGGAGTGAGGTGTGGATCTTGCTTGAGTCTTCTGCAGATATTTTTCCAATTTGCCAGCACAATGTGTTAAAAAGGCTATCATTTCCCCACTTAACTGATTTCATTTCCTTGTCAAAAATCAGTTGACCATATGTAGATGGGCTGATTTCTGGATTCTCAATTCTATTCCATTGATCTATGTGTCTATCATTGTACCAGTACCATGCTGTCTTAACCACCACGGCAGTGTAGTAGGATTTGAAACCAGGGAGTGAGATGTCTCCTACCTTTTTTCTATTTTTAAGGAGTGCTTTGCTTATTCGGGGCCATGAGTTCTCTTTCTATCATCCCTAGTCACCATCCAGCTCTCTTATGCATAGCACACAATTGCGAAGACTATGGCCCAGATCAGGCGCACCTTAGTCTCCAGCCTGGTGTCATTGCACTTTAGTACACTGGAGAAGTCTCTGACAACTGACTTTCCCAATGCAATTTGTCTTTTGATTTCCTGACTGCTGGTACCAAGAGTGTTGATTGTGGAACCAAGCTAACTAAAACTGTTAAATATCTCAATCACTACACTATCCATACTGATGCTGCTAATTGGCCCAGGAGTGAGAATCTTTGTTTTCTTGATGGTGAGCTTCAATCCATATTGAAGGCTGAAGGCTGCAGTCCTTGATCCTCCACAGCAAGTGCTTCAGGTCCTCCTCAGTTTTAGCAAGCAGGGTTTTATTATCTATGTAACACAGGTTATTGATGAATCTTCCATCAATGCAGATGCCACATTCCTCCTTGTACAGTCCAGCATACTGGATGATCTGTTTTGGATACAAATTGAAAAGGTATGGAGACAGAATACATCCCTGGCATACACCCTTTCTAATTTTGAGCCATGCAGTGTTTCCTTGTTTTGTTCTGACAACTGCCTCTTGGCTGAAGTATAGTTTTCACATAAGCATAATCAAATGTTCTGGGGTTCCCATTCTTCTCAGAATCAAGCACAGTTTGTGATCCACATAGTCAAACGCCTTTGCATAGTCAATGAAACACAGATGCCAAGATCCACCTAACATTAGCTATAATATTGCTTGTACTACAGCCTCTTCTAAACACAGCCTGCACATCTGGAAGTTCTATGTTGAAGTGTTGCTCCAGTTGTTTTTGGATAATTTTCAGCAGAATCTTGTTTGCATGTGATATCAATAATATTATTTGATAATTTCTGCACTCTCTTGGGTCACCCTTCTTTGGAATGGGGTACATTAGGTGATAATATCTATGAGATTGAGTTGGTTTACTGTGTGGCTTAATTCTTCAACATCTTTGTTCAGTTTTTTCTTGTAGTTCTATCTTTTCTTAAGAGTGATGTATTGGAGTCTCCAACTACTATGTTGTTGTTATGTGCCGTCAAGTCGCTTGTGACTCATAGCGACGCTATATCCAACAGCCCTAAACTCTGCTCTGTCCTGTGCCAATCACACCGTCTCCAATACACCTATCCCAATTACCACAGTCACAGAATCAATCCACGCTCTGTACTGTGACAATCACACCGTCTCCGATACACCCATCCCCATTTCCCCAGTCACTGAATCAATCCACCTCATAGGGGCCTTCCCCTCCTGCACTGTCCCCCCCCCCAAAGCATGATGTCCCTCTCCAAGGACCAGTTCCTCCTTGCAACATGTCCAGAGTATGTTAGACGGAGCCTCAGAATCCTTGCCTCCAAGGAGCTGCCCAATTTGACCTTTTCCAGGATGAATCTGTTTGTTTTCCTAGCAGTCCATGGTACCCTCAATACTCTTCTTCAGCACCACAGCTCAAAGGCATCAATTCTCCTTCTATCCTCCTTAGTCATTGTCCAACTCTCTGATGCATAGCAAGTGATTGCAAAGACCATGGCCTGTATCAGACACACCTTAGTCTCCAGAGAGACATCATTGCTCTTCAGTACTTTGGAGAGGTCCCTAACAGCAGACTTTCCCATAGCAATACGTCTTTTAATTTCCTGGCTACTGGTGCCAAGAGTGTTGACTATGGAGCCAAACAAACTAAAGTTGTGAACAATCTCAATCTCTTCACTATCCATCCTGATGCTGCCAATTGGCCCAGTGGTGAGAATCTTTGTCTTCTTGACATTGAGCCTCAATCCATATTGGAGGCTGTAGTCCTTGACACTCTGAAAGCAAGCGCTTCAGGTTCTCCTCCATTTCAACAAGCAGGGTTGTGTCATTTGCATATCGCAGATTGTTGATAGCTCTTCCACCAATCTTGACACCACAGTCCTCATAGAGCCCAGCCTCCCGGATAATCAAGTGTTTATTTCCTTTTTTGTTTTATTAATGTTTGTTTTGATATATATATTTTGATCTTTCATTTGATGCATTCATATTTAAAATTGTTATGTCTTCTTTTTCTATTGTCCCTTTAATCAATATGCAGTGACCTTCCCTGCCCTTTGTGACGGTTTTTACATGGAAATTTATTTTATCAGAGATTAATATCGCTACTCCTGCTTTTTTCTGGTTGCCATTTGCTTGGTATAATTTTTTCCACCCTTTTATTTTTAATCTTTCTTTATCTTTATTTTTCAGCTATGTCTCTTTGGGGTTTTTATCCAATTTTCTACATGTTTTCTCTTAAGTGGTGCATTTAAACCATTCACATTCAGTGTGATTATTGAGAGGCACGGTTTTATTACTATCATTTTGTTGAGTTCCTTTTGGTGTTGTTGCTAATTACTTTGGTCCATGCTGCTTTCTGTGGCACCTCTGTAAGAAGGACATCTCTCAGTCTTTCCTGCAATGCTGGTCTTGCTTTCACAAACTCCTTTACATTCTGGTTTTTTTTTTGGGGGGGGACTATCTTGATCTCTCCTTCATATTTGATGGACAATTTTGTTGGGTACAGTATTCTTGGTTGACAGTTGTGTTCTCTGAGTGTTCAATATATGTCATTCCACTGTCGTCTTGCTCACATGGTTTCTGCTGAGAAATCAGCACTTAATCTTACCTTCTCTCCCTTGTAGGTTACTCCCTGTTTCTCCTTGCTGCTTTCAGAATTCACTCCTTATCTTTGGTCTGGCAAATTTGACTATGATATATCTGGGTGGTTTCCTTTTGGAGTCTATTCTATATGGTGTTCACTCAGCTTTTTTTAATGCATATTCTTCCATTCTTTGTTATGCCTGGGAAGTTTTCTTCTAGTAATTTTCCCACCATTTTTTCAGTGCCATTCCTTGCTTCTTCCTGTTCTGGGATTTTGATGATGTGCATGTTATTTTTCATGATAGTGTCCCACATTATTATTCAGTTTTCTTTTTTTTTGTCCTTTTTGATTCTGCTTTTTTGCTCTAGCACATCAGTGGTGACAATTCTATCTTCTATTTCATTGGTTATATGTTCCATTTCTTCAACTCTGTTTATATGTCACTCCATCTTGTTGACAGCATCTGAAACATTGGACCTCATATTTCAGATCATGGTTTCTTATTTTTCCAGAGCCTCTAATGCCTCATTTATTCTATCTGCATTGTTTTGGATTTTTTTTTAAGTCTCTCTGATTTTTCTTGTAGTGTCCTGTAATTCTTCAAGTTTGTCTTTCTTCCATTGAATACTCAATCATTGTTCTTTTAATTCTGTGTCAGAAAGTTCCATCAGACTTTCTGGCTTCAGGAAATCCATTGATACTGTGTCACTTTTTAATTTTTTTTTTTGAGGGGTTGACATCTTGCTTTGCACTTGTGTAGGTTGTGAAGTAGCCTGCTTCTTACATGACATTGCTGTGGTAGAGTTTTTCATACCTGAGGTGATGATAGGTTCTTGATGAAGTCCCTGCTGTAGAAGAAGGCGGGGTAGCTACCCTGCCTGTGTTTCTCTCTGAACTTCTGACCCAAGGGAAGGTTCAGTTTAGGGCCTGTGAGATTAGCCTCTTGTTGCACCTCAGTCAGACCAAGGCACTCAGGATTAAAAGCAAGTTAGTTGACTGGACGTGGAGGCATGGGTGCAAGGCAGAACACGTGCAGGGCAGATACAGCCATAGAGAAGGCATGTGCAGGGCCCTCACTCAGATTCCAGACGTTCAGCTCTTGCTTTGCAGCTCTTGCCCAGCAGGGCTCTGGGATCAGTGGGGCTCTGGGTCCAGCAGGGCTCTACGCCCAGCAAGGCTTAAGAAAAGTCAGTCAAATTCCCACTATCTTGCTTGCTTCATGTGGGTGGGTCTGACAGCAGCTTGGCTGGCGGCCCCCACTGTGGCTTGGCTAGCGGCTCCCGCTGTGGCTTGCTGCTCCTGTGGCTCACAAACTAACTGTTTTAATAATATTTTTCACTCAAATTCCTACTGTTCTGCTCTCTCCCTGTGTCTCACTACCTGGACATTGCTCCCTGTGCATTGCTTCCTGCACATAACTCCCTGCACATCACTCCCTTGAATGCTTTCCTTTCATGCTTTGATTCCCAGTCAGTGCACCTCATGTGGAGCCACCATCTGTCAGTGGAAGCTTGCATGTTGCTATGATGCTAAATGAGTTTCACTATAGCTTCAGACAAAGATGGTCTAGAAGTCAAGATCTGGTGATCCACTTTTCAGAGTCAGACAGTGAAAATCCAATGGACCACAGCTGTCTGATCACAAACAGTCATGAGGATTGTATACAGTCAGGAAGTATGTTTCTTTGTCTACCAGGTCACTGAGTCAATGGTAGTAGCTAATATCTACTAATTTGATATGACCACTCACTGCTGTTGAGTTAATTTGGCTCCTAAGGACCTTTCATGGGGATTCAACAGCTGAAAATCTTTATGGAAGGAGACTGTTCACCTTTCTTTCATAAAGCAGCAGACAAACTCAAACAGTCATCCTTTTGGTTAATAATCAAACATGTTATCCACCTCAATGACAGAACCTTACTTCAACTGTTGTTGTTGTAGACCATAAAATAGAATCCAACATTCCAACATGTAGCTACCCTCCAGTGTTTCAGAAGAAATAGACTACACAGGAGGAGATAGATAGTCCATCTTTCTCCCTCAGAGTAGCTGGTGGATTCAAACCACCTGCCTTTGGATAGGCAGTGCAAATATACAGTATTAATATAATATATATTTTTCTCACATAGTCAGTACAGGAGAGGAAGACCCTGATTGATATGGCTTGCCACAGTGACTGTGACATGGATTCAGGTGTGTCAGACGTGGTAAGGTTGGCTCAGGATAGGGCAGGATTCAGAACTATTGTTCATAGGGTTGCTATGAGTCATAGTCAACTTGACTGCATATAATAGCAACAACAACAGCATTAATATAACATCTTTACTAAGATGATTTTCCTCTGTCCCACCTAGAGTCAGCATATAAAGTATCTAATTCAAAATTTGAAGGGGTAAATTTCAGAGATCTGGAAGAGCTTGATCTCACTTTGAAAGTTGAAGTTGTACCCAAAGCAGTTTAGTTGTCTTTAAAAATCCATTCTAGATTGACCACTTAAGAATCTATATCACTTTTGGTATATTTATTAATATTATGAATTGCTGACACCAACCTATCTCTGTGTTTAGTTCCATGAGAAAGAAAATACTGAAGAAAGCAGACTGGCTAAAGAGATACACTTTCTTGGGTGGCATGGAAGAGTACAGAGAATGAAATGGTTAGCCAAGGAAATGCATAATTTCGTGTGCACTATCTCAGCTCATCTTTAGACAAACTTTTTTCCCCCAATTAAGCCCCTTGAATGAATAACTGCAAACACAGATGGGTTTGTCATTATGCCCTCCAGGTCAGGAAACTTGGGCTTTTTAGGACTGACAGCAGGGATTGTTCCAAAATCAACTGTCCTCCACTGAGAATACCCTGTCAGCTGTCAAAAAGAGGCTGTCTCCATTGAATTCAGCCCTCAAATAGTGCAGAAGGGGAGAGAGGATCTCTCAGAGACAAAAAGCAGACTTCACAGGATTTTAGGGCTTAAGACCAATACCTTCCAATGCACTCAAAGGAAGCCAGCAGCATATGGATCCCAGATGTTCTGAGCAGCTCTCCCTCCGGGAAGAGGCTGTCCTTGTCTGCCCTGGAGTTCAGAGTAAGTCATGAGAGCAATCCCAGGAAGCAAGCACCCCATGCAGGCATGCGGGTGAATATGTATGTGTGCGTACCAGCTCCTAGGCACAGAGTCAAGAAAAGAGGCATCTTTATACAAATTTAATTTCTATATTCACACTCTCTGTATTTCAACTCCTCTTCTTGGAGAGACATGTAGGAAAATACATTTATTTGGTTGTGTGCTTTAAAATGTTTCTGTATAGAGACACTGATGGACTCGCCAAAATCTACTTTCTTCTTCTCTTAGCTAGACCACATTTCCCAGACTCCTTAGCAAATAGGACCATATGATACAAGTTCTGAATAATGGAACGTAGGGAGAAGTGATGAACTTCACTGCCTGATCCATAAAAACCACCTCAGCCGTTTCCCATAGCTTCTTTTTCCTGTTACTGGCTGTATAAATAGGATCCAGTAGATAACTCAAATGCCTTAAGAGATGGTGGAACAAGGAGCTCAGATCCTTGAATACAGAGGGCTGATTGCCTAATGGGAGCTCAGGTGGCCTAATGGCAAGAAGCTGTGCTGCAATCCACTAGTGCTGCTCCACCGACAGGAGGGTCAGTTATGGATTGGTTCTTACTTAATGATACAAAATTAAAAAGCAAAACAATTACCTACTTGTTCTTGGAGTTTCGGCTGCCATCAAGTTAATTCCAACTCTGGGCAACAACTCCATGTCTACAGAGTAACACTGCTTCACAGAGTTTTCAAAGCTCTGACTTTTTCAGAAGCAGATTATGAGACTTATCTCCAACATGCCTCTGGATGAGTTTTAATTACCAATCTTCTGTCTAATAATTAATGACTTATGCTACCTAGTCACCTGCCTGTGGAACTCTGGTGGTGTAGTCTGTAGTGTGTTGCTCTGCTAACTGAAAGGACACACAAATCTCTAGGGGTTTGAATCCACTAGAACTGAGCAGGAGAAATATGGACAGTCTCCTACCACTCAGATTTGTCAGGTGCTAGCTGAGTCCACTCTGACTCATAGTAACCCTATGACCAATAGCACATGTGTGCCCCATAGAGGGTCACTGTGAGTAGGAGTTGATTCGACAGGGGTGACTTTGTGTTTTGAGAGTCATCTGCCTAGAAGGATCAGTGAGTGATACTGGATTTTGCTATCATAAAAAACAAGACTTCTCTACTAACCCCAAAGTGGTGTCACTGTGATGATTCGAGTCCACCAGCAGGTCCCGGGGATAAAGATGAGCAATCTGCTCCCATGTGGCTTATAGAATCAGAAAACCCACCCGAGGGTCAACTACAAGTTGATTCTGACTCGATGGCAATAAGTAAGTGAGTGATTATGAAGCCATTGAAATTCTGGGTTGCTACATTATCAAATCTTATTTCCCTGCAGATTACAGTCTCTGAATAAATTGTAGGGAAAGTGCCAAGGTAACTGGAGACCTGGGTGGGAGGTTAGCAATGTCAGTTGCACTTAAGAGAGATGACTCCACTAGTGTACGTCTGTTTAATCCACTTAATGTACCTCCTTCAGTAATGCCTTTGTCCTCAGGATGCAATCTCTGCGAGGCTTCCTAAGCCTAGATGTGAGCAGTTGGGGTTGGATCCCATCACTTCCTGCTTTCAGGGTCTATGCAATTAGCCACAGAAACAAATGGAATAGATCTTCAGGATGTCAGGTTCTGATAGATACTGTTGTTGTTCTTGTTTAGTAGGTACAATTGAGTTTACTACAACTCATAGCAACCCTATGGACAAAAGATCCAAGTGTTACCCTATCCACATAATTTGATATCCTCAAACCCATTGTTAAAGTCACATGTTAGTCTATTTTGTTGGGGCTCTTCCTCTCTTTCTCTAACCCTCCGCCTTCCCCAGGAATTATCTTCCTAGAGACTGGCCCTTTCTGAAACATGCCCAAAGTATGAGAGAGAATATTTCACTATCTCTAGCTCTAAAGAGCACCCTGACTGCATTTCCTCCAAGACAGATATCTTTGAGGTTTTTTTTTCTTTAGCAGTCAGTGGGTCAGCAAGTGGATTAGTTTGTTGTTAACAAGTACAGGCTTAGCTGGTGAATACCTGTTGTCAAACAGCCATTGTGTCAGTTCCAAGTCATGGGGAACAACAGAACAAGAGGTTTCCATATCTGATGGAACGATACTAGGACAGGCCAATTGCTATAAAGATTTTTGGTTTTCTTTTTGCTTTTTAAGGGAAATAACATTTGTAAACACAACTCATCCCATGTCTCCAAGACTGCCTTGGACATTGTTTTTGGAGGACAGCCCTAGTTTATTGCTAACAAGTACAAGGTGAGGTGATGAATATGTGTTGTTAAGCTACCTTGTGTTGGCTCCAAGTCATGATGACCCCCATTATGCAACAGAGCAAGAGGTTGCTGGGTCCTGGGCCATTTACATGATTATTATGCTGAGTCGATTGTTGAAGCCTCTGTGGATTTTCATTGCATTCCAACCTAGGTGGTTCATCTGCAGCAGTTTATCAGGCATTATTACGCTGTGACCTATAGTTTTCAGTGACTAATTCCCAGAAGAAAATTGCCAGACCTTTTTTCCTACTCAGTCTTGGTCCAGAAACTCTGCTGAAACCTGTCTACTATGGACTGACCTGCTGTTGTTTGAAATATTAATGGCATAGCCACTAGCCTCACAAGAGCACATATGACAAAATAGTATGACAAACTGATATGTGGTTGGTGGAATGAATATACCAATCAGAAAAATACCCATTTCATTGGCTCATTAATCTGTAAGGTGTTGGGTTTTTTTTTTTTAAAGCAACAAGTGAGATTTTAAAATATGAGATAAAGCTCTTGTTCTCTGAGGGAACTTGAGTGACTAGAGCACCAGGTGGGTGTAACTGGACACCTCATTAGCCCAGAGCTTGTCTCTCAGTCCCTAGGCTCTCTCTCCTGGGCAATCTCATTAGAGAGATTCACACCTGATTGATTCCTAGATACAGAGGTGAATTTGCCATGAAGCTAATGAAGCTTGAGCTTCAGGGCCTCTCACTGCACTGGCTCTTTCTAAGGCCCAAACAGAAGCTCTTATAATGTGTTCATGTCTGGCAAAGCTAAGTTATTTTCCCCCAAATCAGTGCAAATCACTGCCACTTTCCACTCCAACTTCCCCTCTCTCATCCCTCTCCTGTATTAGATAGTGTTGAATAGCCCAGGGACATTTTGAGACCTAGTTAAAGAGTTCAGTTGGGAAAACATTTAGCTTGGGTGTGAAGGATATAATTTATGTGGGCCACGGTATTTTCGGAGCACAATATCTAACTTACTGCTAGCCATCCCAATGCAAGTTTGCATGAAAGACATTGAGGGTTTGGTTCGAGACCAGTGCAATACAGCGAGTATTGTGACAAAATGTCTCATGCAATTTTTTTTTCTCACCCATAAATGGCTAGCATAGGACATAGACAGGGAATTTCCAGAAGTTCAAGTGATGTTTAGAAGAGGCTGTGGCACCAGGGATATCATAGTTGATGCCAGACGGATCTTGGCTGAAAACAGAGTATACCAGAAGAATGTCTATTTGTGCTTTATGGACTATGCAAAGCCATTAGACCGTGTGTATCATAACAAACTATGGATAATACTGAAAATAATTGGAATCCTAGAACACTCAATTGGGCTTATGAGAAATCTGGATCTGGATCAAGACGCTGTTGTCTCCCATCCAAGTACTAACCAGACCTGACTCTGCTTAGCTTCCAAGAGCAGACGAGATAGGGCACATTCAAAGAAAATTACAAAACATTTCTGTGAGACACAATAAAAAACCAAAAGAAATGGGAAAATGTACCCTATTCATGGACAGGGAGACTCAATATTGTGAAAATCACAATCCTACCAAAAGCAACCTACATGTTCAATGCAGTCCTAATACAGATAGCAAATGCATTTGACAAGGACATTAAAAGGGAAATTGTCAAGTTTATTTGGAGAGGAAAGAGACCCTGAATAAGCAAAGCACTTCTGAAAAACTAAAATTAAGTGGGAGGCATAATACTCCCTGACCTCAAAACCTACTACACAGTGGTAGTAACCAAACTAGCATGGCACTGGCACAATAACAGGCACACAGATCAAAGGAACAGAATAAAGAACCCAGAAATGGACCCAGCTATTTATGTCAACTGATATTCAACAAGTAAATAAAACCTATCAAATGGGGAAATGACAACCTATTCAACAAATGGTGCTGGCAAAACTGGAAAGCTACCTACGGAAAGCTGAAACAGAATCCACATCTCATACCATACACAACAATCACCTCAAGGTGGATTAGAGACCTGGCAGTAAAGCTCCAAACCATAAAGGTCCTCAGAGACAAACTGGGATCAAGCTTAGATGACCTGTTATAGTTGTTGTTGTTGCTAGGTGCTGTCACATCAAGTATGCCTCATAGTGATCCTATGAACTAAAAATCTGAACCTTGTTCTATCCTGCACTGTCCTCACACTTCCTGACACACAAGAGCCCATTTCAATAGTCACCGTGTCAATCCCCCTGGTCATGGGTCTTTCTCTTCTTTGCCAACCCTCCACCCTTCCCAGCATCATGCCTTTCTCCAAGGAATAGCACCTCCTAGCAACATGTCCAAAGTATGTGTGGCAAAGGCTCATCATTCTTACCTCCAAAGAGCACTCTGGCTGTACCTTTTCCAAGACATGTCTGTTTGTTATCTTGGCCATCTCATGGGCTCTTCAGTGCTCTTCTCTAACACCACAGCTCAAAGATATCAATTCTTCTTCTGTCATCCTTATTCGTTGTCCAGCTCTCAGTTCCATAACAATTGGAAATACTATAGCCTAAATCAGACTAATCTTAGTCTATAAATTGACATGATTACTCCTCAATAATTTGAAGAGATCCATAATAGGAGATTTCCCCCGTGCAATACATCTTCTTATTTCCTGACTGCTGGTACTAAGTCTGTTAATTTTAGATCCAAGCTAGATTAAACTATTGACAGTGCAATCTCCTCTCTATCTATTATGATGCTGCCTACTGGTCCAGTGCTAAGAATCTTTGTTTCCCTTACATTGAGAAGCAATCCACACTGAAACCTGCAAGTGCTTCAAGTCGTCCTCACTTTCAGCAAGCACAGTTGTATCATCATCTGTATGATGCAAGTTATTGATGTCTCTCTCTCTCTCTCTTTTTCTCTCTCTCTCATCCTTATGTCACACTCCTCTTCACAGAGTCCAGCTTCTGGGATAATTTGCTCAGCGTACGTATTGAATAAGTATGGAAAGAGAATACATCTCTGATGCACTCATTTCTCACTTTTAAATCATGCAGTGTTCCCCTGCTCTGTTTGCACAACAGCCTATTGGTCCAGGTACAGATTATGCATGAGCACAAATGCTCTAGGATTCCCATTCTTCTCACTGCCTGCCATAATTTGCTATGATCCACACAGAAAGGAAAAAAAATTGAAATGGATGTCAGAAGAGACTAATTATTGCACTGCAGTGTCAAGAAGCCAAAACTAAAGGAAAACATGTCAAAGTGAAAGAACTGAACAGAAGATTTCAAAGGACAGCTTGAGAGGACAAAGCAAAGTATTATAATGGAGTGTGCAGAGAGTTGAAACTGGAGACTAAAAAGGGAAGAAATCACTCCGCGTTTCTCAAGCTG
This sequence comes from Elephantulus edwardii, assembly GCF_000299155.1. NCBI lineage: Eukaryota > Metazoa > Chordata > Mammalia > Macroscelidea > Macroscelididae > Elephantulus > Elephantulus edwardii. The sequence continues at coordinate 18,283,448 of NW_006399804.1, read as the reverse complement.
AAAGAACTGAAAATAAAAATTTGAGCCTCCTGTCACAATACTGAAATATAGGCAATACATTGAATAACCCAGAAAACATCCAAAGAAGATGGAAGGAATACACAGAATCTCTGTAAAAGAAAGAATTGGTTGACACTGAAAAAATTCAGGAAGTACCATATGAACAGGAGCCAATGGTAATGAAGGAGGAAGTAGAAGCTGCACTGAAGGAATTGACAAAAAATAAGGCCCCAGGAATCAATGAGACACCAACTAACTTATTTCAATTAACATATGCAGCCTTGGATGCACTCATCAGTCTATACCAGAAAATTTGGAGAATAGCTATCTGGTCAATGGATTGGAAGAAGTCCAAATGTTTTCACATTCCCAAGAAAGGTGATCCACTGAATGTGGAAAACTATTGAACAATATCATCAGTATCACATGTAAGCAAAATACTGTGAAGATCATTAAAAAATGGCCAGAACAGTACATAGATAGGAACCTTCCAGAAGGTCAAGCAGGATTTAGAAGAGGTCATGGCACCAGGGATATCATTGCTAATATCAGATGGATCCTGGCTGAATACCAAAAGAATGTCTATTTGTGCTTTATTGACTATGTAAAGGCATTTGGTTGTGTTGATCATAACAAGTTGCTATAGATGGCCTAGTCTATGGTATAAAGAGACTACCAAGTACTGCTAGAAAGACAGAACCTGGAGAAGCTAAAATTGATGAATGGGACCTTCTAAAGATTAAGTCCCTTTGTTCATCAAAAACGTTTTCCAACAGAGTGGAAAAAAACCCCTACTGACTCAGAAGAATATTTGGCAATACCATTTCAGACAAGGGCCTCATATCAAAAGTTTACAGAATCCTATAGGGCCTCCATGGTCAACACTCTTGGCACCAGCAGTCAGGAAATTAAAAAACATATTACAATGGGAAAGTGTGCTGTTAGGGACCTCTCTAAAGTACTCAAGAGCAACGGTGTCTCTCTGGAGACTAAGGTGCACCTGATACAGGCCAAGGTCTTTGCAATCACTTGTTATGCAACAGAAAGTTGGACAATGACTAGGGAGGACAGAAGGAGAATTGATGCCTTTGAGCTATGATGCTGGAGAAGAGTATTGAATGTACCATGGACTGCCAAGAAAACAAACGGATTCATCCTGGAGAGGGTTAAATCAAGCAACTCCTTGGAGGCAAGGATTCTGGGGCTTTGTCTAACATACTTTGGGCATGTTGCAAGGAGGGACAGGTCCTTGGAGAGGGACATCATGCTTGGGAGGGTGGAGGGACGGCACAAGAGGGGAAGACCCTCTATGAGATGGATTGATTTGGTGACTGGGGTAATTGGGATGGGTGTGTCAGAGGCAGTGCGATTGGCACAGGATAGAGCAGGGTTTAGGGCTGTTGTACATAGGGTCGCTATGAGTCGCAAATGACTTGACGGCACGTAACAACAACAACAACGGGCCTCCACAAGAAAATGACTGATAACACAATTACAAAATGCGTAAAAGGCATGGAAAGTATTTCTCAGGGGGAGATATTCATATAGCCATCAGATACATGAAAAAATGTCCAAAACTACTGGCACTAAGAAAGATGCAAATCAAAAACACAATGAGATACCGTCTCACCTCACTAGCAGTGGCAATGTGTAATAGGACAGCAAGTAATAAATATTGGAGAGGATGTGGTGAGATAGGAGCTCTTATACACCATTGGTGGGATTGTAAAATGGTATAACCACTCTGGGAGGCAGTTTAGCATTTCCTTAGAAAGTTGAACATAAACATTCCATATGACCCAGCTATTTCAGTGTTTGGAATATACTCTGAGAAAATGAGAACTGAGGCAGTAATGGAGGCTTGTATACCAGTGTTCATAGCAGTATTATTCACCATCACAAGAACATGAAAACAGCCCAAATGTCTGGTCACAATTGAGTGGATTGAGAAATTATGGTACATTCATACGATGAAATACTAGGCAACATGACAGGAGCAATGACTTTGTAAATCACTACCTAACTTAGGAAGGACTGGAAAGCATTATACTAAGTGAACTAACTCAGTTCCATAAGGACAAATTCTGTATAAGATCACTATTGTAGAAAGTATATAAGGATTTAAGGGCGGGGGAGCATAGGAGTGAGGATGGGGGGAGGGGGGAGGAGGAATGGTAATCATAGGATTGCACAATTTGATGGGGGGAGAGAAGGGTGGGTAAAGGAAATGGAAAAGATCCAGTGTGAAAAACAACGTATTTGGACTTTGTAAGTAAACCAGTATAAAATTTAAAAAAAATATTAAAATGAAGTTGTTGTCTAAATGGAGCAAGGGAACACTGCATGGTTTAAAACCAGGAAGAGTGTATGCCAAGTTTGTATCCTTTTCCCATATCTGTTCAATATGTATGCTGAGTAAATAATTTATTAATTTGGACTCTATGAAGAAGAATGTAGTATCAGGATTTAAGGAAGACTCATCCACAACCTGCATTGAACAGATGATACAACCTTGCTTGCTTAAAGTGAGGAGGATAGGAAACACTTGCTGTAGAAGATCAAGGACTACAGACTGGTATGGATTACTTCTCAACATCAATAAAACAAAGGTCCTCACCACAGGACCAGACCAACAGTCAATATTTTGATAGATGGAGGAAGGATTGAAGCTATCAATAATTTTATCTTGCTTAGGTCAACAACCCAACATCTTTGGTACCAGCCATCAAGATATCAGGAGGAGACACATTGCATTGGGAATGTCTGCTGTCAGTGACTCCTAAAGAGAGAGAGAGAGAGAGAAATGGTTTAAAGACTATGGTGTAGCAGATATTTTCAATCACTTGATATGCATCTGTAAACTGTACCGTGAATAAGGATTAATGTCTTTGAGTTGTGGTGTGGGAGAACAGTACTGAATATCCCATAGGCTGCCAAAACTGTATCTCTAAGAATGTGAAGTCAGAGTGCTTTTTGGAGGCAAATATGATGAAGTTTCATGCCTCATAGTTTATGTTACTATGAGTGGTTATTCTTTGGAGAGAGGCATCATGCTTAGAACGGTGAAGCGTTAATGAAAGAGAAGAAGACCTTCAAAGTAATGGATTGATACAGTCTCTGTACCAATGGACTCAAGTACATCAGAGATAATGAGGACGGCATAAGATAGGACAAGATTCAGATCAATTGTTCATAGGATCACTATGAGTCTTACTCATCTTGACAGTACCTAACACCAATAGCATACACATTAAAGTTATGTTTGTACTATACTGTAGTCTCATTGCCACGGAATAGGAACTTGCTCGTAGTTTATCCTGCAGTAAGTTTTCAGAGGCTGTAAAATGCATAGAAGGAGAATAACCCTTCTCTCACAAAGCAGCTGGTGTGTTCAAACCACCAGCCTTTGGGTTGGCAGTACAACTCCCTACTCGTTAGAACAGCAGAGTTCCCTAGTTGTTGTTTTAAGTTGCAATCTATTAGGTATGCAATAGCATTAAGAAGAGCTTGAAATAGTGTGAGGATTACAAAAATGTGAGATACAGACATGAAGTGAGTACATGCTGTTATAAAACTAGTGCTGATAGATTTATTTGAAATAGGGTTGGCACAAAACTTCTAATTTTCAAAAAAGCTAACACTGAAACCATAACACATACTCTGAAAACAGTGTTTGCAAACAGCAACAGAGCAAAGCACAGTAAAATGAGATATGTTTGTAAAAGAACACTTCCACCACTCACTGGGGAAACAAACTTCCTTTGATTATGTGGTGGCACAGTGTGTAAAATATTGCGCTACTAGCCTAAAGGTCAATGGTTCGAATCCACCAACTACTTGGGGGGGGGGGGAGAAAGATGAGCAAATGAGCAATCTGCTTTTGTAAAGATCTATAACTTTACAAATATGATGGAGTATCGTCGTGAGTTGGAATCTATGTTGTGGTGATGAATTTGGCTCTTTGTTTTACATGCCCATCAGGACTAATAAAGTTTTAAATGTGAAGAACCATAGGCTAACCTGATGAATTCTGCAAGATATAAGCTTTGTAAAATCATAAATGAAAAATTGATCTGTGATATTATAGTCCTTAGAGAACTGTACTGTCAATTCAAAATCTATGGATTTCTGATAGTTTGCATCAACCAGCTACTCCTTGGGACGCAGTTGAATAATCTCCCATTGCAATTTACAGCCTCAGTAACCCAATTGGGGATGGGGGTGTCACTGAATCAGAACTAAACAGATGGCTGTGAATATGAGTTTTGCATTTGAGAACCAAACCAAGAGTCCTTTCCGGTCAGAAGTGTATTTAATGATGAAACTTGTATAATTAAAATGCACATCGTACCTTTTTAATTAATAATTTTAATGAAAATTTACAGAGATTTTGGATTTTCATTCATTCATTGTTTCACTTCCTCCCACCCCTCCCCCCAGTTCACTCTTTGAAAAGTAAAAGAAAAATTCTTTCATTGTAATTGAGTCACTCACCCTAAGTCCATGCCACTATACAGCCTTCGTTCTGAACTCCTATCATGACAATAATAACTTTTTCCCATGAGCAATAAACAAAACAGTAATGATTAAAACACCTGTAATTTTAAGTCAACGATTATGGTGCTATACAGAGGTAACTCATGGTTGCTGTGATGCTAAACACTGTGACACTGATGTGTCAAATGTGATAATGGTTACCCATGGTAGACAATGTTTGGTGGAGCATTCTGATTAAAACAAGCTTGGAAGCAGGAGTGGCATCCACTTCTGAAATAGCTTCCCTGAGTTATCTATGACTCAATGGCACTTAACAACAGCAATAACATCATGGTACTATTTAAACAGACAGGAAATACATTTCTAATAGTTTATATAGGAAAGATACTTGAAGCTTTTCCTAATTTGACAAAAAGTAAAAACTTACATGATTTTATCAATGATGGTTAGAAAGATGAGATAAGGTTTCCTGAACTACCATTTATGGAAAAATCACCATCATATTTTGATCAATCATGCTTGCAGCAGAGAAACTTTTACAATATTTTTTTCTAAAAAATTGCTCAAAAAGCATATAGACAAAAAATGTAGGGGAAATAATGTCATAAATTCCATTGCCTCTGAGCAAATTCTGACTCAGAAAAGTAGATTCCTTTTGGTTAGCAGTTGAACGCTTAACTGTTGTGCCACCAGAGTTCACAATAAGTGCCATATATGCCATCAAAATGAATAGCATTGAGTAGTCATAACTTGGGAGAGTCTGGAGTGCATTATGTTGAGTGAACTAATATAATCTGATAAGGACAAATACTGCAATAGAACATTAGTGTAAAAGTAGAAGGATAACTAGTAAAGTGGGTATGGAAACTCCAGGAGGGTTGAGTAGTAGTACTCAAAGAGGATGAGTAGGGTCAAAACCACAGGGTTGCACAGTTTGGTAGGTGGAGCAAGAGTGGAGAAAATGAGAAGGACCCAGGTAAAAAGACAGCGTGATGATGGGCAAGGTCCAATGGTGATTAATTTTATAAAGTATAATACATGAGAGTGATTGTATGAAATGTAATGTGAATGAAGAGTAGTGTGAAACATAATATATATGAACTTTGTAAGCAAACCAATAAAATAAAACACAACCCAAAACAAGAAAACAGGTTATTTTCCAAATTGTATGATGTTGATTTTCCAAATTGTATGATGCTGTATTTGTCACTTTTGCACATTTGTAATTTCTTTTCCCATTCAAAAGAAAAGTTCTGAGTGTTACCTTAGTAATTTTCTCTTACTTTTTAAATTATATTTTTCTTTTATTTTGTATTATTGTGTCCCTGGGGATGTGAATAAGTACTCAGTTAGTTGCTAACCAAAAAGTGGATGAGTTGAATTTACCTAGAAGCGCTTTAGAAAGACCTGGCTGACTTAATCGCCTCGAAAAGACAACAGCCAGGAGAGACCTGCATAGCACGGTTCTACTGACACTCCCGAGGTCACCACAGTGGACCAACTCAAGGACAACTGTTTTAGGAAGGCTTTTGTTGTTGCTGTTTTAATGTTTCCTTTAGCAGGGCCCTAAGTGCAGAGGAAGTGAGACAAGTGTTGATTACTTATTCTGGCTTGGAAGTCACTGAAAGAAAAGATTTGCAGAGTTTGCATCAATTAAATCTCCAGATCTGTATAAATGACTCAGTAAAGGCAAAGAGACTAAGAACTGCAAAGTTCTTAAAGATAGATAAGATGGGGGCTTCTCCCCTCAAGGAGCTTGCAAACTTGAATGGGGCCAGGAGAGTCAGCAATTAGTTGTGCACATTAATGTTTGCAATCAAAGTCAGTATCTGAGAAATGCAATAAAGTGCAGTCGGCAATGAGTAGTCGGAAGGAAAACTCCATAGCTTTTTACTTGATAATGATCCTTCATTGGTTCATTACTTTCAGGCTCTAGACTTGGGTCAGCAGCCTGCCATGCTGCCTGCTGATTTGATCTTGGATTCTCAAGCTCTGCCTCCAACATCTTCCCTTCTCACCGACTGATCATCAGTCCCTGGAGCCACGTGAGTCAGATGAAGCCTCCATTCTAATATCTGATCCACATATCTTGGACTTACCAGTCTCTGCAAGGGTCTGAGCCATTTCCTTGAGAGACCTTTCTCTTTTCCTCTATGCCTTTACCCTCATTTATTTTGTTTCTCTAGAAAACCAAGCCTACTGCAGAGGCTGTTACAGTATTTTAGATAAGAGTCTTAAATCACCATCTGACAAGCCGGACTGGATGGCCAAATCTATAGGACACGACAACTTACTGGATTGATGTCAGGGAGCGGTGGTTGTTGTTGTGTACCATTGAATCAGAAGAGAGCCATAACTGATGCTCCAGAGATGCTTTCAGAGACAGTTGATCGCATGAGAGAAGATACTCATCCTTCACTGGTGAAGAAGAAGGTGGATTTGAACTGAGTGCCTTTAGGATTGTAGTGTGATTTCTTACCACTAGGCCACCAGAGCTCCCTAGGGACAGCAAAGAGAGATTAATTAAATATGACTTTCAGTCTGGAGCCTGGGTGATTGGTATGTGGGGAATGTAGGGAAAGGCTGTAAACAACACCATGAATTTGGTTTGTGGGATGCACGTGACACAGGAAGTCCTTTGTACTCTGGGCTAATGAAGACAGGAACACATAGGCAGAGTGGTGAGGCTGCCTGCAAACCTCCTTTTGTAAAGAGATGTCATATCACAGGACCCAGGCATCTGCGGGACACGTGGCTGACATCAGGCACCAGTGCAGCCACCAAGGCTTCTAAGTAGACACCACCTGACACTACCTGAGCCTGGCCCAGCCTGGCCTCTGAGTAAGCACGAATGAGGATTCCTTAAGCTGCTAGACAACTCGGAGGCCAGCCAAGGCGGAACAAAACCAGCACTGCCAGAAGCAGGTGGAGGCCGTGCCAAGTGACGATGAAAGCTGCGTGTGTGGGCCAAATGGCTTTCTAATTACATTGCTCTCCAGACGAGACAAAATCATGTCTCTCGAAAAGTGTGTATGTGGAGTCAGGGTAGGTCTCTAGGAGGTCAGGGTTCGTGGACGCCGGAGCAAGGAGTCATGTCTCAGAATTCATTAATATCCTCTGTGTCTGGGAAGGGAGAAAGCCGACCATGGTGGGAGGATGGGGAAAGGACTTAACGTGACTCAGTGGAGCACTGTGGACCATCTAAAGAATCAAACACATTTAATCAAATCAGTGATTCAGAGAAAAAAAGAAAGTACCATTTCACACTGAATGTCTCATCATTTCTATCTGGAACTTAATGTAATGCACTCCTGGAAAAAGAATATGAAGGTTGGGTTGTTTTGGGTTGGTTGGTTTTTTTTTTTTCCTGCATCCTATTGCAAACATTCTCCCTGCTGCTCTACATGCTGAGACAATTCAGCTGAGAAGGAGCAGCTTTAGAGTTTGCCACATTTACATTTGACAAAGAGGCAGTTTACTCACTAGTTACATGCCTTCTCACTGAGATTTGAACATTAAAGGTTTGGCAGATATTGAAAATGCTGTTTTGATATTTTATGCACTTTCTTGGGAGTTTGATTTAGAAGCCCAGCAGAAGAGAAACCAGCTTGACTTGGAAATATAATTACAAGACTAGCATTTGGGGTTATTTACTTCCCAGGCAATCAATCAGAGAATGTTAGGAAATACATTCAGGGTACTTTCAAACATGACTCCAATTAGCACAGTCCTCTTCCTATTTTCTTTTAGATGTCATGTGATTTTAAAAAGATGAATGAAAGATTAAAGGACACCATCAAATGAACATTGTTAAAAATAAATAGAAAACCATCTCTTTTTAAAGGAATGGTAGCACTTTAATTACACCAGGACAAATACTGAGTATGAGAACAAATACTGTTTATTATATGAATACTCACAGTATTTTATAGATAATTGGTGGGTCTGGGATTTTCTGACATCTCTTCTAATTTTGTCAACCAGGCAGTTTGGACCAAGTACATTCTCAATTATTTTCTTAGTAAAGCTCTTGAATACTTCCATTACAAGACCTTTACCTACTAAAGTTCTTTAGTACTAAAGTACTAAAGTATTGGGTCTTTAATGTTTCCTCACCACCAGTGACAACAAAGAGGAGAGAATACTGATGGAATAGTTTACTTGATTAAGCTCACCCAGGAGAGAAGGAGGAGAGAGAGGTTTAATTTGGTCTCCCTGATAAGACGTTCCTCTTTCTGGACTGGGTTGTAGTTCAGTTTGGTCTTCAGAAGACCTCATGTAAAAGTCTGGAGGTTTAATAGCAGCAGCTTCACTTTTAATAGCAGTCCCTCCACTTCTTCTGGTTAGTGACCCAGGTTGGTCTTGAACTTGAACCTATGGATTCCTTTGCTAGAAGGTGCATCAGAAGCAAAGATCTAGAAGCCCTACTGCTGGGTCACTGTGCCTGTCACCAGGTAAGTGAGAACTAGACCTCACAAGAAAGTCAGGCCACTCCCAGCTCTGCCAGGCTGAAGTCAGCTCAGCTCGGTGCATGAGTCCTCTATGAGTGCTCCTGGCCGTGATGCCTGAGGAAGCTGAGCTTCTGTTAGCATTGTTGGAAAGGAGAAAGACAACTTCCCCTCCTACTGAGGGGCCTGGCACCAGGCCCTGCTCTGCTGATGACAAGAGAAGAATCATCAACTGGCAGAGCAGGCAAACTGTGGCGTAGGTGAAATTGTCTTCACTTCCCTTTTTCTGTATTTCTAGATACTTTATTCCCTTTTGAGGTGACCCCTGCCCCTTCCCATCCTCAACTCATTCTTAGCTATTTAAGAATCTGTGTCCTTCATTGAAACCTCAGTAGAAATTTTTCCATGAGCACCGTCTCCTATCACATGGTACATAGTCCTCACATCAGATGACAGAATTCAAGGTCTTTCATTCCTCTTTCAGGATCCCAGGCAGCAAAGTGGCAGAGGAGAACCTCCGAGGGGCTGTTCTTGGTGCAGGTGGTAGCCTAAGTTTGGCTCAGCTATATCCACAACCCCAGGAACACAGAATAGAAATACGCTGACTCTTAGAAAATAAACGTGCCTGTGAAACGTCAGTTCATCAGTGCTAATTGTGGTGAATTACATGGTTTGGAAGCACACCATGTGCCTTCTAGAAACAGCAGGCAAATGGATGTAATCCCAAGGCACCCTCAATGAAGACCTGTCCTCCAGCTCATTATGGATCACAGTCACCTCTAAATGCAACATTGCATGATTTCCTTCTTCCAGCCTGAAGTTCTCCGTTGGCCTACTTTCTCTTGCCCCAGTTGACACGACTCTTGTGCCTTTAGCCTGAGAAAGGAAATGGCCTGCTGTGATGAGAGGTTTTCCCTGGTGACATTCATCCAGCTGGCCACAGTTGGGGCCCACACAAGCAGGATCTCAGAATGTGCCAAGATCAGCAAAGATAGAATCTTCACATAGTTCTGTCCTAGGGGAATGGAGGCAGGAGCGAGTGGCAGGTCTCAGCCAAGCTCTGATTCCTGCTATCTTTGACTTAAGGAACCAAGCTGTAGCCAAGGAAAGGCCCAGTTGAACACAGATTATTAAAGAAGAGAGATATCAAGGTCATGGCTGGAAAAACTTTTTGTAAATCAGACTAAAGTAGTTACATTGTCTACCCTGGAAGATCAAACATCCTGTTGATATGGTCCAAATGACTTTGAGTCAAGCTTGTCACTGATGGCAGAGCCCGACTGGGATCTGTAGGGACAGCTCTTATCTGTTCAGTTCCACACACTCTCAGACATCATCTTCACTCTCTTGTAATTGGTCTAAGGATGTGCCTCCATGATATAGGGACACATTGTAATTGGTGGATGGGGAGGGGGTAGCAATTCTAAAGGAATAGAAGAAAACCAATGTGCAGGTTGACATGGATTTTTTTTTTTTTAAATTGCTGGTGAGTCCGTCCCAAATCATGATAACCCTGTGTGTCAAGTTAGAATTGTGTTCCATAGGATTTTTAAAGGCTGATTTTTTCATTCAGTGGCCAGGCCTTTTTTCCAAATCACTTCTAAGTGGACTTAGACCCACAAGTTTTCAGTTGCAGTCAAGCTCATTAACCATTTGCACTACCCAAGGACCCTTAATATTTGATAAAATGCTTGGCCTAACTGGATTCTAAACTCTTGATCTGGTATTACCTGATATTTCTTTAACTGATATAAATCTGTGATGGGAAGATTCTCATCTGATATCTACATGAGTTCCCTGGTGTGTCCCAGACAGGGAGACAGACAACCAAGCTGGTGTCCAATAACCACAGACAAGTGAATCTCCTCTTGGCATCTCACATTCTTCTTATCTTCATTAGTTTCAGGAGACACATGCTTTTACTGACTTCAGAAATGTCAACTAGAAAAGTAGGAAAAGACTACTGCTTATTAAGACTCCTGAGTTATGATTCTAATTTTTATTATATTGTTGTTGTTAGGTGCCGTCGGGTCAAGTGCGACCCATAGTGACCCTACGAACAAGAGATCTGAACTCCATCCTATCCTGTGCCATCCTCACACTTCCTGTCACATTAGAGCCCATTGCAGCAGTCACTGTATCAATCCACCTGGCTGAGTGTCTTCCTCTCCTTCACTGACCCTACATCTTTTCAAGCATCATATTCCTCTCCAAGGAATAGCCTCGCCTAGCAACATGCCTGAAGTATGTGAAGCAAAGCGTTATCATCTTTGCCTCCATGGAACACTCTGGCTGCACTTTCTCCAAGATATATTTGTTTCTTCTTTTGGCAGTCCATGGGATAATCAGCACTCTGCTTCAACACAGTTCAAATATATCAATCCTTCTTCTATCATCCTTATTCATTGTCCAGCTTTCAGAGGCATAGCAAGTGTCTGAAAAGACCATAGCCGGAATTGGATGCGCCTTTGTCCTCAGATTGGTATCATTGCTTTTCTGTATTTTGGCGAGGTCTCTAACAGCAGACCTGATTTCCTGATTGCTGGTACCAGGGTGCTGACTGTGGATCCAAGTAAGAGGAAGTTGTTGACAGTTTCAAACTTTTCTTTATCTATCATGATGTTACCTACTGATGCAGTGGTAAGATTTTTGTTTTCTTGATGTTGCAATGCAATCCATATTGGAGGCTGTATTTGAACCTCTGCAACAAGTGCTGCAAGCCCTCCTCACTTTCAGCAAGCAAGACTGTGTCATCTGCACAACCTGGGTTATTTATGAGTCTTCCTCCAATCTTGATGCCCCATCCTTCTTCATAAAATCCAGCTTCTTGAATAATTTGCTCAGCATACAAATTGAATAGATAGAGAGAGACAATACAACCCTGACACACTCCCTTTATTTTAATCCATGTGGTGTTTTCTTGCTCTGTCCACACAATAGCCTCCTGGCCTAAAGCACTTAGGACCCAGTGGATAGGAAATATACTTTCTGTATAGAAGACAGGCCTTTATTCTCCAGTACAACTAGGTGGACTTCCCTCAGCTAGTTGTACTAGAGAATAAAGGCCTGTCTTCTACATCCAAAAAACTCCATGGAAGAAAGTTTTACTCTGACACACCTGGGGGCAGAGGGTATTGACTGGGTGGCAACATTTTTGGATTTTTATTTTCACCTTCAGTTAACATTATCCCATTCAAAACTGGGACTGAGAAAGTTGGAGGAGTAGAAGAAGAGTCTTTAACTTTCACAACAGATGTTTTTGCATTCATTTTCCCCAAGGAATACAGTAGATGCAAATGGTTCATTTGAGCAATTTCCATCCCTTTTGGACTGTCCCTCTCCTCTTGCTGTGAAACGTGCACAGCTCTTGAACCAAATTGCCCAGGAAGGTTCTGAAGGGAGAAAACCTCGTTTGCATACTTCAAATTAGAAGAGCACATTAACGCATGCAGAAATCAGAGCCTGGCCCTGCAAAGGGAACAGCTGACTCTAGCCCTTAGGGTGGGAGCTATGTGAGGCTGAGCAGTTCTGACACCCGAAAGAGGTATAGGAGAGCATTCGAATGGCACTCATAAAAAATGTATAAATCATTAGAAAATGTTTTGAAATTTTTAGTTGAGCATCTTTCTTATGCAAGTACATTCAGGATCAAAATTTCAAAAGCCTGCTGCTCCACACAGGCTGTGCGTCGTCCAGCTCTGATATTCAGAACGAGGAGGAATCCTAATGAGTATCTCTTTCCCTCCCCTTCCCTCCGTCCAGCCCCCTTCCACAGCTGAAGCCCTGGCACTGGCTTCCTCAGTGAGTTCGGTTTCCCTGAAACTCAGAGGCAAGCACAAAATTCCGGAAACAGAAACCAGGAAGCCTACAGAGTTCCCAGAGGGGAGGGGACCACCCAGACCTTCCTAAAGCCACTGATAACTGGCCTGATTACCACCCCTCAGAAAATGGGTCTCAGGCAAATGAGCGTTTCTGAGGCTTCTGAATGTGTTTTACTAGACAGGAACTGTTTGAATTCAAGCTTTTGGATTTTTTATTTGGGCTGAGAAAAATATGAGGCATGACTTTTTCCTCAGAGAAGAGTGCTCAGGGTAGAAGATTGTTGTGGGCGCTCCCAAAAAGGCTGGGAAGTCACGCCCTGGGCCCATGCTCCTACCTTCTTGCACTGCCTCTCTCCCAGCTGTTCTCTGCTTCTCTGCCTCTTCTGTTCTGCCGCATGCAGACCACCTGGCCTGAAATGCTCACAACCCTATGGGTCCTCCAGAAGCTCATTCACACAGATTTTTGGTGACAGGGATTTCCAATTTAGCTAGTAAAGTTTCACTGTTTTTCTCCAATGGATCAAAAGTCCTGACTTCCTTTGTCTCTAATTGAAGACATCTGGGCAGAGAAGAGGCGGCTCTTTCACTTCACCTCCCAGCAAGAGAGTGTGGCCCAATGGCAGCCCAATTTGCCTGTCATTGGTTTGCTGGGCAGTTTTAAAACAAGTCACCTACTCTCTCTGCAACCTGAGAGGAGGACGCCTCCTGTTTATTGGTGCCCTGTGCTATTTCACTGTTTGGTGATATCAAGTGGTCATAAAAATGCTTCAGAAGCAAAGCACTGCGTGGTCAAAATGTCCATCCATCACCGTAAGCAAATTTATTTCATATAACACTTCAAGTCTTTAGAACTAAGTTGAGTAACAACAGAACACTCTTCCTGAAATAAAAGGAAGGAGGATCAAATAATAGCTAATCCAAACGGGGTTAACAACCCTCTTCTTGGAGACCTTTAACTTCGTGAACTCAAGTGTTAGGAGAATATATACTAGTAATAGGCTTCTATAATAGCAAATGGCAACTATTATTTTCCCCAAATTCAGCCTCTAAAGGAGTCATGATTCTTGCCCAGAACAATGATTAGTGCTGAACCAATCTTTCCACTTGAAACCAGGTGTTCCGTTTGCGTGCTTTTAGATCTACTAGTGTAAATGATAATAATAGCATGAGGAGGATGCCTTGTGGGTAGTACAGTTAATATATTTGGCTGCTAGCTAAAGGTTAGAAGTTTTAGTGCACCTAGATGCACCTCAGAAGAAAGACCTGGTGCACTTCTGGAAAACCAGCCTTGAAAACCCAGTAGGTGTAGGATAGTCCTACTCTGACACACCTGGGGTTACTAAAAGACAGAGCCCAATTGATGGCACATGGTTCAAATGCCCCAGCTGCTCCAAGGAAGAAAGATGGGCAATTTAAGCATGAGTAACTGCCTCTGAAAACCTGATGAAGGAGGGTCAGCTATGAGTTGGTTCTGACTGGATGGTACACAACAACAATGATTTGGATTTGTTTGATTTTTACTTTTGGTGTTTTGGGGTTGTTTGTTTTTGTTGTTGTTTTTCTTGATACCAGCAGTCAGGAAATCAAAAGATGAATTGCACTGAGAAAATCTGCTGTCAGGGAGTACTGAGAAACAACAATGTTAGTCTAAAGACTAAGGTGCTCCTGATCCAAGCTATGCTCTTCCCAATTACTTGCTATGCATCAGAGAGCTGGACAATGAATATAGTCAACATAAAAATTGATGCATTTGAATAGTGGAGCTGGAGAAGAGTCTTGAACATACCATGGGCCACCAAGAAAACAAATGGATCTGTCTTGGAGAGGGTGAAACCAAGTTTCTCCTTGGAGGCTAGGATTTTGAAACTCCATCTCACATACTTTGGGCACATGGTCAGGAGGGATTAGTCCTTGGAGAAGGACATCATGCTCGAAAGGGTGGATGGACAGTAAAGGAAAGGAAGAGTTGGATGAAATACATTGATACAGTAACTGGGGCAATGGGGTTCGGTGAGTTGGAGTCAGTGAGACCGGCTCAGGACAGGGCTGGCTTCAGAGCTGTTGTACATAGGGGGTGCTATGAGTCACAGGCAACTTGATTGCATATAACAACAACAACATTGCTTTGCTTACAAAGTTCATATACATTGTGTTTCACACTATTCCTCATTCATATTGTGTTTCATATGGTCATTCTCATGCATTATGTTTTATAAAATTAATCACCATTCGACCTTGCTCCTCTTACCCTGCCTTTTCATCGGCATCCTTCCCATTTCCTTCCCTCTCTTCCAAAGTTTAGTTGGGCAGCAAACAATAAATGTTGGAGAGGTGGGAACAATCATAAACTATTGGTGAGACTGTAAAGATGGTACAACCACTCTGGAAGACAGTTTGGCATTTCCTCAAAAAGTTGAACATACAAACTCTGTATGACCCAGCTATTCCATTACTAGGAATACACCCCAGTTAGAACTGAGACACAAATGGAGATTTGTATACCTGTTCATAGTAGCATTATTCACCATCGTAAGATCATGGAAACAGCCCAAATGTCCAACTACAACTGAGTGAATTGAGAAACTGTGGTACATTCACACAAAGGAATACTATGCAGTACACAGGAACAATGATTTTGAAAAATACTACATAACTTGGGAGAGACTGGGTTATTTGTTTTTGTGGTTTGTTTTTTGTTTGTGGTGTTTTTTTTTTTTTTTTTTTTTGTAAGTAGGAAGAGAAGCTAACTTTTACTAAGCACTTAAATTATGCTAAGTGCTTCTATGTTATCATTGAACCCACTCAGAAATATGGGATAGGCAATTCATTTGTACTCTGCCTGTGCTAGAGAAGAAAATGTGGTACAAGAGACTAAACACATTTATCCCAGGTCACACTGCTTGTGAGTAACAGAATCAGAATGAGAACAGGCAGTGCGAGTTCTGACTGTGGTCTTAAGCACTTGCCATCTGCCCCATACTTCCTGTGCTACTGCGACAGAGAAATCCTGCCCAGCACAGAATTCCATTCCTGCCAGCTGTGAACTGTACCTGGAATGCAGTAGGCACTCAGGAAATACGAAGTCCCTCCCCAGCCCTTTCCGTCAATTCTATTTTACATCTACACAGGAGATCTTGTCTGAAGAAAGCCTCTTCTCCAGGTCACATGAGATTTTTAGAGGGAAGAGCACATCATACTTCTTAGTAGAAGAGTCCCCAAAATATTGATGATGGCTAGTAAACTCATGATGCCACCACAAAAGTCAGTGTCTATAGAAACACAAGCAGCAACAAACTCAGCAGATGCTGATAGAGCATGTGGATGAAACCATGAGATTCAAAGTGTCCTTGTAATTGTATGACTATGAAAACTCAGGCTTGAGTTAAAAAAGTAAATTATCAAGGAAAAAAAATGTAAATTCACCAAGAATTTTAGCCTTTTGGGTTTATGGATAACTATAAGTTGTTGTTGTTGTTGTTGTTTGCCTTTGAGTCGAGCACGAGTCATAGCGACCCCATGAACAAAAGACCTGAAAGCCCCTCTACAACCATCAACATTTATCAGAGTTCATAAAGTTTCCAGAGGCATGTTATTTAGGAAGTGGATGCCACTCCTGCTTCCAAGTTAGGCTAATTAAAAAGAAATTTGTAGTAATCAAGCAAGAGTTTGTTCATTTAAAAAAAATACATTTCTGCTGAAACTCTGCACAAAAATTTTATACTGTCATTTTAGTGATACCTCGCTCGGTCAGTGTCACCCTATGTGGTCTGCAATCCCCGACTAGTGACGCCAGCACTAGGCATTTCAACAACAACCTTGTCAGAGTCTATAACACCAGGCATCCCTTCAGTGTGACTCACCAGAAATGCGCTTGAAGCTTTTCATGTTTATCTCGTTTAAAAAATAGCTCATCCATCCTGCTAATGTAAGTCCCTGAAACAGATCCCTGGGGACTCAGGGGTGAGTCTGGGTGAGTCTGTTGTTACGTTTCTGGGTGGGGCCCCCTTTTTCCCCTTTCTGGAGCATGTTCTGAACTAACTGAGCAGAGTCTTTTATACACCCTGAATCAGAATTGAAACCTTTTCTCATACCAGCCCCTTGGACTAGAGTCTCCTGAAAAGAACCTGTCCCAACCTTTAGAGCTGGCCAAGAGGTTGGAAGGTCACACACAGGGCACGATATTTTGGCACGGGAATGGCAGAAAAGAGGCTCATGCTGTAGCCATCCACCTTATTTGTCTGAAGATTTGCTAATCATCCCTGATAGCAAGTTCTGTCTGATCTTTTGGGGTACACGTGGCTTTGGGGTGCATGTGGCTTGATCAGAGTAAATATTGTTATTAGTGACTTGTCAGTGGTTGTGGATACTCAAAAGAGCTTGGAAACCACAAATTCAGAGCAGCTGACCACTCTTAATGGGTACTATCCCAAATCGCAGTTTTCACTGAAGGAGATTACAGCAGAGTTGTCTCGGGGGTGTGTGTGTGTGTGTGTGTGTGTGTGTGTGTGTGTGTGTGTGTGTGTGTGTGTGATCTTTTGTTTTCTTAAACTGGCTCACCCCATTTGAAAAGTCCTGAGGAGGATTTTTGCTCTGCGCTTCCTGGCCCTTCAGGCACCACACAGCCCCTCCACCACATCCTGCCTCCCCACTTCCTCCTCTCCTTTTCCCAGCTCAAGAATCCAAGATGTGAAGTCTCTCACGACCCTGTGGCTTGGCAGGGAGGAAGCCTGAACTTGATACAGCTGGCGTTCCTGGGGCCTGGTGAGAGCGTTTATCCCTGAGTCTGTGTTTCTTTGCTTACCTTATTTTTAGCCTTTCCGTGGGCTCAGACATGTGTCTCCTGGGAGACTGGCCTGAGTCAGGGCCGAGACAGTTGTGCCGCTGGGACGGCTGCACACCTGAATGGGGGGCCCAGCAACAGTTAAATGTGGTTTGCTTTCAAGTCAAAAGGAAGAGAAATAAGCACCTTTCCCCAACAACTCCCCTTAAGAAGAAAGGTCCAAGGGCCTCTTCCACCTTAACGACAAGATGACAAGATGTGGCTGGTGGTTGAGAACATGGGAACTGGGAAGCTGATCAGTGAGGAGGTAGTCTGCAGGAAGTGCTGGACTCAGGAGCCAGAACTCAGGACAGAAAAGGACAGGAGTACTGGTGGGTTCTGGACACTGTTCCATCCTTGTCCGTGCAAACTGCCTCTCTAGCCTGCTCACCTACCTTATCCCATCTGTGACCCTCACACATCCTTCCCCGATCACCTCACCTTTGCCCCGGACTCTGTGAGCACATGACACCTTTTTCAGGAAGATCCTTCTACGTCCACTGCAGCCAAGACCCAAGTCAAATACCACCATTGCCCTCATTTTGTTAGCTCTGTTGATATATGCCTTTTGCCCTCACCTGGCTGGGGAACACTCAAGACATAGGGGCAGTGTCTTCTCTGTCATTTTATACTGCAAGTGATGGCTGTACCACTAGTATATGAATGTGGTAGGGTGTCAAGAACATGTGTGAGAGATAGGGTTAGAAGTTAGCTTTGGGGGCAGCTTATGAAGAGTTAAGCCCAACAGGTGTTCAGTAAAAAAAAAAAAAAAGAAAGAAAAGATCATTGAATAAATAGGTGACATACAACAAAAAAAAGTCTTAAGTGTAGTGTACATCCCTAAAAACCTACTATTTTGTCAAATAGGTTTAAACTCATCATGGTGCTCCATGGGGTTTCAGAGCCTATATTCTTTATGGGAAGAGACCATCTGTCTTTTTCCCTTGGAGTCCATAGTGGATTTGAACTGCGAACCTTTTGATAAGCAGCCCAATGTGGAAAGCAATAATATCTAACCGACCTTTAGATGATAGAATAATAACAGTCCGTGGTACATTTAATGTTAAAAATACTGCTAACACTATCCTGTAGACATATGTCCTCCTTCTTAGGAAACGCAAAATGAAGTCTTTAAGGGAAAAGAGGCATGATGTACACAACCTCTTTTCAAATGACTTGGAAAGTAAAATGCTATTCTTGCTTTTTTAAGAAAATAAACCAACCCACGAGATTTTATAAATTAAGTTTGAGAACTAGTAGATAGCCAGAATTAGGAAAAAAATAGAAGTAGCTAACTGATGGTCTTGGTTTTATTTGTACCTATAAAAGTTAGCTTGTTTAAAAAAGACTTTATGGATTGACTCCATTTACCAATCTAATAGACCACGGACCCAGATCTGGGTCAGCTGGGCCAAATGTTATATGTGCAAAAGTAAAACATGACTGTATAACATGGAAAAGCTCTTCTCTGACTTGTCTCCAAGAACAGCCATATTAAGGATGAATATCATATCCAAAATAATCAGACTTGACACTAGAAACAAACAAAAAAAGAACCAGCATTCACAAACGGGCAATGGCCTTTGCATGAGGCAAACGATTGCCAGCCACTCAGAAGGGACCTTCTGGCGATTTTCCTGTGGGTGTTTACACAGCTCATCAGAGCTTAGTCACGCTACTCTTAGAAGGGGCAGAGCAGGAGGGAGCTGGTCTGGGAGCTGGGGGAGGCTGGTGGCTGGGTAGCAGCTTGAATGCAGGGCCCTTTGGAGAACTGGTCATAGGCTGGAATGTGTCCTTTCCGGGAGATGCTTCTGGTTGTCCTTTTAACTGTCCTTGTCATGCACCTATCCCACAGCTGTGGGTACCTGATAGAAAGATCTTTCCCACATCCCACTCTTGAATTTAAACTTCTCTTGTCAGAGAAAGTCACTGGGTGGAAGATGTGGCTAATGCTTACCTGTTAACATAAAGGTTGGAAGTTTGGACCTACCCAAAAGCACCATGGAAGTAAGTCCCGGCAACCTACTTTCATAAAGATATTGTTGTTAGGTGCCATCAAGTCACTATGACTCACTATGAACAATAAACCTGAACCTTGCCATATCCTGTACTATCTTCATTCCCATTGTAGTCACTGTGTCACTTCACCTCTCTGAAAGTCTATCTTTCACTGACTTTGTACCTTTTCCAGCATGATCTCTCCAAGATTGTTTCCTCCTGAAAACAGTCCCAAAATAAGTGAGATGAAGTTTCAACATCCTTCCCTCTACAGCATAGTCTGGTTGTACTTCGTTCAAGACAGATTTGTGTATTGTTTTGGCAGCTGTTTGTAGGTGGTTCTGACTTGTAGGGACTGTATATACGACAGAATGAAACGTGTCCCTATCCATCACTAACCCTATAATCCCTGCTTTTTCAGCCCTTTGTTGCAGCCACTACATAACTCTGTCTCATTGAAGGTCTTTCTCTTTTTTCACTGACCCTCCACTCTACTGAGCATGATATTCTCCCTCAGGGGCTGGTTCCTCCTGCTAATATGTCCAAAGCACATGAAAAAAGTCTTGCTATCCTTGTTTCTAAGGAGAATTCTCGCTGTACTTTCTCCAAGATAGATTTGTTTGTTCTTCTGGCAGTCCCTGGTCTGTTTAATATTCTTCTCCTACAGTGCAATTCAAAGGCATCAATTCTTCTTCAGTCTTCCTTACTCACCATCCAGCTCTTGCATACATATGAGGCTATTGAAAATATCACAGCTTGGGTCAGGCACGACTGAGTCTTCAAAATGACATCTTTGCCTTTTTAAACAGATCTTCTGCAGCAGGTTTGCCTAGTGCAATACGATTACAGTAAAGAAACCGCAGTGAAGTATTTCTACCCTAGAACACACAGTGTTTCCAGGAGTCAGAATAGATTCGATAGCAAGAGGTTTGTTTTTAAGTTTTGTTCTCAGAGTCCCACTCCTTCTCTGTGATAGAAAATTAGTTCTTCTCTCTGTTCAGTCTCTTTCGGTAGCTGAGTCCCTTCTGTCCACACCCTCCTTTTATATTTGAACTCTCCAGAATGGTACTCCTCAAACTACTTTGTCAACTCCACACAGTGTAGCCCCTAGAACAGGAACAGGTGAGAAAGAGAGAGAGAGAGAGAGATACAAAATCAACATCAGAAGGTGGAGTTGGTGGTTGGTGCAGGAGCCAAGAATGTGAGGCAACTTTAGAAATCCAGTAACCAGGTAAATTCTGCAGAGACAGGCCCAAGACAGACCAGGACAAAGCACAACAAAGATGCACATGTCCAAAGTGAGCCTGACCCAGAACAGGGAAATGGACAGCTTCTTTCAGCCATACACTAGACAGGCACTGTCTGACTTCAGATACCATGTCAGCTTGAGTGAAGAGGGGCCCTTGGCTCTGCATCCTTAAAAACAAAAACTGAATTTTACAAAGTTCTTGGATGATCACTAGACCAGTGGTTGATAAACAACGCTGTACTCAGAATATACATGTGTTTTTTAAGAATATACATGCTAGCGCCCTTGCCCAGAGTTTAGAGGTGAGAGGGCAGGCATCTATGACTTTAAAATGTTGCCAAGTAATTCTAATATAAACAACTCCCCCTACACACTGTCATGGAGTGGACACCACTCCATTGTATGAGTATCAAGCAAGAGCCCATCTTTTTACTTCACACATCATATTTCCTTACACATAAACTCATTACTGTCAAGTTAATTCTAACTCATAGAGACTTCACATGTGTCAGAGCAGAAAAGTTTGTAACGGCTGATCTTTCAGAAGCAGGTCACCACATCTTTCTTCTAAGGTGCATCTGGATGGACTCAAACTTGCAACCTTTGCATGAGCAGTGGAATACGTTAGCAGAGACTCTCCCCCCCTCAATGTTGCTGTTAGATGCTGTTGAGTACAACTCATAGAGACCCGATGAACAACAGACCTGAACCATGTTCTATTCTATGTTATCCTCATCATCTTTGACACACTTGAGCCCATTGCTACAGTCAATGTGTCAATTCATCTCATTGAGGATCTTCCTGTCCTTCGCTGACCCTCCACCTTTCCAAACATAATATCCTTCTTCAAGGAATAGTATCTCCAAGCAACATGCCCAAAGTATGTGAGACAAAGTTTTGTCATCCTTGCCTCCAAAGAGTATTCTGGCTGCGCCTACCCTCAAAATATATATGATTATTCTTTTGGCAGTCCATGGGATAGTCAGCACTCTTCTCCAAACATACAGTTCAAAGGCATCAATTATTCTTCTGTCATCTTTATTCATTGTCCAGCTCTCAAATACTTAGAAAGTGACTGAAAAGATGATGGCCTGAATCAGGCACACCTCAGCCTTTAAACTGACACCATTGTTCTTTAGTAATTTTGAAAGATCTCTGACAGCAGACTTTTCCAAAGCATCTCTTAATAATCCTGACTGATGGTACTAATGGTGTTGCTTGTGGATCTAAGAAAGATGAAATTGCTGACAAATTCAACGTTTTCTCCATCTATCATGATGTTGTTTGTGTGGTGATGTTTTGGTCTTCTTGATGTTAAGATGTAATCGATATTGAAGACTGTAGTTTTTTACAAAAGAGACCTAAAATAGAAGAGTAAGACTCCTGATGAGATGAATTGACACAGTAACTGGGATAATGAGGGTAGATGTGTGAGAGACAGTGAGATTGGCTCAGAATAGAGCAAGGTTCAGAGTTATTGTACATAGGGCTGCTATGAGTTGCAGGCGATTTGACAACACACAACAACAACAACAGGCAAGTATTGACTGATTGAGTGAATGAATGAATGGTCAATCACTTCTGACGACTGCAAGTTTTGTTGACTCTGTTCACAACTACCATGGAAGAATAGACTTCCACTTAATGGAAGGACAGACTTTCACTTTCACATAACATTTTTTTTAGGTTTTTTTTTTTAATTTAGGTTGTTTATTTTTCATTTCAATGAACATAACATTTTTTTAAACCTTGAATTGCAAACACGCTTTCCAATTACCCATTCATAACAGCTAGGTACAACAACACTAACGTGGACTGTGTTGAACAGAGTGAGTGGCTCAGCAATACATGACATTTCTGAACTAAAGAAGGATTACCATTACCTTCATAAATGAGAGTGTGAAATGAGAGAAAGCACTCCACTTCAACTCACAATTCATTATATAATCTGAGGTGTAATTCTGGTTTTGGAAACAATGGACACCATAATTACATGTACAAAGCCCAGAATGGAATCCCACAAGTGTTTGACAAGTAGAACATAAGGATGATGGAGTGGCTAACCCATGAGTTTGACCACAGGGCAGCCATGGTGAGTCACGATTTCAGGTCGTGGTTTGATTTTTCATTATCCTCCATTCTTCTATGGTGAGTATATTGGGATCTGGGCCAGTTGATGGATGGGAATCTGTTTGTGGAGTCAGGCTAGCCTGCTGTCTTTGTGAATCTGACCCAATGTATAGAACAGCCATGCAAATTAGTATGGGCCTTTGGCCAGAGAAAAATTAATTCAGGTCTACAAGCAATCAAGTAAAAGGTGTCAAAGGGCAAACAAGAGGGAACAAGGAAGGATAGCATTGATGCTGTTTTACAGGTTTCTCTAGTTCATCATGATTTCTCCCCCACCCTTTGTGTCTAGAAAATTAGTAAATGTAAGAACACCTGGTGGCAATCTGTCCAAATATTTATTGGATGAAGAAAAAAAGTGGATGTTGAAGCTGAATTCAGAAATTCAGGAAGGCCATCTATCACGTCAGCTTTACTACAGTAGCCCTTCCACCTCCAACCTTGTTTCCCTTGATCTCTGCGTTCTCTGGTGCTTTCTACAACTTGCCTCAGTTGCTTGTTCCATTAATTTGTATTATAGTGTCTGCCTGTCTCCTACCATTGCTAGTACATTTCTTGAAGGTAAGAATTGCATCTCTTGCCCATTTCTGATTCTTGGTATGTGGCACAAACATTCAATAACCACTAATTAAACTAGTGAATGGATGCTAAAAATAGGCAGAAATCTCAAACTCAATGCCATAAAGTTAATTTCCAACTCATTGTGATCGGATTTGCACTTAGACAACAACCTGCATTGTAGAAGATGCAGCTCGCTTGCAAAGAAACTACAGCCTTCAATATGGATTACATCTCAAAGGTAAGAACAAAACTTCACGACTGGACCAATAAGTATTATGATTGATGGACAAAAGATTGAAGTTGTTAATGATAGTGTCTTAATTGGATCCACAATGAACATCCATGGCAATAGCAATCAAGAAATCAAAAGATGTGTTGCACTTGGAAAGTCTGCTGTCAAGAAACTCTCCAAAGGGCTAAAGAGCAAAGATGTTAAAGACTAAGATGTGTCTGATCAAAGCTGTGGTGTTTTCAATTGCTTCCTATGCATCTTAAAGTTGGACAATAATAAAGATGACAGAAGATGAATTAAAGTCTGAATTTTAATGTTGACAAACAGTACTGAGCCATGGATAAGAACATTTCTTCCTCACTTGGAGGAAGTGCAACCAAAGTGCTCTTTAAGGGGAAAGGAAACTTCAGCTCACACACTTTGAGGATGTCAGAGGGGCCCGTCCTCGGAAAAAGGAAGAGGAGGGTTGGAGAAAGAGAGGAAGACTCTAAATGAAATGAATTGATACTGTGGGTTCAAGTATATTAGGGGTGGGGAGGATGGTGCACGATAAGACAAGGTTCAGATCTATTGTTCAGAGGGTCCCTATGAGTCAAAGTTCGCTTTGACTCAATGGCAACTACCCACAATATCAACCTAAAAATTGAAGGGTTGAATCCATCCAGTGAGGCCACAATAAAAAAGGTTTTCACTGGTTCTGTAAAGATTCCATCAAAGAAACTCTATAGAACAGTTTTACAGTCATAAACATAGGGTCACCATGAATGAATGGATATGACACTAATAAGCCCAGCTTGGTCTTTGTGCTCCTTGACCTGTGGTCTGCAGGGTTCCTGTCCTTCGCAGAGCTGTGTGTTGGCCACACTGCTCCCACACATTCTCCTGCTCTGTCTCATGCCTTGAGTACTCAGTACCCAACCCATTGCCATCAAGCTGGGACCACTGGTAAGTGGCAGAGACAGAACTCACTATTAAGAGAACAACAACTGCTGTTTTTTCTGTTCTTTGGCACTAATAACTAAGGTCATCTGGCTGGGAGGAGGAGCTGAGCAGGGGAGCAGCTGCTGTCACTGTGCCGAGCTTCCAGGCACGCTTTCATTGGTTTTGCTAAGCATTTACTCCAGCCCCCCTTTTTTCAATTTTTTTTTAAATTTTTATTTTATTATTTTCTCAGTGTGTGTACTTTCAAATTGGATCTGACTGGTACAGGAGGAGATGGCCCCTCCTTCTCCGGCAGAGCATCTGGTGGATTCGAAAAGCATATCTCTGGGATTACAGTGCAGCGTCTTGCCACTAGGCCACCAGCACTCCCCTACTTCAACCCCTTTTACTTACTGGATTCCTACAGCAGAAAATTCTTTACTGGCGATAACTTCCATTTCCCAATGATACACAATTTAAACTTTTAACAGTAGTGAATCAGTTCCCAAACTCAGTGGTTAGTCATTAGTCTGTTATTGTGATTGTTGTTACTGTTATATACCCTTGAGTTGGAACTGACCCATCGCTGACCCTCCCGCAGGTTTTCAGATGTAGTAAGTCACACAAGATTGCCTATCTTTCATCTCTAGGGCAGCTGGTAGATCCAAACCTTGTACATTGTCATTAATGTAGGATTTATAATAATAGGGAACAACCAAAGACAGCAGTAACTTACTATAAATAAAATATCATGATCTGGTGCTGGAATAGATATATCAAGGAAATAGGCCTAAGAATGTGGTTATTTATTACATCAAGACGATGTCATTTCAAGTTACTGAAGGAAAAGGTGAATTATATCATGAGTGGTGGCAAATAAATAATGAAAATGTAAATTCAGTTTAATATCTAGCTTAGCCTTTACATCAAAATGCTAATGCATGAAAATATTTCACTATAAAATGCAAAGGTACAATTTTACTAGAAAAGAAATGGATATTTTTATCATCTTGAAATGAAAAAGGTTTTACTCACCCCAAGATTATAAAATACTGATACTGCATAAAATTTATGTAGTAAAAAAAAAAAATCCAAAGAAACCCAAGATTTAGAAGAAATAATGTAGTTGCAGAAGTCATTTACAAACAACATGAACTGAGAATTAGTAACTGGACTATAAACAAAAGGGAGCTCTGGTGGCCTAGGGCTCCTACAACTCACTAAAAAACAAATAGCCCAATTAAAATGGGAAAATAGTACAGGCTTTTCAAAAGAAGAAATATGAAATATATGACAAAGTCACAATAATTCTTATAGATATGAGTCAAACAATAATTTAAGTGTGCGGATGTGTGTCTGGTTATAAATTAGGAAAAAAAAGAATCTTAAATACCTGATGTTAGCAATGTATTGGGAAATTCTCATTCGCATATAAGTAGTTGGAGTGTAAACTTTCTTGAGGGAAATTTGAGTAATATATGCAAAAAAATTAAAACCATGCACAATTTCTGGGAATCTCAGCTCAAAGAATTTCTATGAAGGAGCAAACTTAGAAGAGTAAAAGTATATATACCAAAAAAAGTGAAAATAGTACAAGTTCTCATGAGCCCATCAGCAGATGTATGAATAAACAAAATATGCATGTACAATGAATGTTGCGGTGCTGGTGGTGGTGGTGGTGGTGTTGTGCACCATCAAGTCACCTGCAACTCACAGTGACCATGTGAGCATTAATTCTGCAATCTGCCCCATTGTAAACCAATCTCATTATCTCAGACAGACCTAATCCCATTTCTCCAGTCACTGAGTTAATTACTCTCATCCCAGGTCTTCCTCTCCTACACTGTCCCTCCATCCTTCCGAGCATGATGTCCTTCTCCAATGACTGGTCTCTCCTGGGCACATGCCCAAAGTATGTGAGACAGAGCCTCAAAATCCTTGTGTCCAGGGAGCAAGCAGCCTGGTTTTACCCTCTCCAGGACAGAACTGTTTACTCTCTTGGCAGTGAATGGTATGTTCAACATTCTTTTCCAGCACCACAACTCAAAGGCATCTATCTTTCTTCTATCATCCTTAGTTATTGTCTAGCTCTCTGACGGCTCCAGACTGATGACATTGCTCTTCAGTACTCTAGAGAGGTCCCTGACAGCGGACTTTGCCAATGCAATTTGTCTTTGGACTTGCTGATTGCTGGTGCCAAGATTGTTGATTGTGAACTCAAGCAAAGTGAAGTTATCAACAATCTCAATCTCTTCTCTATCCATTATGAAGTTGTCAATTGGACCAGTGGTAGGAATCTTTGTTTTCTTGATATTGCCCTTCAATCCATATTGAACACTGTAGTCCTTGACCTTCTGCAGCAAACGCTTCATGTCCTTTTCACTATCAGCAAGGAAGGTTCTATCATCTGCACAATGCAGGTTTTTTTAATTTTCCTCCAATCCTGATGCCACATGCCTACTCATAAAGTCCAGCCTTCTGAATGACCTGTTCTGCCTATGGATTGAAATTGTATGGAGATAGGATGCATCCCTGATGAAGTGAAATTTTAAAATTTGGTAGGACATGGGTAAACCTTGAAAACATTCTGAGTGAAGTAAGTCAGACACAAATGGACAGATATTGCACAAACTCAGTTATGTGGGATATCTAATCAACTCATTGCTCCCAAGTCAGAATCATATCATAGTTCATGCTCCAGTGGGTTTCATAGGCTGCTGTAATTGCATAGGAGACTGTCCATCTTTCTTCTCTGGAGCCACTGGTGGGTTTGAACTGCCTGAGAGGCTTGGCCTTTGACTTAACAGTGCAATTCTCTAGGAACTATGCCACCATCGCTCTTTATGAAATATCTACAATAGGCAAAGAAATGCTAGATCACCTGAATGCAACTCATTGCCATTGGGTCAGAGCAGACTCATAGCTGACCCTCCACTGGGATTCCAAAGCTGTAGATCACAATAGGGGTAGATTTCCCTCTTTCTCCCAAAGGAATAGCTGGTAGATGTGAACCGCAAGAGAGACAAGCTGTCTTTGGATTACAGCCCAAGTCTTTATGGATTATATTATGGCTATTATGGGGGAGGAAGAATGGAAGTTATTACTGAAGTAATAGTGAGTTTTTGTTTGAGGTGATGGGAAAATCTTTGCAAATAGATAGTGATCATGGCAGCACAATATGGTGAAATTAAAGTCATTAAATGAAATGACTGAAAAACGGTTAAAATGGCCAATTTCTAATTTTATGTTGTCGTTGTTGTTAGGTGCTGTTGAGTGGAGTAAACTCACAGAGATTCTCTATGAACAACAAATTGGAACTTTGTCCTATCCTGTGTCGTTCTTTTATTGACTGTCACATTTGAGTTCATTGATGCAGATGCTGTGTCAGTCCATCTGGTTGAGGACCTTCTTCCCTTTCATTGACCCTCCACCTTTCAGGGCATGATATCCCTCTCCATGGAACAGCCTTTCCAAAGTAAGTTAGAGGAAACTTTGTCATCTTTGTCTCCAAGAAGTGCTCTGGCTATACTTTCTTCAAGATATACGTTCTTTATTTTGGCAGTCCATGGGACATTCAGAACTTTTCTCTAACACCACAGCTCGAAAGTCTCAATTCTTCTTCTGTCATCCTTATTCATTGTCTAGCTCTCAGATGCATAGTAAGTGATTGAAAAGACCATGCCCTGAATCAGGTGTGTATTAGTCTTCAAAATGACATCCTTGCTCCTCAATAATTTGGGGAGGTCCTTTGCAACAGACTTTCCCAATGCAATACATCTCCTGATCTCCTGACTCCTGATACTTCTGGTACCAAACATGTTCATTATAGATCTACATAAGATGAAGTTGTTGACAGTTTCAATCTTTTCTTCATCCATCATTATGTTTCCTATCAGCCCAGTGGTGAGAATTTTTTTTTTCATGCTGAGATGTAATCCATATTGAAGGCTTTATTCTTTGATCTTCTGCAATAAGTGCTTCAAGCCTATCTCATTTTCAACAAGCAAGGATATGTCATCTGCATTATGCAGTTTGTTGATGAGTCTTCCTTCCTCATATCCTGGGGTCACATTCTTCTTCCTAGAGTCCAGCTTCTTGAAAGATTTGCTCAGTGTACAGGTTGAATAGGCATAGAGAAAGGATATAGCCCTGAAACACATCTTTCTTACTTATAAACCATGTAGTGTTCTCTTGCTCTGTTTAGACAACAACCTCTTGGTGTAGGTGAACGTTTCACATGGGATTCTGGGATTGCCATTCTTTTCAATATTAGTCATAATTTGTTATGATCTGTACAATTAAATGCCTTTGCATGGTCAATAAAGCACAAATAGACATTCTTCTGGTATTCTCTGCTTTCAGCCAGGATCCATCTGACATCAGCTATAAATATCCCTGGTACTATAGCTTCTTCTGAACTCAGCTTGAACTTCCGGCAGTTCTCTGTCTATGTACTGCCCCAGTCATTTTTCTATAATCTACAGCAATATTTTGCTTGCATCCAATATTAGTGATATTATTCAATAACTTCTACATCCTGTTGGATCACCTTTCTTGGTAATGGTAACAAATATGGAACTCTTCTAGTCAGTCAGCCAGGCATTTGTCCTCCAAATTTTCTGGCATATCCTGGTAAGCATGTTCAGGGCTGCATCTGTTAGTTGGAATATGTCAATTGGTATTGCACTGGAGCCTTAGTTTTTTACCAATGCCCTTAGTACACCTGAACTTCCCTCATCACCCACCATTGGCTTTTGATCATATGTGGTTCCTGAAATATTTTAGTATCAGCCAATTCTTTTTGGTACAGTGACTCTGTGTATTCCTTCCATCTTCCTTTAATGCATCCTGAATCATTCAATATTAATGATATAATTATTTTACATAGTGGATGTCATTAATCTACTTAAAAAGTAATTAACCACAATGGTTTGTCAGCTTGTTTATGTATTTTTAAAGCATGTATGTAAAACCAGAGTATGTAAAGATTCTTAAAGGCAAGTATGGTAAAGCTTCATCTCTCATGCTTTTGGCATGTTTCTAGGAGAGGCTATTCCTCGGAAAGGGACATCATGCTTGGAATGGTGAAGAGTTAGGGAAAGACAGAAAGACCCTCAATGAGATGGACTGACAAGGTGACTGCAAGACCCTCAATGAGTTGGATTGACAATGGGCTCAAATGTGTCAGAGTTGATGAGGATGGCACAGGAAAAGGTTCAGATCTGTTTTTTATAGGATTGCTATTAGGTATATTTAACTTGAAGGCACCTAAAAATAACAATAGTATATACATTCATAAAAAAAAGAATGTCTACTGTGTGCTAAGGAGAGAACAAGCCAATCAATGTTATGTGTCATATACACAAAACCCCTAAGAGAAGAACGTTGACAATTAGCAAACATGTAAGCAATAAAGCATTGTTGCGTTGTGCCTTATTGAGTTTGAACTGACTTATAGCTAACCTGCTAGCCAATTTTCAGAGGCAGTAAATAGCACTGAAGAAGCACTGGAGAAATAGTCCAACTTCTCCCCTCAGGGCAGCTGGTGAATCTAAACCAAAAACCTTTGGGTTGATAGTACAACATTTAACCACTAGGCTACCAGAGAGCCAATATTCAGTGGCAATAAGTACTGGAGGGGGAGGGGATATTTAACAGATTAATGTGATAGATATTATAGAAGTTCAAGTCTCAGCCAATCTGAATCTACCTACAGTTCTGTGGGAGAAATATGGGCAGTCTTTGTACAATTCCCAGTCTCGAAAATGCAATGAAGGGTCCCTAAGATCACTACAGCAGTGAGTTTTTAATGTTGTTTTCTAGATTGGGCAGTAACAAAAGGGCCTCTCCAGCACTCTTTTACATAGCAAACAAATAAGAAAAGAAAACTAAATGTCTAAGCAACACTCCACCAGTCATGGTACCCACCTGGCTGAATGTCAGCTCATGAAAATTCACTTTGAAGAGTCAAGTCCTTTTTTTCGCAATGAATGCCATGAATTCAGAGAACAGTGCTTTCTTGGAGAGCAAGACTTTCCAACGTTTGAGGGTAGAAAATACTTCAGCAGGGAATGTGCCAATGTTTCTTTATGCTGAGAAGGAATGTACAGATGACAGTTTCAAGTGTTTGATGTCCAACTCCTTCTAAAACTGTAAAATAGCAGCAGGACGATCAAGGAGCTGATCTAAATCTTCCTTCTGTGGTTTTACTTTTGTTCTGTCAGGATGAATAACATGAAGGGGAGAAAGTACAGTGTGTGCACTGGGAACATATTTTCCCTCCTTCTAGACTGATATATTGGCAAGCCAGACGTGGGTAAGGAGACATGACATTGATTGTGATACAGCTGAAACTCACACAACAATTTAAATGCCATTAAAAGGTTGGCCTACCTTTAGCCTAGGCAGGAAATTCAAGGGTAATATAACACTTTGCTGTTAAGTAATGGCATTGGAATAAAAGCATGCTAGAGATGACTTTTGGCTTTAAG
The DNA here is from genome assembly GCF_000299155.1 of Elephantulus edwardii. Classification (NCBI taxonomy): domain Eukaryota; kingdom Metazoa; phylum Chordata; class Mammalia; order Macroscelidea; family Macroscelididae; genus Elephantulus; species Elephantulus edwardii. Next base: position 18,252,284 of record NW_006399804.1, on the reverse strand, counting down.
TTGGATTTTCATTGTTTCATGTGCTTCCAGAAAGAACTATTCCCCCCTCCTACAGTTTTTAACTTGTATTTCAAAAGTTCTTGTTGCTACATAAATATGATGTATACAAACTGACCTGAATGAAAAATTGTATAAGAATGGAGCTCTTGTGGCCTAATGGGTAAAGAGCTGTCCTGCCAACTTAAAGGCACAGGCTTCAAATCCCCGAGCAGCTCTGAAGGATAAAGATGGGCAATTTCCTCCTTTGTAATTTTATAGTTTCTGAAAACCTACTGGAAAGTCAGCTATGAGTCAATTCTCATTCAATTCAAAAGTAATGCCTTTCACTTTAAGTTACAGAACAAGCTAAAAACCAAACCAAACCAAATTCAGGACCTCTTATTTTAACTGATTCTATTTTATTGACTATGCAAAAGCTTTTGACTATGTAAATCTTAACAAATTATGGCTAATATTGAGAAGAATAGAGATCCTAGAACACTTAACAGTGTTTATGTGAAACCTATACCTCCACCAAGAGGCTATTGTCCAAATAAAGCAAAGGATAGACTATATTTTTTAAAATGAAGAAAAGTGTGTGCATTTATCTACTTGGGTGGCTTTATTGAGGCTTTGTTTACAATAGCAAAGAATTGGAAACAACTCAAGTGCCCATTAACAAATAAATGGATAGAGAAGTTGTGGTACATTCACACAATGGAATACTATGCTGCATTGAAAAACAAGGAACTCATGAATTATGCAAAATGAGTGACCCTAGAGGATGTTATGCTGGTGAAATATCTCAACTATGGCATAATGCCACTGTCATAAAACAGGACTGACGTGGGGGTTGGGGGAAACTGAGAGAAGAGGGGATAAATGCTATACACGGCATTGAAACAGACGAGGGAGAGAACTATATAAAAGGAATATATAATTAGGTATTGTTGGCATGACAAGAGTCTAGAATAAGAGCTGCATAGTAAAGTGGTCTGGGGCATGGGGAGCTGTATAACAATGAAAGAACTTTTTGCCCAAAGAGAAAAAGTGATCTGGGGGAAGGTGGGGCAGGGAGGAAAATATGCGACAATGAATGATTGGAAACCCAAGTTCTTTATAAACTTTCATTAAAATCTCAATAGAAAAGGGAAAAAATTAAGAAAATGTGCATCAGAGTTGTCTCCTCTATGCATATCTATTCAATCTGTTTGCTGAATAAATCATTCAAGAAGCTAGACTCTATGAAGAATGCAGCATCAGGATAGGAGGAAGACATATCAACAACCTGCATTTTGTATGACACAATCTTGCTTGATAAAAGTGAGGAGGACTTGAAGCACTTGTTGTTGCCAAAGATCAAGGCCTTCGATACGGATTACACTTCAACATCAATAAAACAAAAATTCTCACCCCTCAACCCATAGGCAACATCATAATAGATGGAGAAAAAATTTAAATTGCAAACAATTTCATCTTATTTATATCCGTAATCAACACCCTTGGTATCAGCAGTCAGTAAATCAGGAGACATATTGCATTGGGAAAGACCTCTCCAAATTACTGAGAGCAATAATGTCAGTTTGAAGACTTACCGCTCAACTGATTCAAGCCATAGTCTTTTTAATCACTTGTTATGCATCTCTGAGGGGTGGATAATGAATCAGTATGACAGAAGAACTAAATCCTTTGAGCTATAGTGTTGGAGAAAAGTACTGAATATGCTATGGACTGCCAAAAAAACAAATAGATATATCTTGGAAAAGGTACATCTAGAGTGCTCCTTGGAGGCAAAGATGACAAAGGTTTGTCTCATATACTTTGGGCCTGTTGCTAGGAGAGGCCATTCCTTGTAAAAGGACATCATATTAGAAAAGGTGGAGGTTTAGCAAAGAGAGGAAGATCCTCAGTGAAATGGGCTGACATAGGAACTGCTGTAATGGTCTCAGTTATGTCAGAAATTATGAGGATGGCACAGGATAGGACAGGGTTCAGATCTGTTATTCACAGGATCACTTTTAGTCAAACTCAACACAACAGCATCTAACAACATTTTTATTTTATTATTTTTGTGTGAGTGTACCGTCAAATCAGATCTGACAGGTACAAGAAGAGATTGCCCCTCCTTCTCCAGCAAAACATCTAGTGGATTCTAACCACATACCTCTGGGATTACAGTGCAGCTTATTGCCACTAGGCCACCAGAGCTCCCCTTAACAACATTTTAACTTATCCTAAACCAACAACAGAACACTTGATTGTGTTTATGCAAAACCTGTGCTTGTACCAGGAGACAGTCATTGGAACAGAGCAAGGAAACACTGCATGGTTCAAAATCAGGAAGAGTATACACCAGGGACGTGTCCTATCTCCATACCTTTTCAATCAATATGCAGAACAGATTATCAGGAAGGCTGGGCTATATAAGGAGAAATGTGGCATCAGGATTGGAGGCAGACTCATCAAAAACCTGCTTTATGCAGATGACACAACCCTGCTTGCTGAAACTGAGGAGGATCTCAAGCTCTTGCTGCAGAAGGTCAAGGACTGCAGCCTTCAGTATGGATTGAAGCTCAACATCAAGAAAACAAAGATTCTCACCACTGGACCGATTGGCAGCATTATGACAGATGGTGAAGAGATTGAAATTGTTAACAGCTTTAGTTTGCTTGGCTCCACAATCAACACTCTGGGTACCAGCAGCCAGGAAATAAAAAGACAAATTGCATTGGGAAAATCTGCTGTCAGAGACCCCTCCAAAATTCTGGAGAGCAATGATGTCAGTCTGGAAACTAGGTGCACCTGATCCAGGCCATAGACTTTGCAATTACTTGCTATGCATCAGAAAGCTGAACAATGACTAGGGATGATAGAAGGAGAATTGATGCCTTTGAGCTATGGTGCTGGACAAGAGTATTGACTATACTGTGGACTGCCAGGATAACAAACAGGTTCGTCCTCGAGAGGGTGAGACCAGGCTGCTCCTTGGAGGCAAGGATTCTAAAGTTTCATCTGACATACTTTGGACATGTTGCAAGGAAGGACTATTCCTTGGAGAAGAGTATCATGCTTGGGAGGGTGGAGAGACAGTGCAAGTGAGGAAGACCCTTGATAAGATGGATTGATTCAGTGACTGGGGTAATGGGGGTAGGCATGTCAGAGACAATAAGATTGGCACAGGATAGAGCAGGGTTTAGGGTTGTTATGAGTCACAGGTGACTCAATGGCACACAACAACAACAACAACAACAACAACAAACCAACAAATTGGAATCACATAAATACAATCTCTCCATCACTCACTAGCTTTCTGGCCTTGGGTAGATGGCTTGACTAACCCTAACCCTAACCCTGCCTATGAACTCACCTCAAACTAATTGCTCTCAAGTTGGAGTTGACTTGAAGCTGATCCTCCAGGTGGGTTTGCAGAAGCTGTAAGTCGCACTGGAGGAGATTGCCCATCTTTCTTTCATGGAGCCAATCAGAGGGGAATCAAAGATTCTCGCCACTGGACCAATTAGCAGCGTCAGGATGAATGACGAAGAGATTGAGAGTGTTCACAGCTTCAGTTTACTCGGCTCCACAGTCAACACTCTTGGTACCAGCAGTCAGAAAATCAAAAAGCGTATCGCGATGGGAAAGTCTGCTGTTAGGGACCTCTCAAAGGTACTCAGGAGCAACAGTGTCTCTCTGGAGACTAAGGTGCGCCTGATACAGGTCATGGTATTTGCAATCGCTTGTTATGCATCAGAGAGTTGGACAATGACTAGGGAGGACAGAAGGAGAGTGGATGCTTTTGAGCTGTGGTGCTGGAGAAGGGTACTGAATGTACCATGGACTGCCAGGAAAACAAACAGATTTATCTTGGAGAGGATTAAACCAAGCTACTCCTTGGAGGCAAAGATTCTGGGACTTTGTCTGACATACTTTGGACATGTTGCCAGGAGGGACGGGTCCTTGGAGAGGGACATCATGCTAGGGAGGGTGGAGGGACAGCGCAGGAGGGGAAGACCCTCTATGAGATGGATTGATTCGGTGACTGGGGTAATCGGGATGGGTGTGTCATAGGCGTTGCGGTTGGCGCAGGATAGAGCAGGGTTTAGAGTTGTTGTGCATAGGGTTGCTATGAGTCGGAAACGACTCGACGGCACATAACAACAACAACAATCAGAGGGGAATAGTAATAATACTAACAGTACAAACTCCTCATAACAACCTACTCAGAAAGTTTTGTTTTTTGCTAGGATAAAAGGTAAAAATAATTCTAGGAATTTTCAAACTAATAGGAACTAGGAAGGAAAAGCTGGTGATCTACTTTGGAAATCAGCCACTGAAAAGCCCTGTGCCTTACAAGAGCCCAATCCACTACTGATCAAGGGGCTGGCAGAACCAGCCAGTGTTTCATTCATTCCTCCGTGCGCAGGCACCATGGCTCAGAGGCAAGGTCTATAGCAGAAAACAAGTTTACAAGAGGTTTCCCTCTCCCCATGCTTGGCTTCATGACTGAGTCTGGTATACACTGACTCTGAGTACAAAGGGTCTAATAGGGGAAAAAATCAAGATTTGTTTTTGTCTGAATAATTTCAGTATGGTCTGACTGGTTCTCCCCTGTCCTCTGTGCTTCTGCCGAAAGCTGAGTTTCAGCAAGAAACAAAGTGGTGCTTCCAATTTCAAAGGAATTTCGACTAACTGGAGCATGTCTAGGTAACTAGGGATGGCCAGAAGCATCAGACCTGTGACAGAAACTGCTAAGAGCCAGACACTTTAGCTGGGAGAATGCTCTGGAGGAATGAGTGGGTGGGATTGGGCATGATCGGATCTCCACATATTTAAAGAGTTATGTCCGGTAGAAGAGAAATTGGATTATTCTGCAAGTCCAAACAAGTAAAGAGAGATTCTAATTGTATCTGCTTCCCTGTTATCAAGTGATTCTGACTCATAATGACCCTCCATCAGTTTTCTAAGGCATAATGGGAAAAGAATGGTCAATTTTATGTTTTAAAAGTGGGATACATGTTGGACTAGTAATATAAAGATTAGCAGTTCAAACTCACCAGCTGCTTTCAAGGAGCAGGATAAAGGCCCTATGCTCAAATTCCGATTTATAGCTTTCAAAACCTTAATAGAGGGTCACTGTGAGTATGAATCGATTCAATAGCAGAGGTTATGGGAGTTTATAAAAAAAAGATGTGAATGAAAGCTTTGCCTTCAGAGATGGAAGGGGCGCTATCACTGGAGGGTTTCAGTTGTATGACGAATTCTGTACTAAAAAAGGGCTGAACAAGTGACCCCCAGGGTTCTTTTCTAGGTCAGGCATGTTGCAGTTGAAGGGATAATGTAAATACAACCAACCATTTGGCTGCAGGAATTTAAGAAGAGTTACTTGGAGATATCAGGCATTAAGCAAGGGGAGTCTCCGTTGTGCTTAAGTATGGACTTGAACCTCTTGTGACCAAAGTATGCTGAGCACACAAAGTAGCAAAGTGGCCAGAAAGGAAAAGGCTCATATTTTAGGTGAGTATATCATATTTTATAGATTCGTGTTGACACAGAAATCAAATGAAACAGAATCAAGATCTTAGTAATTATTTGTTATATCCCTTATGATTTTGACATAGTGATTAGGTATGAACCTGGACCTTGGACCTGGTTATGCTGGGTTTTTTAATTATTTTTTTTTCTCTTCACCTGCAGACAGACCTTCACTGATTGTTTCATAGAGCCTTGGTCAACTGCTTTTAACAGCTAAACATGAAAGCCTCTGAGAGCATAAACAGGAAACTGGTGTTTAGGTGGGAGTTCCTAGGAATTTTATACCACTGACCACAGAGGCCAAGAGAGAAAGGAAATAGGAAAAACAGTGTAAATACCTGGGTGACTAACGACTTTGCGCGGCTCATCTGGCTTTTCAGAACATTTAATGGGAAGTCTCTTCCAGAGGAAACACCCTTTAAAAATGGTTCCAAGACATCGCGTGGCATTTAAGGTTAGATAGGGGTGTTCGTTGCACATGGCTGGCTTTGCACACTGCTCACCAGACAAGGCTCCAAGCGATCGAAGCTATTTGCATGCATGGTGCAGACGTTTCCCTGGGCGCTGGGCTCCCAGGCCTTCGATTGTAAAGGATTGTAAGGACACCCCTGCCCCTTGTTCACATGGGCAGCGCCTAAGAGGATTTAGAATCAAGTGGGCACATTTGCACTGCCTTGTTTCTGAAGAGGCAGCTGGAGCGCGGGGCCAGCCCCGGCGCAGCCCACCACCGGTCCCGGGGGACTGCCATTGTTCTCTGAGGGGCCCACCCTGGGGCTGCCATTGTCAGCGGGGAAGGCCTTTCTCCCCAGCCCTCTGTCTCCCCCGACCCCTCCGCACCCCCCTCTCCTGCGAGGACTTTTTTCCTCTCAAGCTGCCCAGCACTCCCTGCTGCCCGCATTTCCAATGCAGAGGAGCCCGGCGGGTTTCATGCTGGCCATCTGCACTCGGAGAGATTGACAGCAGCCCCGGAAGGTCAGTGCCTCCACGATGCTGTCTGAACAGCAGGCCACCCAGGCCTCCCCGAGCAAAACAGGGACATCTGCTCACCTTAATTTAGAACTCTGGTTCTAATTTCACCGGAGCCCCTTGGCTTAATGCTCTCTCTTGGCTTATGGGGATGGGGGTGGCAGGCAGACAGGGCCACCCACTCCCAATTTGGCTTCCCCCCCCCTTTTTTTCCCCCCTGGGGAGAGCAGCTGAGTCTGGGCAGAAGAATTAGGATGGGGGGGGGGAACGACGTCTGGCCATGTGACCCAGTGACAGGGAGCAGGAGGGGTGGGCGGGCCTGTGGAATGGGGCTGCTCTGGAGCCTGGAGCACCTTTAAGAGAAGCAGGGATGAGCCAGCATCTGCAGAAGTGGGGCTGCACTGACCGACCAGGAAGAGCTATGTTTGGAATCTCATTCTGGAAAGAATTGGGCTTATTTGAGGCAGAGGCTGGATGGGAACCCTCTTCTGAAGCACAAGTATATTTCGAAAGAGATCCAGTATCATAGTCTAAAGGGAATTGTGCTGTTAATCCAAAGGGCAGACCTCTCTGGGGTTCAAATGCACCAGCAGTTTTGAGGGAGAAAGACGGGCAATCTCCCATGTGATGTAAAGCGCCAGAAAACAAATGGACGTTCAGCGACGAGTCGGTTCTGTCTCATGGCAAATGAGTTTGTACTTTTTATAGATGGTGCGGTGGTTAACTGATGGGTGAGCTCCCTGAAACAAGCTGATACTTGAACTCACCAGCTCCACGGAAGAAAGATGAGGGAGATATTTGTCTTTGTAGAGATTTACAGCCTTAAAAGCTCCATGAAGTAATTAATTTTACTCTGTCCTATAGAATCTTTGGGAGTTAAAATTCTGCTCAGAGGATGTGAGTTTGGGATTTTGCACCATATGGTATTGTTAACGTTTTAGAAGTTCTTCTCTGTATTTAGAATTCTCACTAGTAGATATGAATTTTATATAAATGCTAATGATTCATTAAGTGAAAATGAACTTGTTATTATCTGCCGTCTCCAGCTCACAGAGACTCTCTGTACAACATAATAAAACACTGCCTGGTCCTGTGCCATCTTCATAATCCTTAGCATGCTCGAGTCCCGGGATGTAGCCCTTGTACAGTGCCTTACAACCCAAGAGGCTCCCCTGCCCACCCTGTACCAGGTAGTATTGGACTAGAAACCACAGGGTTATCACTGGTGACTGCAACAATGAGTTCAAGCACACTAGTGATTGAGGATGGAACAGGAATGGGTAGTATTTTTTCCCGTTGTGTGTAGGGATCTCTCTCTCTGAGTGAAAACCCACTCAAGACCCCTTAACCACAACAATTTTCAGGAGTGGGGTGCCAGCCCTTTCTTCCTATCTTAAGTGCTGAAACCCGTCCATCACAGGTGACCCTCCTAGTATTTTAAATTCTCATGGCATAGCTTCGAGCATCCTAATACTGTGAATGCCATCACTGTATGATAAACTGATAGGTTGCTGTCATATGCCATTCAAGCTTGTTCCCTCTCAGTGACCCAATGTATAACAAAACAAAACACTGCCACTCCTGCACCATCCCAATAACCATTGTTGTGTCTGGGCCCATTAGTTGCCGCTGTGTCAGTCCATATGTTTGAGGGTCTTCCTCTTTTTTGGTGACTCTCTCTGCTTCACCATGCATGATATCCTTCCCCAAGGATTGGCCTCACCTAATAACATGTCCAAAGTATGTGAGACAAAGTCTAACTATCTCGTTTAAGGCTAATTCTGTCTATACTTCTTCCAAAACAGATCTGTTTGTTCTTCTAGCAGTTTATGGTTAATACAGTTTTTATGGCCAACCTCATAAATCAAAGACATCAGTTCTTCTCCAGTGTTCCTTTTTCCTTTTCCAGCTTTGCACCCGTATGAGACTAATGCAAATACTTTGGCTTGGGTTAGGCATAACTTTGCTTCATGAGAGTGAAGAAAACTGGAAGGACTTATTGATGAAAATCAAAGACAACAGCCTTCACTGTGGATTACACCTCAACATAAAGAAAGCAAAATTCCTCCCAGCCAGTCTAATACATACATGATCAGGGATTTCATTTCACTTAGATCGATAATTAGCCCTCAAGAAAGCAGCAGTCAAGGCATCAAACAATATATTGAATTAGACAAATCTGCTGCAAGACATAGGGTAAAAAAAACATTTAAATAGCCAATATGTAATTGTTTCATTTTTAAAATTTGGTGTAGTCTTGATGGTGTGGGATTACAGGGAATCCTTGATCCAGAAAGAAACTCTGGTGGCAGAGCCCAAAGTAAGTTGTGCTGATAACTCAAAGGCTGTACTCTCTGACCAAATCCACAAGCAGTTCTGAGAGAGAAAGATGGACAATCTCCTCTTGTTACTGTTTATATCCTTGAAAAACCAGCAGTGCGTCAACTCAGAGTCAGGACAGGACTCTGTGGCAGTGACAGAGTGTAATAGCAAATCTTTCTCCTTTTCTAACCTAATCGTGTAATTGTGTTGGATACTGTTAGAAGGAATGGTTTGAACTCCTCCCAGCCTATTGCTCCTCTAAGAGCATGACTCAGTCCTCTGTAGGGATCTTCCAGAATAAGGGATTCGTTTGTTCTTTTTGCTGCTTTCTGAGGTCGAGTGAAGTAGTTTCCCCCTTCTCCGTTGCATTCCTAGCTAAGAAGAGGATTCCAGTTTCTTGTAGGGAAAAGGTCAGGATGGAAGAGGAAGTTTAAAGCACAGAAATTTATTTATTGCCTCACAGTTTGGAGATTAGAAGTCCATGTTGAAGTATCAGCTGTGGTTCTTTTACCCTCTTGCCGCTGAGGACTCTGAGAGAGAATCCACTCTATGCCTATCTCCTGGCTTCCAGTGGCTGCTGGTGACATTGGTGTTTCTTTGCTGTGTGTAGATGTACATTTACAGGCCCCATGTGGCTCTGTTTCTGTGTCCTTCCTCCTTTTATTCTAAATTAGCAGTCACATAAGATAAGGACCCATTCCGCTCTGATATGACCTTGTTAACTGATACTGTTTCCAAAGATTTTTATTTCCCAAACAAGGTCATATTCACAGGTGCACAAGCTGGGCCTGCAACATGTCTTTTTGAAGGACACGATTCAGAAGGATTCAAATTCTTAGGCAACATTTGCCGAGCTCTCCCTCTAAATGCGCTTAAGTCTTGATTTCACTGCACTTTATTCTCAGAGTAGTGAAGTAGCTGGATATTGAAGATTCAAAAATCTTTGCCTATAATCAATTTTCCAGTACTGATTTAGCAAGCCCCATGGGTAAGTTCCTATCCAACAGTTTCATGATCTAATGGACCATGTTATTTTAAACAATAGAAATCTATTTATAATGAAAAAAATAAATAGGATAGTATCTTGCTTATTGTACTTTAATTTGACTGTAAAAGAATCAATGTAGGACTCTCAAAGATTTTTCAGAGAGAGCAAAGAGTGAAAATTTACATTGACTTAGAATTGCACCTAACGCCGCTGTGTGGTTGTTATGTGTTGTTGAGTTGACTATGATCCATAGCTGTGATACTGAAAAATACTTGATGTGGCTTTTCTAGCCATAGTCTTTATAACTTAACTCCCACCACATGACTGAGTGGTCATTGTTGTTAGGTGGCTACAGAGCAAGAAAGCTGAGTGCTTGTAGGTATTTCTGGCCTAGTGGTGTCTTTAGACATTTGCCAAGGAGGTAGTTACAGTCAAGCACCTTTGGGCTAGGCTTACTCTGTGGAGAAGGATTTTTGTTGGTTTTGTTGGTTTTTCAAAATGAAGGAGTTAAAGTACCTTCTAACACTTGCCTGGAATAGGACAGATGCCATGGCTGCAAAACTGGGGACCAGAGAGAGACCTCCTTGCAGGCACAGCTGAGAAGGGTGACTGTCCTGATCAAAGAATTGTATCCTGAGTTGTAAATGAACCTGAACTGCAACCTGTTGCTTCCCTAGGAAATTCCATAATCATGAATATTGTCTGTGGGTTCTATGTGACCATTGCAAGGGATTGTTGAACTCAGTAGAGCATTGGACAACATCTTGTTAAAATTGGTAAAAGTATGGAGCATGGGGAACATGTCTGACCTCAGAGAAACAGGCCTTGGGCTATCAATGCTTTTGGAGATTCTTCTCCTCTTGTGAATTTAGGGGAGGAAGGACGTCTAGGACCCCATGTCCACACTGTTCTGGGAATCAGCCAACTGAGAGAAAGCTGCTGCTGGAAATTTAAAAGTGCTCTGTACATGAACATAGAAATGGTTTCTTATCCATGTTTACAAAATGAATAGTTTTATCCTTCAGACATTCTTTTGCAAGTAGCACTTGAGCTTAGGCAATTTACTAGCATAACTGTTCCACCCTGTATCCAAAAGTAGAGCCATCCTATGACACACCAGATACTTAAGTGGCATAAAGTGAAGAAACAATTATCATTACCTTATGTGGGAAAAATATTCAAGCATTCCTAGATTCCCCCCCCCCAAAATAAGCTACCCAATCATACCAAATAACACATACATAAAATAGAAAGTCACAGTAGCAGACAGTGTTTCTATACCGTTCAGAGCTCTGGCAGCCTGACGCTGAGATGCTGGATGTAGCTTCTGGGGAGGCCTGGTGATGCCGCTCTCATTGCTCAGGTGAGTGCTGCCTCTTTCTGGACTCACTGCAAAACAAATGCAGAACACGAATTTCACTGTTCACCTTTTTCTGTAAAAGTTAAATTTCTCTTCAGATTTCTTCCGGGTAGGGTAGCGTCAACAGGTACTAATTAATGTAGGTGGGGTTTTGTTGTGTATTTTTTGTTTTGGTTTTGGTTTTTTTTAAAGTAAAGTGATATCAAGTGACTTTTTCAAAGGACAAGGACTACCAGTAAATCTGTTTTCAGATTAAGTCCTTGGTGCATTTAGGAAAGCCTTCTGCATATTTCTTTCTATCAGTTGTCGTCTATCTCATTCCAACTCATGGCTACCCCCATATGTACAGATTAGCACTGCCCCTGTGACTTTTCAGGAATTGGATTGCCAGGCCTTTCTTCTGAGTTGTTTCTGGGTGTGTTCAAATCATCAACTTTTTGGTTAGTAATCAAGTAGTTAACCATTTGTACCACCCCTGGACTGCTTTGAAATAGGAAGCTGGAGATAGCTTCCAAGTGTCAGCTCAGTCTATGGATTGAGGCTTAATGTTCTGGCTCAACCACCCGGACATTGACTAACTCTTGCAGGAGCTCACATGGATTTGCTAAAGAATCCCCCTTTCTAAGGTGATACATTTAAAGCAAAGTTAGGTTTTAAACCCGGGTGTGTATCAGGCACCTCCTGTGTACCAACTAAATGCCTTTTGGTGTCACCTTTTCCTCAGTCAGCCCCTGATGTCTGAGAAGCTTCCTGCAGATGTAACCCAGTGGGACCTTGCCTCCACCTTGGCTTCAGTTCTGCTGTCTGCACTGGGGCTCCTGAGATTCATGAGCTCACACACTGTCCAACCTGGATATGCAAGAGAGTAAATTTGAAGGGCCTACCTTCAACCAATTGAGGATAAGAGCTGATGGATTAATGTTTTCCTTTCTTCCCCCTGTCTGGGCTATCATGGGATATCTTTCATGTTCCCGACTCCCCAAGCAATCCCAAAGGAGCCAGCAGCCAGGTGCCAGGAGCTGTGGCCAACAAATAACTCATCCTTGTATGGGTTTTCCATCGTCTGTACCTCGTTCCTGTCCTTACTCCTACTCCCTGGATCACACTCCCTAGTAAAGTACTTGCACTCATGCCTGTTTTCCACAATTTGCTACCGGAGGCACCTGGGCTAAGTCATCGCCATGTAAGACATTATTTGGTTTAAACTATAGTGTCTCACACACTGTCATCACACCACCTTATCCTAGCAAGCTCTCCAAAAGTGAAACAGGACAGCCCTCTTTCCATTGTGTGAATCTTCATCTGGTTGTTTCATTTATGAAATAGTTTCTTTGCTTTCCTATCTTCGGCTTTGGGAATGACAAACCTTAGGACAAAGTTTATTTATATTGTTTGCTTTAGACGCAATGGAACCCAGAATGAAATTCGCAGTCTATAGCAGGAACTTGGATCCTGTGTATTTTTCTACTAACTTAATCCTGGCTCAAATCAGTTTCCTAATCCCTTTTAACTTGCTCCTAATTGCTTTCCAATGAGTAAGGAATTGTGCTGCCAACCCAGAGGCAGGTGGTTCAAATTCACTTGATGCTCTGAGGGAGCATGATAGGTAATCTCTTCTCAGGCAGCTTACAGCCTCTGAAAACACACTAGAGGGTCAGCTATGAGTTGGTTCTGACTCAACAGCAATGAGTTAATGAGCTAATTTCATCCTGAGATGCTCTGGTGAAATAGTCCATAGTGATCTGCACTGCTGACCCTAAGGCTGTAGGTCTCTGGTGGTTCAAATCCACTAGTGGCTTTGTGAGAGAAAGATGAACACTCCCCTCCCATTGCGATTTACAGCCTCACAGGCCAGGTGGAGGGTCAGCCATGAGTCACAACTGACCCAAAGGCAGGGAGTTTGAGTGTGAGTTTATTTTTATTAATTTATCTTACTCTGCGCTATTCATGGATAGGGGCTTAAGTAAGCAAAGATTATCATGCATAAGCCTTTAAAAAACATATGGTCCAAATATCATAAAGTCACATATAACACTCTTGCCATGTGATGAACTTACTTAAAATGATTAAGAAAATTTTTACATTTAAAAATAGCAGTGCAAAAATAAATTGTACTGTCTTCATTTATAGATGATTTCTTGCATTTGCTTACCACTAGCAAATCTTTTCATTTCTATCTGTCTGTTAATTTATTACTTTTTAATATTAAAGAGGGGAAAGCAGGTAGAGAAGATATAAATGATAAAAAGAATATAATCTGCCATTAACTCATAGCTCAATGTGGCCACATGAATTCATTTTAAAATTATTACCTCTTTTCTTTTCTTCATCTAAAATATGATGATTGATTTTGGCCTATTTAAATAACAACTATATCATCTGGATTTGGCATCTCTGGAGAAAATAATGAAGTTTTAAAGGATACTCCTAGAAGTACTATCTATACAATGAAAGAATTGAGTGAAATAATGGAAAACCAGTTATCCTTGTTATGTGCTGTCAAGTCATTTGCCACTCATAACGACCTCTATGTACCACTATGCTCTATCTTGAGCCAAATTCACTGTCTTCAACACACCCACTCTCATTATCCCAGTCATAGAGTCACTCCATCTCATTCAGGGTCTTCCTCTCTTGTGCTGTCCCTCCATCCTCCCAAGCCTGATGTTCCTTTCCAAGGACTGGTCCCTCCTGGCAACATACCCAAAGTATGTGCGATGAAGCTTCAAAGTCCTTGCTGCCAAAGAGCAGCCTGGCTTCACCCTCTCCAGAACAGACCTGTTAAAAAGAAATGGGGAGTCGTCACTTGAATGTAAATTGAGAATCAAATTTGACCTCAGAATTATCTGGAAGACCTGAGAGGCACTGATCTGTATAGGTTCTGAACAGTAAGCTAAAGGGAAAGGGATGAATGTGTGCTTGGAAGAAGGCTGGCTGTTCACTGTGGCAGCTCCCTTGGCAGAGAGCACAGTGTGGTGGGTTTGATTGACATGTACTGGGAAATTATGTCAGCTAGACATTCATATTTGTTATGTTGAGTTGTTGTTGTTATTGTTGGTTGTGGTGGTGTCATCAAGTCGGCTCTGACTCGAAGCAACTCTGTCTACAACAGAACAAAATCCTGTCCAGTCCAGTGTAGTTCTCACAGCATCTCAATTTAAACTCAGCTCAACTCATTATCATTGAACAGGAGTTAACTTAGAGCTAACCATCCAGTGGGTTTTACAGAGGCTATAAATCAATTCTACGGGAGGAGATTATCTGTATTTCTCCCTTAGAACAGCTGGTGAATTTGAACTACGTGACTTTGGATTGAGAGCACAGGTATTTATTTATTAGGCTGCAATCTCTAGTGTCCTCTGAAATATATGTTGACATTCTAACCCCTAATACCTATGGGTGTGACATTGTTTGAAAATGTTGTTGTTTTTGTTAGGTGCCGTTCAGTTGAGTATGACTCGTAATGACCCTGTGAATAACAGATCTGAAACTTGCTGTATCCTGCACCATCCTTATCATCTCTGATATATTTAAGTCCATTGTTACAGTCACTGTGTCAGTCCACCTTCCTGAAGGTTTCCTTCTTTTTCTCTGGCTCTCCACCTTTCCAAATAGGATGTCCTTTTCCAAGGAAAAGCCATTCCTATCAATATGCCCGGAGTATGTGAGACAAAGCTTCACCATCCTCGCCTCCAGGAAGCATCCTGATTGTACTTTCTCCAAAACATATTTGTTTGTTCTTTTGACAGACCATGAGATAGAAAGTACTTTTCTCCAGCACCACAATTCAAAGGCATTGCTTCTTTCTCTGCCATCCTTATTCATTGCCCAACTTTCTGATGCGTAAAGAAGTAAAGTCCTCCTAGCTCCACCCTATGGACTTAGGGATTTTTTACCAGTATGCAGTTATAACCAAGCCAAGCATCAAATTTCTGTCTCCAAACCTTAGAGTCTAGAACTAGAAAAGCCAGGACAACTACCAAGAGCAACTAAGTAGATGATGTGGCTGCCCAAGAAAAAGCTGGAGACCAGTGAATGAGCAGTGAATGGATTCCAGAGACTGTCATTACAAAAATTTACTCCCATTCAACCCAAATCCCAGCCCTAGCTTCAGGCCTCAAGTAATCAGATTAAGTACCCTGTTTAGGCTCTCAACTCTTAGCAGAAACAGAAATAGAATGATCGAATTTTGTATTTACAATGATTTATTCATTGGGAATACCTTTTTAAAAAGACACAAACAAAAGCTTTACATATGGATCTCACCTGACGGGCTACATAGGAATCAGATTTATTATATTTGTGGAAGAAATCACTGGAGAAGCTCAATATCAACAATCAAAACTAAGCCACGGGCAAACTGTGAATCAGATCATCAATTACTCATATGCAAGTTTAAATTGAGGCCAAAGAAAATGAAAATAATTCCACAGGAACCAAGATATGATCTTGAATCAATTCCATCTGAATTTCAAGATCATCTGAAGAATAAGTTTGACTCATTGAACATCAATGATGAAAAAACAGATGAGTTGTGAGATGATATCCATGAAGAAAGCAAAAAGGCATTACAAAAATAGAGGAGTAAACCTAATGGATGTCAGAAGAGGTGTTAGAAATTACACTGGAGCATCAAGAAGCCAAAACAAATGGAAAACATGCCAAAGTAAAAGAGCTAAACAGAAGATTTCAAAAGTCAGCTCAAGAGGACAAAGAAAAGTATTATAATGCAATGTGAAGAGAGTTGGAATTGGAGAATAAAGAGGGAAGATGTCTCTCTGCATTTCTCAAGCTGAAAAAAACTGGAAAACAAAATTAAACCTTAAGTCACAATATTGAAAGATGCTATGGGCAATATATTGAATAACCCAGAAAGCATCAAAGGAAGATGGAAGGAATACACAGAATTACTGTACAAAAAAGAACTGACTGACACTGAAAAATTTCAGAAAATACATATGAACAGGAGCCAGTGGTAATGAAGGAGGAAGTTGAAGCTGCATTGAAAGCATTGGCAAAAAAATAAGACACCAGGAATGGGTGGAATACAATTAACTTGATTCAGTTAACACATGCAGTCCTGGATGCGCTCACCAGTCTAGGCCAGGAAATTTAGAGGATGGCTATCTGGCCAGCAGATTAGAAGAAGGCTGTATTTATTTCCATTCCCAAGAAAGGTGATCCAACAGAATGTGGAAATTATAAAACAATATAACTAATATATCATGAAGCAAAATATTGCTGAAAATCATCCAACAGTTAGAATGGTACATAGAAAGGGAACTGCCAGAAGTTCAAGCAGGATTTAGAAGAGGCCGTGCCACCAGGGATATCATTGCTGATGTCAGATGGATCCTGGATAAAAGTAAAGAATACCAGAAGAACATTTATTTCTGCTTTATTTACTGTGGACAGACATTTGACTGCATGGATCATAAAAAGTTGTGACTGATATTGAGAAGAATAGGAGTCCCAGAGCACTTAATAGTGCTCAAAAGAAACTTAAACCTGAACTAGGAGGCTGTTGTGCAAACAGAGCAGGAGAACACGGCATGGTTTAAAATTAAGAAGAGTGTATCAGGGTTATATTGTCTGTCCATACCTATTTATTTAATCAGTATGCTGAGCAAATTATTTTAAAAGCTGGGTTTTTATTCTGTAAAGAAGAATGTGGCAAAAGGATTATTTAGATGACACCACCTTGCTTGCTGAAAGTGAGCAGAACTTGAGCACTTGTTGCATAAAATCAAGGAATGCAGCCTTCAATGTGAACTTCATCTCAATGTCAAGGAAACAAAGATTCTTACCACTGGGCTGATAGGCAACATCATGATGGAATGAGAAGAAATTGAAACTGTCAACAACTTCATCTGACTTGGATCCACAGTTAATATCTTAGTACAAAAATCAGGAAATCAGGAGACATATTGCACTAGGAAAATCTGTAGTTAGAGACCTCTCCAAATTATTGAGAAGAAATTATTTCAGTTTGAGGACTAACGTGTGTGTGATTCAGGCCGTGGTCTTTCTGAGCACTTGCTATGCATCTGAGAGCTGGACAATGAATAAGACAGAAAAAGAATTGAAGTATTTGAGTTTTGATGTTGGAGAAGAACACACACCATCCCATGGTCAGTCCAAAGAACAAAAAAATATGTCTTGGAGAGGGTGCAGCCAGAGTGCTCTTTGGAGGCAAGAATGAGGAGACTTTGCCTCACATACTATGAGCATGTTGCTTAGGAGGAGCTCTTAGAGAGGGTAGAAGATTGGTGAAGGAGAGGAAGACTCTAGACCAGGTGAATTGACATGGTGACTACTACAGTGGGCTCTAATGTGTCAAGAAGTGTGAAGATGACATAGAATAAGACAGGGTTCAGACCTTATGTTCATAGGGTCGCTATGAGTCATACTGGACTTGACAGCACCTATAACAATACATAGTCAACCATCATTTCACTGCCTCCATCAGGCCCCAGATCAAGACCTTGAAGCCTAGGAGCTGCAGAGAGAGTCCAGCCTCCACTCTGTTCAGCGACCTCAGCCAGAGTCAGGGAAGGCCATTTCATGTGAAACCTATACTTGGATCAGAAGGCAGTTAGAATAGAGCAAGGAAACAGTGCATGATTCAAAACCAGGAAAGGAGTGCGCCAGGGATACATTCTGTCTCCATTCCTTTTCAGTTTATATGTGAAAGAGATAATTTGGGAGGTTGAGCTTTTTGAAGAGAAATGTGACATCAGGATTGGAGGAAACGACACCTTACTTGCCGAAACTGAGGAGGACCTGAAGCGCTTGCTGCAGAAGGTCAAAGACTGTAGTCTTTAATATGGACTGAAACTCAACATCAAGAAAACAGAGATTCTCACCACTGGGCCAATCAGGAGCACCATGATAGATGGAGAAGAGATTGACATTGTTAACAATTTCAGCTTGCTCAGCATGGCATGGGAGTAGGAAATAAAAATCCAGAATATGTGTTATTCCTGTTAAAATAAATTTCTGTAACTGGGAAGGGTGTACGCCAGGGATGTGTCCTGTCTCCATACCTTTTCAACCTGTATGCAGAGCAGATTATCCGGGAGGTGGGGCTCTATGAGGAGAAATGCAGCATCAGGATTGGTGGAAGATCTATTAACAGTCTGCGTTATACAGATGACACAACCCTGCTTGCTGAAACTGAGGAGGACCTCATGCACTTGCTGCAGAGGGTCAAGGACTGCGGCCTTCAGTATGGCTCAATGTCAAGAAGACAACGATTCTCTCCACTGGACCAATTGGTAGCATCAGGATGGATAGTGAAGAGATTGAGATTGTTCACAGCTTCAGTTTGCTTGGCTCCACAGTCAACACTCTTGGCACCAGCAGTCAGGAAATAAAAAAACATATTGCAATGGGAAAGTCTGCTGTTAGGGACCTCTCTAAAGTACTCAAGAGCAACGGTGTCTCTCTGGAGACTAAGGTGCGCCTGATACAGGCCATGGTCTTTGCAATCACTTGTTATGCATCAGAGAGTTGGACAATGACTAGGGAGGATAGAAGGAGAATTGATGCCTTTGAGCTGTGGTGCTGGAGAAGAGTATTGAATGTACCATGGACTACCAAGAAAACAAACAGATTCATCTTAGAGAAGATTAAACCAAGCAACTCCTTGGAGGCAAGGATTCTGGGGCTTCATCTGACATACTTTGGATATGTTGTAAAGAGGAACAGGTCCTTGGAGAGAGACATCCTGCTTGGGAAGGTGGAGGGACGGTGCAGAAGGGGAAGACCCTCTATGAGGTGGATTGATTCAGTGACTGGGGTAATCGGGATGGGTGTGTCAGAGGCAGTACGATTGGCACAGGACAGAGCAGGGTTTAGGGCTGTTGTACACAGAGTCGCTATGAGTCGCAAACGACTCGATAGCAAATAACAACAACAACTTTGAGAGTGGAAGATACCCAAACCCTAAATCACAGTAATTAGGGTAATGGAGTAGGTGTGTCAGAGTCAGTGGCTCAGGATAGGGCAGGCTTCAGAGCTGTTGTACATAGGGTCGCTATGTACTTGATTTGATGGCATATGAAAATAACAACTCAAATTCCATAAGGTAGCACTACAATCCAAGGACTTACTGTAAATCTGCTATCATGGAATGCCATGTAATATTTCATCAGGCCAAGGAATCTACTTTTCAGCCAAGAAGTTTTTGAAGCGGTCTGTGACAATGGAATCCTTTAATTCTATCACTTCTATCACATGCTACCCTACTAGCCAGAAAGAGCAAAGGAATGGAATATGTCAATGTTCTGGCTTAGCTGATATACCTGTCCAAAGGTGTTACTTTATAAAGATGAAGTACTATTATTTAGGAGACAGTATGACATGGTGTGTCCCATGTTGGGCTGTTAACTCAAAAATTGTTGGTTCAAATCCACCAATCCACTAGTTTAAATCTACCACTTCATGGTAGAAAGATGATACAGTCTTTTCTCATTAAGAGTTATAGGCTTAGAAATCCAGTGGCAGATTGTTATGAATTTTAATGGGCTCAACAACAGTGACTTTGTATGCACTTTAAATCAAAGACCTTATTTAGGATTACATTCTCAATAGACTCCATAAGCCAAGAAACCATTCAAGTGAAGAACTTGAGCTCTCCAGTCTTGTAACAGGAGCTCAGGTGGCTTACTGGTAAGAAGTTGTGTTGCTAAGCCAAAGGCATGCTGTTTGAATCCACCAGCTACCACATGGCAGAAAGATGGGCAGTTCCCTCCTATGTTTTCTCTTGCCTCTGAAAACCCACTGGACAGTTAGCTATGAGTTGGTTCCAACTTGATGGTGCATAGTAACAATTCCAAAAGATGCTTTTTCTTCCAGAGGATATGTCATCTATCCCACTGAATTATAAGGGTGGCTATTCCTTGGCCACTTCTGATTCCTTGTACCAGTGGGCCAGCAGACAAGAAGAGGGGTCACCTCAGTGGGAGGAATGCTTGAACCTGATCATCAGGAAGAGATAGGGCTATTGTTAACAATAGAGAAGGGAAGAGTACTTGTAGAATTCAGGTGATCTACTTCCATACCATTCTACACTCTACTACTACATTCTGCTACTGTCCAGTGGTAGAATTCTAGAGACCTAGTTAGTTCTGGCCAATGCACCGTAAGCACAGTTGTCCCATCCCTGTCAGTGGAGGTTTTTGTGTTGCTGTAATATTGAACATCTTTCAACAGACCTTCCAGACTAAGGTGGACTTAGAAGAAAGAACTGGTGATCTATTTCTAAAAATCAGCCCGTGAAAACCCTATAGATCACAAAGGTCCAAATCTGTTGTGCATCGTATCACTATGAGTTGGAGGCTGATTCATAGTGGTTTAAAACAACTTTCTTTTCCAAATAAGAAAGACAGATTAGGGTAGCTACTTCAAACTGAGAAAGAAATAATAGCCAGAATCTCAGACTCCTTAAGGATGAGGGACTGGTCTCACCATTAGGAAATCCAGAGACCTGTACCATCATCAGGTGAGAGTGAGGAGGGAATTAACAGTAGATAATAGAGGAGGGAGAGACAGAGCATCAGTTTTGATCCTAAAATCAGTTAGTGTCCAGGATAATATTCTCCTAAGTTCCTAAAGGAAAAATTACCTACTTACATGATATCCTGGAGGAGCTGTTCCTAGGATCCAAGTGATGCAAGGGGTGGGCTGTAGTGGATGCTGTGTTGCATTATCCAGATTCTGGATAGTGCTGCTTCTTTAGGAATGAAGATCTTATTCTCCCATCTACTGAGAGGATCACCTTCAGCTAGTAACCTCCTTCAGGTTAACTCATCTGAAGAAAACTGCCTGGATGATCCAGAGATCACACCTTCTTCCAACTACATTATTCAGAAAATATCTGGTCAATACTAAAATACAAAGGCCTGTCATCTTGCCCTAACTCAGGATAGCTCTGAAAGGCTAACCAGGTCAAGAGATCCACTTGGAGCTGGATGGTACCCTCACAGTGACTGTATCACATCTCAACTTCTTTGAATGTCTGATTCTGGTTTTGCTGCTTCCTTCCACAGGCATTGATCCCACAAACACTGTGGAAGACAAGAATGCAAGATTCATAAATGTCCTGAATGTTAATCCCTATCTCAGGGTCAGCCAATAAAAACATGGGCAATTACCACATCAGATCATCTGTTTTCATAGGCTGATGAAGCCCAGAAACACTCATGAAATTGTGGAAAAATAGGTCTTCACACCAGTGCTCATATAACTACAGGCTAGCTGGTGACTGGTTTGGATCAACTATGCATACATTTAGCAGAGTGAATTTTTTGAGAATTCTTCAATTTTTGAGTATACCATATTCCTGAATTTTTTTGCGTATTCAGACTTGTACACCTGACATCAGATACCAAATTGTAAAGGAAAAGCACTTACACAGAGATAAGGAGGCACGAACATTCTCCATAGTCTCAACACATGGCATTTCTGGATTCATATGTTAATTTCTAGGACCCTAAGGTTCTTGTGCCTTTTTTGCATGCACGGCTTCTTCTTCAGTCCAATCAGTTCTTGAAACTGAAGCACACAGATAAAGCAGATGTTTAATAATTCAGATGCATTTGGAGGTTCACATTCCACAGGCCACTGCAGAAACTTAAAACATCATTCATTTTTATCAAACTCTATGAATATTTTCTGAAATCATGACTTCATGTTCACCCAATAGATGTTTTTTAAACTCTGTGGCGGTTTTACAGAGCTTAGGAAGATTAAGAGAGGGAAATCAGGATAGTCTCAGCTGTCGTCTCTGCTGTTATGATCCAAATGAGTGTGAGTGCCAGAATTTGCTTTGATAAATCAGCAATGCGTGCATCCCTCCATGCTGTTTCAAGCTCAGGTCTTGTCTCACCAGAAAGAAAGTTCCAGCTTGTGAGTTTATGGAAAAAAAGAGCAAGGTAATTTCTTGGAGTTCTTTCACGACCGAAGTTACTGATCTGAGGCAGTAGCTCAGTAAAGCTCCTTAGCAAGTTTGCACAACTTAACATTCTAATCATATCAAATCATTGTACTCATATCAAATAGAATAAGGCTGCTCACTCTGTCTCAACTTCTAAATAGCTTATATGTTAGTATCATTAAAGAGACCCACTGGTGAAGTCGATGGTGACTCTTTGAGTGTAAGAATAAGAACATCTTCTGTTGGTCTTGTAACGGCTTCTTTTTCAAACACAGATTGCCAGATCTTTCTTTGGAGTCACTTCTAGGTAGACTCTAACCTCTAGCATTCTTAGCAGCCAAACGCATTTATTACATAGGGGGTCCTTTAAGGGGCAAGTGCAAGGAATATGTGCATGTTTGGTTTTTTTCCTAACACTTCCCATTCAGTGAGCCTGTTCAGACATTTAGAACACACATCTAAATGATGCTAGAGACTCCTACCAGTTCTAGTTAAAATACATTGACCTCTAATTTATTCTGCCCCATGGTGGGCCCCATGTGTGTCAGAGGAGATCTGCACTCCATAGGCTGATTTTTCAGGAGATCACCAGTTCGTTCTTCCAAGGCACCTCTAGATAGATTTGAACCTCTATCTTTTCAATGAGAAGCCAAGCTTGCACCACCCAGAGATAGAAAGTTCTGGTGGCCTAGTGGCAAGGAGTTACACCACCAATTCAAAGTCAGGTAGTTCAAATCTACCAACTGCTCAATGGGAAGCATATGGACAATCTCCTCTCGTGGAATGTACTGCCTCTTGACAACTCTCTGGAAGGTCAGATATGAGTCAGTTCCCACTTGATGGCGCATAATAACAAAAGCAATCACCCACTGATAATCAATCTATGATTAGAAGGTTCCTGGTAATACATTCTCTCTTTTTTCCTGCCTCCTGGAAGTAGGGCACATAAGTCTCATTCCTCCTGCTGTAATGTTTGAGGGCTGCTTCCAGGGAGAGAGTGAGAGGGTGGAGATGGTGTGAGAGGCAAAGAGAATAAAGTCGTTCAGGTAAGTTATTTAGCCCGTGTTCTCTGGAGGCTGAGTCAGAACTAACATCTTCCGGGTGGTGAGGTTTTGCATGCAATTAGGTTAGGTCGTCCTCTTCAGACCGCCTTCACAATTGATTTAGCTGGTACCTGGGGAGTTTGCTCTATGAAAATATTGAGTCCAGCCTTCATGTTTGCCTCGTCCATATGCGTTTTGATGTCAAGATGCTTGTGGTAGTATTTTTCCTCTTCTCTTTCAAAAATACTTGTGCTTTTCCTTTGAAAAGTTTTCTGCTTAAATAATAGGATGCTTTCTTTTATTGGCAACTATGTAATTTTCATCTCTGATTAGCCATTTGATGAACAATCTAAGTCTCAGCTCTTATTATGCACATTCTCCCTATCTCTGTTTAACTCCTTATGCCAGATCCACCTTCTCTTATGTTCACACATGAATTAAGATGCCAATGGAGGCTGAAGACTCTGACTCCAGTTAAAGGCTTCTCCTTATGCTCAGATCCAGACATTTCCCCCGTGTTCTTTCTGTATGCTCTGCACAATATTTCTAGAATGATACCTTAATGCTGCTGCTTTCTGAGGAGGGAGTATTATGAGCAGGACTAGGATCTCTCGGTTCACTGCTGCTGGGCAAGCAATATAGGAGGTGTTGTGTTATATTATGTTACCTGCTGTCTAGTTGTCCCTGACTTATGAAACCCTGGAATGAAACACTATCAGGTTCTGCACCATGATGCAGGTAGCTTGGACATTGTATCATTGTGATTTACACGGCTTACACTGACATAGATAGATCTCCAGGCCTTTCTTCCTATCTTTCTTAGTCTAGAAACCTCTTCAGCATCATCAGAACAACGTGCAAGCCTCCATGAACAGAGGCACATTGACTGGGAATTGAACTCAGACATTCAAGTATTGTACCATTCATCATCAATGACTCTGATAGGACAGTGCCCCTTAATGAATATTTGCTAAATAAAAGGGTACTGGTCCAGTTTCAACCTGCATTCATTGCCAAGTACTGTGCTAGGCTCTGCCATGCATAGAGCTTACTTTTGAACAGCATTTGTGTAGTCAAGAGTTCAGATAAAGTGGTGAGAATGATGTTTAAATAGATCCTTTCAGTCCACTGTGGTAAGTGATATGGGGCTGGGGACATCTGGGGCTAGGAGGGAGGTGAGTTAGGGAAAGTGAGATCATGCCTGTGAAAAGTTTTGAGTACAGTGGGAATTCACCAGTCCATCTAGGCTCCTCATATCAGTAGCAGGGCCACCCTCCATCTGCTCCCCTTCCCGCCCCTGTCTACCTAAATTCTCCTTATTCCCCAGCCGGCCCTTCTGTTCCAGGGAAGCTAATCTGCTCTCAGTAGCCCCCAAGGACTTTCTGGATGGTGTCTTGGCACTTTTGCTCACGCGGGCTTTCTCTGTGAATATATCCTCATTATATCCTCAAAGGTCTTGCTGGAGCCCATAATGTCTAGGCAGCCTTCCCTAACATACTCTCTGCTCACTCCTTAATTTTGCTCCGACTTCAAACTAATGCTCTCAGTTTAGTCAGTGTGGTTCTTCAGACACAGGTAAATCACACTGGCACAGAGCATGATTTAGATGCTTTTGGAGAAAAATAAGCCAAAGGTTTCCAGATTCTCCTCATGCACTTTCTAAGGACAGGCACATTTGCAACCTACAGCATTGCATTTCAATGGGGGAATCAACACAGTGGGGGCTTTCCAGCTCCTTCTCTCAAGGACTCCTAAGAAAGGTCTCACTAATGTCATCACATCAACCACTGTTAAAGGTTGGTATTTTGACTCCCCATTAAACTGCAGCCTCTTTAGGAATATATCTACCTTGGTATTCTTAGAGAGGAATAGTTAAGGAGGCAAAGTTATAATCAGAGTGGGGGTTCCCCCCTCCACATGTTTTTATAGTTTATACCCACATGAAATGTCTCCTGTTCAAAGACGGCTTCCAAGGAGTGTGGTCTCCAGTATCAGATTGTAATTTCTGTTACCCACCTGACTCCTTAGCAGCCAAAACTCTTCAAGGGTGGGGCCCCAGCCCTGCTATTAATGTGCTTCTAACATCCTTTAACAAGACCTAGTTGATGAATGAGTGACTGAATGGAAAGAGTTTCAGTATTAAGTATTTGTTGACACACTCACTCAATCCTTGAGTTGGAATCTATAAGTAGCTGATATCCCAGTGGGTTTTCAGAGGTTGTAGATCACATGCGAAAAGACTGCAGCTGGTGGATTAGAACTGTCTGCCTTGGTGCTGGCAGTGTAATTTCTTACCCACTATGCCACCAGAGCTCCCTGAGCATTTGAGGAAGGAATGGTAAAATATTCTTTGATTATAATTGAAGAAAATAAATGTAGATAAATTTTCCAAATTACTGTGGGGAAATATTTATGGGGGAAATTTTGAGTTATAGAAGAAATTAATTCTTTTCTAAATATTTCTATAAGTTCTTTCACTAGTGTATAATAAGGAGTTTATTTTATTGGTTTATGGTAGCTTCTACACTGCTATAATGTTGAGTTAATCAAACCCTACCTTTCCCCAAGAGTTAGAACAGAAAAAAATTTTCCAAGACCTTAAAAAAAAATAGAGAACAAATAGTTACCATGTAAATTATGGAGTTTTATGTAACTTTCTGAGTATTTTCTCCTTTATGCTTAAATGTTAATCTCTGAGTTATGTACTATAATAATAGATAGGACTGGAAAAATGTTTCTGGCACTAATGCATAAAATATGTGCATGCAATTTACAGTCTGAAAAGTGAATCTTTCTTTGAGGGGGAAAAAAGAATTGTATGAAAGTTACTGCGATTCCATGGGAACAGAACGTGATTATCTACAAGGTTAGCTGATTTAAAATACTGATTGGCAAACTGTTCAATAAAATATGAATACTTATTATGGCAATCCATATCACATGTTGCATATCCTATTTCAGGGGTGACGTCCACCTTAAAGAAACATACACTCAATAGGTAATGTCAAACACTGTAAAGTGAGTGGAAATTGAGGCTGAAGTTCTTGCTTCCTACTGGTTGCTCAACTGGACTTTAACCTATAGGAGAAGACTAAAACTATAAACAAAACTCTGTATCCATGGTAACTTGCATAAGAAGGTAATTATTTTTTTCTTTACATTTTTAAATTTCAGACCTTAATAGCATACTATATGCATTGCCTCAGGCCCACAAGTCCTCCAGTTGGTCATTAAGTATCAGGAAATGCCCTCTCTACCAGTCATTATTACTTAAATAAAATGCCACTTAACAAGCCTCGTGAACAAAAGAAGTACAGTGTCAGGGTAAAGCACAGCCTCAACTGCTGTAGTAATTTGGCACAGAGAGCAAATACTCGCAGAGCACCTGGTCCAGAAACCAGGCTTGTGCCCAGAGAGCATCATGCACAAGGTAGCCTTTTCGGATATGGTTAATTTGAACCCAGAAATGGCTCTGCTCATCAGATGAACCCACCAGTTGAAAGGGCTCCAACCCATCTCTTCCTGCAGTCTTCCTGTCTAAGAAAACTGTGAGAGTAAAGAAATGAAAATACCAAAAAAACTTATTGTCGTTGTCACTGAATATGAATCAACTCATAGCTGACCCTCCAGTGGCCTTTCTGAGGCTGTAAATCACACAGAAGATTGCTTGTCTTTCTCCTACAGAACTGCTGGTGGATTTGAACCAGTTGCCTTTACGGTTAGCAGTACAACTCCCTATGGACTATTCAACCATTGTTTCTGAGACAGTGATGAGTACTGGATAAAACTAGTGTTTGTTAATTACATCTTATTGTGGAGAATTACTCTGTGATGCACTAATTTGAGAGATGGCGTTTGTTTACTATTTCAATTTGTGTATATATTTGTTTCCTTTAAAATGCATGTTCAAACAGGGAGAAGTGTGAAGTCCTAAGCCTGCAGCTGATGACCATGTGAACCTAGACATGGATGACCAGAACCCAACCAGATGAAGAGAAAATGGCCTATACTAGGAGCTAAGGCAGGTTGCTGCAACCTGGTGGCTTGCTCTGGACTGGACTTTACTTATAGATGCAAATGCTTAAAGCTTCCAAGTTGAACAGAGGAACCTTCAGCAAAAGGCACGAGCTTGTTCCCTCAGAGTACTGGTTTGATATGGATGGGCACATCAGCAATTGGCTATCTAAAAAGAGGGATATTGGACATGAGGCATGAACTAGCTGGCTTACACACTTTCATTAAAGTAGCTGTTGGTTGAATGATTGTCAAGGGGGGGAACACACAATATACATGAATGAAATATAATGTAAATGAAAGATTGTGTGGAACATAATATACATGCATGAAACACAATGTATATGAATGATAACATTAACTGAAAAAATGGAAAAAATCATTAGTGTAGAAGAACTTAAAAAAAAACCCAATTCATGTTCACAATGAATAGAATTGGATGATTGAAAAGATAAAAGGGGAGAATTTGCTTTAGAAATCCTTACACAGAGTGATGGGAACTTTTCCATAGCAATTTAGAAATTTTAATTCTAGAAATCAAACTTCTTTTGTCTGGCTAAACCTAAAACCCAAACCAAATCTGTTGCAAAGAGTTTATTCCAACTCCTGGTTGTTTATTTCAGAGTAGAAGTGTTCTACAGGAGATTTGGCTGTAATGTTTACAGAAGCAGAGCACTAGGTCTTCATTCAGTGATGCAGCTTGGGTTCAAGACTCCAGTCTTCTCTGTCAGCCCCAGGACACTTGAGTGGCTAACCCCAGGCAGGTGCCAGCCTCATTACTTCACTTTGCTTGCAAAGACACACGCTAAGTAAAGCAATCCCAAGATGGCTTGTGCAAACAAAAGTGAAAATATGTGATGAAAACTAGAGCTAATCTAGGAAGTTCCAAATTTAGACAGAATTTTTCTTCCAAAAGTTTGTTTGTAAATCAAGTTTTTGGAGCCACGAGCAAACATTTTTCCAAAGAGACATTGTAATAAATGTGACTGGTTAAATTTAACCCATAACAAAAAGGAAATACCATGGCTTAGTAAAATCATATTTATCGGCTATATTTTATTCACTATTTTTCAGTTACCTTGTGGATTAAGTGGACTTTGGTCAGGAAGCCAGACCACCATGTTCAATGCTTTCTCTGGGAAATTCGTTCCCACTGAGAAAACTGGACGTGAGGAACTCTTGGTTTGCTGCCAAAACTTCATGGCAAGCAAAGAATTCTCTCCTTCAGTTTTGATGATGCCACCCAGAAGCCAAAAGAAAGCGGGTAGCCTTTTCAGCATGGGGGGCATTCATAAATTTGGCACTTGTGCTTGGGGAACTTTCAACACTTAATTTAGAAAACTGTACAACTGTGTTAGGCTGAAGGTGAACACCATGGAATTTGGACCAGGAAATTGAATAAGAAAACATCAACAGTAAAGCAAAATCCAGAATTTAAATGGAGCTAGATGCTGGAACTAAAGCACTTCATAACAAGGCTATGAGCAAGATCAATGATGTTCCCGTGCCAAACATGGTAATGCAAGCCCAGGAAAGGAAATCTCAGGGCAATGGGTTATGGTACTGTTCACACAAACATCCCATTCTTATTTTGTCCTTGTCTATGCTGTCTCTGCAAGTTGTAAGTTCTACAATATAGTGAAGGCAAGTATGTCTGAAAAAGTATAACCAAGGTGCTCCTTGGAGGCAAGGATGGTGAAGCTTCATCTCATATATTTTAGACTTTATGTCTAGGAGAGGACAGCATTTGGAAAAGGACATCATGCTTAGAAGAGCCTCAACAAGATGAATTGACACATTGACTATAACAATGGCCTCAAATATAGCAGACATGCAGGATGACCCAGGGCAGGACAAGGTTCAGATTGATTGTTCAGAGGGTCATTGTGAGTTGTAATTGACTCAACAACACAAACAACAACTTGGTGAGGGCATGTACCCGTTCAGTCTCTGATTCTTTACTACCCCTAGTGCACTCACTTCTCCACTCTGTATCCATGATTCCGCACCACATGTCCTCTAATCTGCCTCAGCACATGGGTACTTCAGGTGTGTCAGAGTCTCATTTTTAGTGGCTGACTTTTCAAAAGTAAATGACAAGGACTTGCTTCTGAGATGCCTGATAGACTTGTGGAAGACTAAGACCACCAGTCTTCCAGTTAACAACAAGCATGTTAATTGCTGTGTCACCTGGTGACTCCATATCCCAATCCCAGAAAGAACCATCATAGAAACAAACGGTGAGCAGAGACAGCTCCTTTTTCTTTCTTTTTTTTTTAAAAAAAAAAATTGGGGTCGGGGGGTGAAGTATTTCTTTTTTATTTTATATTGGTTTGCATACAAAATTCATATATATTCTACTTCATTCATTTACATTGTGCTTCACACACTCCTGCATTCACATTGTGTTTCATATAGCCATTCATACACGCTGTCCTTTATAAAATCAATCACCATTGCTCTATGCCTGCTAAGCAGCTCCTTTCTAAATAATTTCCCCAATTACCATGTTTTTGCCCCAGGGATAAGAGAAAGAATTTGTTTTTTTTTTGTTTTATTTCTACTTAGAATGATGGTGAGGCAGAATGGGGTAGGGGTGCAGAGAGGAAAAGGAGATGACTCCATGGTCCAGAAAAGAATATGGATCACTTTAGGAAACTGGCAAAAGATAGGCGTTATTTTAGTAGACAGTGAGCATAAACCATGATTCTTGCAAAAAAGGAATGGCAGTAGAAGGCCAGGAAGAAGGCAATGAGATGTGTGAAATGATGCTTGGAATTTATAGGGAGGTGGGGTATGAGGGGATATGGGGGTAGGGAATATGACACCACAAAATGTATGTAATGAGATCAGATTTCCTGTGGTATGTGGGAGGGTTGTTGAATCATGTGTGACTCATAGTGACCCTATGTACAACAGCGCTAAACTCTCCTCTATCCTGTAAAATCTCACTGTCTGATACACTTACCTCTATTACTCCAGTCATTGAATCAATCCATGTTGTAGAGGATCTTCCTCTCCTCCACTGTCCCTCCACCGTACAAGCATGACGTCCCTCTCCAAGGACTGGTCGGTCCCTCCTTGCGACATGTCCATAGTATGTCAGATGAAGCTTCAGAATCCTTACCTTCAAGGCGCACTCTCCTAGACTAACCTGTTCATTCTCTTAGCAGTTCATGGTACAGTCAATACTCTTCTCCAACACCACAGCTCTCCTTCTAGCATCCCTAGTTATTGTCCAGCTCTCTGATGCATAGCAAGTGATTGCAAACACCATGGCCTGTATCAGACGCACCTTAGTCTCCAGATTGACATCATTGCTCGCCAGGACTTTGGAGTGGTCTCTGACAGCAGACTTTCCCAACGCAGTAAGTCTTTTTATTTCCTGGCTGCTGGGAGGGTGCGGACGGTAAATTCCTAACCATGATCAGTACTTGTGGAACTGAGCAGGGACTCTTCAGTCTGGCCAAATAGTAAGTTGGTAACTTGCTAACCTGACACCCAAGATGCAGGGAAGGCCCCAAGGTCTTCTAACTGCTCAGGAGTAACTTGACGTTCTCTCCACTTCCTTCTGTTTTGGTTACCTCTGTGCTGCAATCCCAAAGGTGCACGGTTCAAATCCACCAGCTGCTCCATGGGTGAAGGACGGACAATCAGTCTCCTCCTGTGTTATTAACTGTCTCTGAAAACCCACTGGAGGATCAGCGATGGGTCGGTTCCAACTCAACAGTACACAACAACAATAACAACACTGATTCTGAGCAAATCCACCTGCTGGGCTGGGGTCCAAAAGTCTCTGAGACTGAAGAAGTGAGAAAAATCCAAGCACTACGTCTTCTGACATCACATTTCTTATCACTTGGGGCAATTTGTTTCATCTGGCACCGTTTAAGTAACATGGCAGATGAGAAAAGTCTTTCATAGCTATTTGGGAAATGCTTCTTAGGGTCACCTAAGAGAAGTTCCTCACAGTAATATTTGTCATTCACAGTCCACCAAAACACAAGTGGTGGTATGCAGAGACGCTATTGGAAGAGAAAAGTGAAGTAGTTATATGCTGGTTGAAATAAATGGAGGTACTTGGTGATTTAGGCTTTTCTCTCTCATCTAGGCCTGGAATTTGGGACATCTGTAGAATCTTTCTCTCATTTTTTAGCACTTTAACATAATGGCTTAGCTTTTCCAAGTCTGTTCATTTCCGGAGGAAAAAGACATTTCTTGCTGCTTTATTCCAATAATCTCTTTTTGGATGGCTGAGGTAAGTGTCTGTCTTGAAAGTACATTAGCTTGCTGGGAAAACCTGGCCTTTGGGAAGGCAGCCACTGCTTCTCAGTGGCTTCTCAGCCCCGTGATGTTTGGAAACAGTGGTTGAGCAACATGGATCAGCCTCCTCTCTGGAATGTTCGGCGCAGAAAGTTCATGTTCAGGTGAAGGTACTGCTTGCCATCCCTAACAAAAGGGATGCATATTTTTGTTGGTTCCTTTATGTTCTAGGTTAGTTTGTGTTGTTTATTTTTTTTTTTTTTAAAAAAAAGAATTTAAGTAAGGCACAAAAAAACTGTAAATGCTATCATCTCAGTGTTTCTTAAATCAATTGTCTTTATTAATGTATATCATGAGAGTACTTTTTAAAAAACTTTGATTGGTCCTTTTGAATTTATGAGTGTCTGGGTTATGAAACAATTTGGAGCATACACAAAGTTTGATTACTTTCAAGTAGTTCCACTTAACTTTCTATTAGATTTTCCAAAGGAAGAGTTTTTAAGGGACTTGCTTCAACAAAATGAGGTAGATGTTTTGGATTTGACCCATCCCTCATTTGCTTCTGTTCTGTGTGGGCCTTAATTTGGGCTACATATATATTTTTTTGCTTCTGAGAATCAGAGACCATTAAGAAATGGAAGGACGGGTGGGAACACATGGCTTATCCAGTGCAAAAGTCAGCAAGCTTTTTGTAGAGATCTATTGAGTAAATATTTTTTGGCATTGTAGGATATTTGGTCCATTTGCTGTACAGAGGTAATACATGGTTGCTGTGATACTGAACACTGTGACACTGATGTGTCATATGTGATAATGGTTACCCATGGTGGACAGTATTTGGTGGAGTTCCCCAATTAAAACAAGCTTGGAAGCAGGAGTGGCATCCACTTCCGAAACAGCTTTCCTCCGGAAACCCTATTATGAACCTGGAGAAAGGATGAAAGTTATACAAGTGTTCAGGTCTTTCATTCATAGGGTCACTATGAGTCGCCTATGACTCAACGGCACTTAACAACAACAACAGGATATTTGGTCTCTATCACAACTGCTCAACTTTACCATTTTAGCACAAAATTAATTTAGTAATATAAAAACAAATGAGTATGCTACATTCCAGTAAAATACTATTTATGAAAACAGTAACAGATTTTTCTCATCTATGGGTCATAGTTTGCTAAACTCTGTACCAGCTCATTAGACAAATTAGGGGGAAAGTGACTGGAAAGATTGAGAATTCTCCAAAGTCACTTGGTATATAGTAGCAGTACCACAATCCACACCTAGAAATTCAGTTTCAAATTCAACTTTGTTTTCCACTATCCAATGTCAGTTCTTTCTTATTCCATGAAACTTCATCTGAACTACAAAGGGACATAAACTTGTGCGAGAAACAAGTAGTATTTGAGGTAATTATCTTCTGGTAACATTCTATCACTTAATGAAAAGTTCTTTTTAGATGAAGAGCTTGTATAGAAAAGTGTGTTACTAGTGATTTAATTATTCTTAGTGCCATTGTTATGGTTTAAGATGGCAGGAAAAGGACTAAAAATGAGAAAATTTTTATGCTACCATGGAGACTTGTTTTAACAAAATATTTGACTACAGTTGATTTGAGTAAAGCTAGAAATTCTAGTTCACTCACAAACTGTCAGCCTCTAAAGCAGTTCTTAACACAGGATTCAGAGACTTACTGGCTTCCTGAAAATACACACTGAAGCTTCTGTGCATTTACTTTGTCTCCTACATGATAAGAGTTGAGTGAATCCCGCAGATCTACTTTCCAGTTCAGGAAAGTTCTCTTCACATGTGTGACTGTCGATCTGTTGAGTTTTTCATACATTCTGAATTGATATTCCCCCTGCCCTTCAATGACTGGAGTTTCCATTCCTGTAATTTCTATTAAATTCTTTTTCAAATCTTCAGAGATTTGTTGTTTTTTTTTTTTTAATGTTGTTGTTGTTATGTATCATAGAGTCAGAACTGATGAATAGCTGACTCTCCAGCAGGTTTTCAGAGGTAATCAATCATACAAGTCTTGGTTGTCCATCTTTCTCCAATTGGCAACATCGTGATAGATGGTGAAGGGAATGAGATTGTTAACAGATTTAGTTTGCTTGGCTCCACAATCAACACTATTGGTATCAGCAGCCAGGAAGTCAAAAGATGAATTGCATTGGGAAAAATCTGCTGGCAGAGACCTCTCCAAAGTATTGAAGAGTAACAATGTCTGTCTGGAGACTAAAATGAGCCTGATGATCCAGACCATGGTCTTTGCAATTATTTACTATGCATCAGGAAGCTGGACAATGACTGAGAACGATAGAAAGAGAATTGATGCCTTTGAGCGGTGGTGCTGGAGATGAGTATTGAATATACCATGGACTGCTAGGAGAACAAATACATTCATCCTGGAGAGGCTGAAACCAGGCTGCTCCTTGGAGACAAGGATTTTGAGGCTTTGTCTGACATACTCTGGGCATGTTTCAAGGAGGGGCTAATCCTTGGGAAAGGGCTATGATGCTTAGGAGGGTAGAGGGACAGTGCAAGAGAGGAAGACCCTTGAAGAGATGGGTTGACTCAGTGACTGGGGTAATAAGGATAAGTGTGTCAGAGACAATAAGATTGACAGAAGATATAGCCGATTGCAGGGTTATTGTACTATTGTCGCTATAAGTCGCAAGCAACTCGACAACACATAACAGCAAGAGTCACACCGATCACTCCTTCCCTGAGCAAAAAGCCTAAAAGGACCTGAGCTCTGAAGCAGGGTTGTAAATGCAAGGCCTGTAATAGACCTCACTAGGAACTCACAGAGAAAGTGGCTTTCTCTCCTGAGAAGGATATCCACTTAATAAAATGATCAAAATAGGGTGCTAAACCACAGGATTACTAACCAGTCTACCTTGATGGAACTCCTGCACCCACAGTCAGCCCCTGATCCCTGGCCCGCTGCTTCGCCTGACCACTGTGGAACCCCAAAATTGCCTCACTAACTTCAACTGGTTCTGACCTTAGATCACTGAACTGTGGTGCCCCTTCCAGGCCTGATACTCACCTAGGGCCTCTGCTCCCATGCAGCTCCTGGCTTGGCAATACCCACAGGACTATCTTTAGTAGCCAAGCTGGGTCTTTGTAGAAGGTAACCCCTTAGCCCCCTGCCTTCGCTTTTCTTCCTAAGAATAGTTTTCTTTTATGAGACCTTCCCGATGTGGAAAAGAGCATTAGGGGCACCACACTTGCCACAGGGGTCCTGGAACAACTTGAATTGAAAGCTGGAGATAAATTTTCATGGGCCTGTTACTCAGGGGAACCCCAGAGAGTTGTGGTTATTAGCATTTTTGCAGTGATTGAGGCATCACACGCTAATGGCCAAAGAAAATAATACCATTAGCAACATAATGGTGGTGCCGCTTCTCTGCAGAGGAGACTCCCATGGACTTCGAAGGGAGGACAGAGGGTCAGGCTGCCAGGTGGTGCTGAAACACCCTCCGCCTCTTTGCCGTATTCAGCACGCACAGGCTTTGGAGCTGAATCAGCAGTGCGCACTGGTAATGGGACACAATGAGGACCTTTGTTATCTTAAATTACTTGGACCATCTCGCTCCCTATAGAAAGCGTAATGACTTAATAAAATAACCTTGATTTCCATAACTGTGTAGTACATCATCACAGGGATAATTTTATTAAGCCACTGGAAGGTGCCTTCAGAGAACGCTGAAAAGGTTAGCACAAAGGACATCGTTTAGTAGAGCAAACCAGAATGTCCAGTTTTGCACCAGAAACTGTCATCTTGACTCTGAACATTTCAGTGCATTTTTATATCAAAGAATATCTCGTGGTCAAATTTTCAGTCTATTTTTTCTTCTTCTTTATAATCCAGTGGTAAGGAGCTGCGCTGCCAACCTGAAGGCACAAGGAAAATTTCCTCCCATGCAATTTACAGCCTCTGAAAACGGCTGGAGGGGCAACTATGAGTCAGTTCAGACTTGATGGTACGTAACAACAAACAAGTATTAGGAAAATACATTCTTTTCATCTCAGTTTTACTCCTAGACTAAAAGTCACAAGCAGGAAGATTACCTGATTACTTGTATCCCTTTCCTTCTTGATATTCTCCCTCAGGAGACCTCTGGTGCCATCGTCTGTGGGGAGTTGTGCTGTCCAGCCAGTTAGCAGCTCTCTGACAGTTCACATCCCACTGTAGGCTTAATGGAAGAGAGATGGGCAACCTCGATTCACAGACAAAGAAAAACCACTGGAGGGTCAGCTAGGAGCTGTGTCCCACAGGATGACAATGAGAGAGTCCCTATAAAGCTCACCCATCCACTGCCATCAAGTCAGCTCCGACTCACCCTGTCTCACAACCCTGCATCTGGTTTCTGAGGGTGTAAATCTTTACAAGAAGAGACTGCCCATCTTTTTCCTTCTGAGCAGCTGCTATACTCTAACCACTGATATTTTAATGAGCTGTCAGTACATACAAACCTGCAATCCCAAAGGCACACAGTTCGAATCCACCAGCTGCTCAGCTGGAGAAGGGCAAGCAATCTCATCCTGTACGATTAACTGCCTCTGAAAACCTGCTGGAGGGACAGTTCCAACTGGATAGTGCACAATCACAAATGCATAATGCACTTTATTGCCAGAATTTCTTCTCCACAAAGCAGACCTGATAAATTGTGGATCTGACCCACGATTTTTGACATGTGCACATAATGCCTGAAGCCTTTCAGTGGAAATGTAATCAGGGGTCTGGACCATTCGGAAGGTGGGTGGGATGCAGAGGTGGATTACCCAAGAAACTAGTTATGTTAATAAGAATGGGGCTTATTAGTGCTTGCATATTAATCAGTGGTGAACAATTTCACATTTAAGTTAAGAGCTTGGAGAAAGTGAGCTGCCAGGGTTTGCATTCCGAGTTCTACTGGGTGACTCGAGGCGTGCTGTCTAACAATCTTCTGCCCCCCTCTCCTTATTTATACAAGAAAGATATTAATAGCCTGGCTCAGAGAGTTGATATGAGGGTCTGTACAAAGTACCTATAAACATTCAAATTGTGATAAACTCATTATTAACTAAGCGCGTCTTCCTTCAGTTGTAGTGCGAATGCATAACCTTATACATCCTCTTTTTAATTCCATATACAGGAAAAATCCTTGTACAGCTATGTGACCCATGAAGAATAATATGAATTATTAACTGATAGTTGTTGTTATTATCAGGTACTGTTGAGTCCAGTAGGATTCACAGTGACCCGGTGAACAACAAATCTGAACCCTGCCCTGTCCTGTGCCAGCTTCAGTATCTTTGGTATATTAGAAACTATTGTTGCAGTCACTGTATCAATCCATCTTGTTGAGGATCTTTCTCTCTTTCTTGCTGACCCTCCATCTTTCCAAGCATGATGTCTTTTTTTTAAGAGCTGGTCCCTCCTGACAAAAGGCCCAAAGTATGTAAGACAAAGCTTCTTCACTTATGCTTTTTTTTTTAAAAAAAATTCATTTTAATGAAAGTTTACAGAGACTTTGGATTTCCATCCCTTACTGCCTGATTTTTGAGGCTGGCGAATCTTTCTTTCTAGTCTTAGTCTGGAACCTTAGCTGAAATCTACTGAACATTATAGTTACAATCAAGCTTTGACTGAAGGGTGAGTGACAGCTGTGCATAAAGTGTATTGGCCAGGAATAGAACCTGGGTCTCGTGGAACGTGAGAATTCTAGCACTTGAATCATCACCACTGCTGGGGGCAACTTAGTCTGTCCAAAATGCAAGCCCTTCTGACAAGTAAAAATAGGATTAATACCTAATGCATAGGGCTTTTGAAGAATTATATAATCCCTGAAGAAGGATAAGCACAATGCTTGGCACTAAAGCAATAAAGGTTAGCTGTGCATGTGACTCAAGCTTTTCCACATGTAATACTAATCCACTGAAGCGTGTGTTTTCGCAGGTGAAGGGGAACCAGAGGCTCAGAGCTTTTAGTTCACAGCTATACAACATGTGCTGGAGCCGGGAGCTAGGCCCAGGGCTATGGGACCCCAGAGACAGTGGTGTGCCCTCCTGTTCCTCATAAAACCTCATAGTGGCTTTTTTCCTGTTATCTTTTTATTATGATACGGGTGAAAGTTTATTTAAAAAACTGATTTTTCATTCTCATCAGTTCATCCATATTGTTTCGTAACATTGATTACAAACTCCGTGTTGTAACACCTCACTTCCCACTTCCTCCCTGTGTTTCCTGCTTCTGTTCTTCCCTCCTCACTATCCTTTCCTGTCTACTGAGACCTACACTTTCCACTTCCTCCCTGGGTTTCCTGTTTCCGTTCTTCCTTCTTTCCTGCCTGCTGAGCCCTATCTGCGGCAAAATTCTGCCCCTTTAATCCTGTATTATTTTCCCCCCTCTACTAGGTTATTTACAAAACTCGATTACGAATTCAAACAATTTTTTTTCATTTCCCTCAGACTCCCCCCCAATCAAACTGTACAACCCAATAATTAATCCTCCCTTCTTCCCCCTGCGCATCCACATCCTTCTGCTTCCAGCCTCTCCCAGCCCTCCTGGATCCTTATACTCATTCTAAAATAATGGTCTTATACAATATTTATCCTTGTGGGACTGAGTTTGTTCACCCAGAATAATGCTCTCTAGTCCCTCCCCAGTTAGGTAATCATCTACAAAGTTACATGCTGCATAGTATTACATTGTGTGAACGTACAATAATTTCTCAATCCATTCATTTGTGGTTGGACATTTGGGCTATTTTCATGTTCTTATGATGGTGAATCATGCTGCTATGAACATAGGTGTACAAATCTCAGTTTGTTCCTCAGTTCTCATATTCTCAGGGTATATTCCAAGTAGTGAAATAGCTGGGTCATATGAAAACCTGTATTATTTTGATCGTTCTGAGAATGGAGTTCCTCCACAGTGCTATTGATCACTGTATAGGCCTGTCTACTGTTTGGCAAGAAGTTGAACCACAGAGGTGATTTCAGTTCTAGCTTTAGCTAAAGGCTGTAGCTTCTATCAGACCAGTAAGCCTGGGGGGGTTTTTTTTAATGATTTTGAGTTTTGTTCCATGTTTTTCTCCCACTCTTATCAGGAACCTTCTACTAGGATCCTTTCCAGAGGAGTGGGCAGTAATACCCAGGCACCATTAGTTCTCCCATCTTAGGGTGGTGGACACTGAAGATCAAATGGCCCATTAGCTCTTTCAAGTGGTGTCTTGCTGCCTTCATCCTTCTTTGTCCTGGGCGGGAGAGCACATGAACTATACTTTAGATGGCTCTTGCAAGTTTTTAAGACCTCAGTTGCTTTTTACCAAAGTGGGATATAAAGCATTGTCTTTGTGGACTATTTTTTTGTTGTTGGTTTTTTTAAAAAATTTTATTATCATTAATTTTAATAAAAATTTACAGAGACTTTGGATTTCCATTCATTCATTGTTATACTTTTCTGCCTGCCTACCCCTCCCCACCCAGTACACTCTTCTCTTTGAAAAGTAAAAGAAAAATTCTGACATCGGGATTGGGGGAGACTGAGAAAGATGGGATAAATAATGTATACTGCATTGAAACAGATGAAGGAGAAAACTGTTTAAAAGGGATATGTGATTGGGTATTATTGTTATGACAGGAGTCCAGAACGAAGACTGCATAGTGGAGTGGACCTGGGAGGAGGCGGTGGGATTGTAAAACAATGAAAGAATTTTTCTTTGTGGACTATTTTATACCAATTGGCCTTGATGGACCTCATCATCATCCCCAGGACATTGGCCTGAGCTCCCAGGTCCAGTAACTCATTCCCTCTAGATGTTTAGTTGTGGCTAAGAAGTTTTCATAAATGTGTCCCATGTTTGTTCCATTATATATAGCATATAAAGATAAGTATGCAGAACTCTTGTCTCCCAATCATATATGGTCCGGAGTGTAGTCTCATTTAATGGGCTTTGGAGGCTTAATGGTAAGAAATTGTGCTACCAATGTAAAGGCAGGTGGTTCAAACTCACCAGCTGCTCTGAATGAGAAATATGAGTAATAGCCCCTCTTGTGTGATTTACAGCCTTTGAAAACCCACTGGAAGTTCAGAAAATTATTTTATTCCAATTCAATGGTGCAGAACAACAAACAACATGTGTTCTTTGACCTATGAATACATGTTCGTCTTGCCTGTCAACCTGTGTATCCACTCATAGATTAATGTCTATTATTACTGATAATACCAGATTGTATACTCATTGCATTTGTCAAATTCAAATCTTGAATAACTTCTTAAGAAGATGAAAGGAATACACAGAATCACTGTACCAAAAATAACTAGCCAACACTAAAATATTTCAAGAAGGACCATATGATCAAGAGTCAATGGTAATGAAGGGAGAAGTCTAAGCTGTGTTGAAGGCATTGGCAAAAAATAAGGCCCCAGGAATCAATGAAATACTAGTTGATATATTTCAAATAGGGATTTTACATCAAGACAACATTCTCACCACTGGGCCAATTTGCAGCACCATATTAGATGGAGAAGAGACTGTAACAATTACAGCTTGCTTAGATCCATAATCAACACTCTTAACACCAGTCAGGAAATTAAAAGATTAATTGCACTGGGAAAATTTTCTGTCATGGACCTCTCCAGAGTGCTGAAGAGCAACTATGTCAGTCTAGATACAAAGGTGCACCTAATTCAGGCCATGATCTTCTCAATTACTTGTTATGCTTCAGAGAGTTGTACAATGACTAAAGATGACAGTTAAAGAATAG
Source organism: Elephantulus edwardii (assembly GCF_000299155.1). NCBI lineage: Eukaryota > Metazoa > Chordata > Mammalia > Macroscelidea > Macroscelididae > Elephantulus > Elephantulus edwardii. The sequence continues at coordinate 18,212,115 of NW_006399804.1, read as the reverse complement.
ATGCCTTCTAGTTGTGGTGCTGGAGAAGAGTCTTGAACATATGGACATGGACTGCAAAGAAAATAAATAGGTCTGTCTTGTAGAGGGTCTTTCCTTGGAGGCTAGGATTTTGAAGCTCCACCTCACTTACTTTGCATATATGGCCAGGAGATAATGGTCCTTGGAGAAGGACATCATGCTCGGAAGGGTGGATGGACAGCTTAAGAAAGGGAGACTAAAAAAAAGAAAAAGAAAGGGAGACTCAGGATGAGATGGATATTAATACAGTAACTGGGGTGATGGGGGTTGGTGTGTTAGAGTTGGTAAGACTGGCTCAGGACAAGGCAGGGTTCGGAACTACTGTACATAGGGTCACTATACATCGCAGGTGACTCAATGGCATATAAAAACAATAATAGGTTTTTAAAACTGTGACAGGTTTGGAAGCAGGAATGGCATATATTTCCTATATAAAATGCCTCCAGAAACTCTATGAACTTTGATAAAAGTCGATAGTTCTAGAGGGACTTCAAGCCTTTTGTTCATGGAGTCATTATGAATCATGCTCGACTTGAAGGCCATCAACAACAACAACAATATTTCAAATGGACATACTCACTAGCCAATGCCAGGAAATTTGGAGGGCAGCTGTCTTGGCCAACTGACTGGAAGATCCAAACTTGTTCCCATTCTCAAGGAAGATGATACAAAATTATGTGGAAATTATCAAACAATATAATTAGTCTCACATGCATGCAAAACACTACTGAAGAGAAATTTTTAAGATGTCTAGAATAATGAAAGACTTTTACTTTTCAAAATGAAGGCTGCGAAGTGGAGTGGACTTGGGGGAGGGATTGTATAACAATGAAAGAATTTTTCTTTTACTTTTCAAAGAGAAGAGCAAATTGGAAAGAGGAGGTTGGGCAGGGAGAAAAGTACAAAAATGAATGAATGGAAATCCAAAGTCTCTGTAGACTTTCATTAAAATTAATTTTTATTGATCTAAGATAAAGAATTTTTTTGAAACCCTACTAAGATTTATAATCAACACCAGAGGCTGTGGATAAAGGGCTGTCATAGATGATGTCAGATATATCCTGACTGAAAGCAAAGAATACTAGAAGAATGCCATTTGTGTTTTATAGACTATGAAAAGGTATTTGACTGTGTGGATCATAACAAATTACGGCTAACATTGGGAAGAATGGGACTCCCAGAATATCTAATCATGCTCATGTGAAACCTATACCTAGAGAGGTGTTGTGTGAACATGGCAAGGAAACACTATGTGGTTTAAAATTAAGAAAGATATGTGTCAAGGTTGTATCATTATCATTGGTGGATGATCTATCAACAATCTGCGTTATGCAGATGACACAACCCTGCTCGCTGAAATTGAGGAGGACCTCATGCACTTACTGCAGAGGGTCAAGGACTGCAGCCTTCAATATGGACTGAGGCTCAATGTAAAGAAGACAAAAATTCTCACCACTGGACCAATCGGTAGCATCAGGATGGATGGTGAAGAGATTGAGATTGTTCACAGCTTCAGTTTGCTCGGCTCCATGGTCAACACTCTTGGCACCAGTAGCCAGGAAATAAAAAAATGTATTGCGATGGGAAAGTCTGCTGTTAGGGACCTCTCTAAAGTACTCAAGAGCAACGGTGTCTCTCTGGAGACTAAGGTGCGCCTGATACAGGCCATGGTTTTTGCAATCACTTGTTATGCCTCAGAGAGTTGGACAATGACTAGGGAGGATAGAAGGAGAATTGACGCCTTTGAGCTGTGGTGCTGGAGAAGAGTACTGAATGTACCATGGACTGCCAAGAAAACAAATAGATTCATCCTAGAGAGGATTAAACCAGGCTGCTCCTTGGAGGCAAGTATTCTGGGGCTTCGTCTGACATATTTTGGACGTGTTGTAAGGAGGGACAGGTCTTTGGAGAGGGACGTCATGCTGGGCAGAGTGGAGGGACAGCGCAGGAGGGGAAGACCTTCTATGAGGTGGATTGATTCAGTGACTGGGGTAATCGGGATGGATGTGTCAGAGGCAGTGAGATTGGTACAGGATAGAGCAGGGTTTAGGGCTGTTGTACATAGGGTCTCTATGAATCGCAAGCGACTCGACGACACATAACAACAACAAAGAACAACAATTTAATCAATATGCTGAGCAAATTATTTGAGAAGCTGGACTTTCTGAAGAATAATGTGGCATCAGCATTGGAGGAAAACTGTACAATCTTCATTGGGCTGATGACAATCTGCACAATCTTCCTTGCTGAAAGTGAGGAGGACTTGAAGCACTTGCTGCAGAAGATCAAAGAATACAGTCCTTCAAAATGGACTGCATCTCACTGTCAAGAAAACAAAGATTCTTACCACTGGACTGATAGGCAGCATTGTTATAGATGGAGAGAAGATTGCAACTGTCAACTGCTTCATCTTACATGGATCCACAGTCAATGTATTTGATACCGGCAGTAAGGAGATCAGGAAACTTATTACACTGGGGAAAGTCTGTAGTCAGGGACCTCTTTAAATTATTGAGAAAAAATTATGCCAGTTTGAGGATTAAAATGTGCCTGTTTCAGGCCATGCTCTTTTTAATCATTTGCTATGCATCTGAGAGCTGGCAAACGAATAAGAATGACAGAAGAAGAATTGATGTTGGAGAAGAGTGCTGAACATCCCACGGACTGCCAAAAGAACAATTAGATATGTTCTGTAGAAGGAGCAGCCAGAGCCATCTTTGGAGGCAAAGATGATAAAGTTTTGCCTCACATACTTTGGACATGTTGCTAAGGGAAGCTATTCCTTAGAGAGGGACATCGTGCTTGGCAAGGTGGAAGGACAGTGAAGTAGAGGAAGATCCTCAACTGTGGGATTGACACAGTGATTGCCACAATGGGTGTGAGTGTGTTAGAGATGATGATGTTGACACAGAATAGGACAGAGTTCTGATCTGTCATTCATAGGGTTTCTATGAGTCATACTCAACTCAACAGCACCTAACAACATATACATTATTGTCAGGTCAGAACCTACTCATAGCTGACTCTTCAATGAGTTTTCAAGAAGCTGTAAATTACAAAGGAAGAGACTGCTCACCTTTGTTTTGCAGACGTGCTGGTGGATTTGAACACCTGAGAAACTTCTCTACAGATTATATACTATCAGAGCTCCCAACCAGAATGTCTACATAATAGTATTTACCTTTGTTATCTTTTCTATAAGGTTGGCTTAGGATAGAGAAGGGTTAGGAGCTGTTGTACTTAGAAGGTCACTATGAGTCACAGAGACTTGTCGTCACATTATAACAACAAATCTTTAATTCTTACCCGTCTTACCCTTCATGATATTATGATATTCCTTAATGGTAAGGGGAAAGAGGACCTTTTCATTCCCTGCTTTTTCCTTTCCTCAATTTAATTTCTTATATAGTTTATAGTTCATGATTTTCTCTTCCCTCCTCTCTCATCCTTGGTAACCATCAATGAGTGTTTCTTTCTGTGTATAACCTTTCCCTAACTTTTATAGTAGTGAATTCACACAGTCATTCACTCATCCATTGCAATGGAATGGGAACCAAGTAACAGCTGACCCTCTCCTGGATTTCTGAACCTGCAAACCTCACGGGAGGATGCTGCCTGTCCTTCACCCATGGAGTGACTGGTGGATTCGAACTGCCAGAGAGGTGACTCCTATAGCAGTTGTCCTGTGTGACTGACTGACTTCATTCCTCACCTAGAGCATATTGTCCTCCTCACCTGTTCCCAATCCACGAAAACTCACCTGTTCTCAACACTTGCAGACTTTACAGTGACTGAATATGTACCATTAGGTCCCCTCAGGTAGAATTATGGACAATTCCTATCTAATGGCTCTTTGCTGCTCTCCAGTGATGGCTTGTTACCAAGGGGATCAATAAAAATGAAGAGCTGCCCCAAGTCCTTTTTGTAGGTCTGTCTGTGATGTTCCCAGCTTCTGACAACACTTCACCATAGGATATAGGTGAACATAACTACTTTTGAAAAACATTTTTAAACACACTAATTAGTGGCTAGCCGTTATTATGCATACCACTTCACAAAGCATCAGATTTTAAAACATGTTTATTCAGGTTTTTAACTATTAAGCATTCGCGCCCCCCCCCCTTGTTTTCTCACTTGCTGCTAATCTATGGAATTCATTAGCTCTTACTTGTTATTGAAAACAACTGCAGTGACTTGTGACCCAAGATTTCTTGGTTAAGATTTCTAGAAGACCTTGATAAACAATCTGTGTGTAAATAGAGTGTAAAAACCACCAACCTTGAGAAACCAAGGCAGGGAGAACTCTGCAGCTTCTCCACTGAATCTGCAATTGGGTCTTGGAGATTGTTCTTAAAAACGCTGATGAGCCAAAACTCATGGTTTCACTTGCGGACAGGAATCAACATTTGAAGCAGCTGCTGAGCACTATTTCCCTGGATTATACTGTGCACAGTATGATAATAGCAGGGCCATGACAGCAGCAGTGGTGGCTCGGTGGTAATAATCCTCTTCCATGCCTGGGATACATGTTCTATTCCCTTCATTTGCTTCTTCCAGTGGAGGCTTGTCATGTTACTGTGAGGCTGAGCAGCATCATATGCAGACTTAGACTGGGAAGGAAGAGCTAGGGATCTGCTTCTGAAAGTTAGCCAGTGACAACTGTCTGCATGACAACCATTTGATACTCATCCAGTCGTTGGGAGGCACAGTAGCAGGCAGAAATGAGGACCAAGTCTGTGGCAGCTAACAACAATGCAATTCATGGTGGCTTTTCATAAGCATTATCTTCTAGGATTCTACCAAGACCCTATGAAGTCAATTATTGTTGTTGCTAGGTGCCATCAGGTTGACTATAACCCATAGTGACCCACTGAACAACAGATCTGGACCTTCCCTTTTCCTGCACCATCCTTACCATCTCTGGTAGGCTTGAGCTCATTGTCATAGTCACTGTGCCAACCCATCTCTTTAAAGAGCTCCCTCTTTTTCTCACCCTCTACCTTTCCAAGTATGATGTTCTTTTCCAAGGATAGTTCCTCCCAACAACATGCTCAAAGTATGTAAACACAATTTTGCCATCCTTGTCTCTAAATAGTATCCTCATTGCACTTTCTCTAAGATTGAGTTTATTCCTTTGGCAGTCCATGAGATAGTCAATACTCTTCTCCATTGCCACAATTCAAAGGCATTGATTCTTCTTTGGCCTTTCTTATTCATTATGCAACTTTCAGATGCATAGGAAGTAACTGGGGGAAAAAAACCCAACAAAACCCCATAACTTGGATCAGGTGCACCTTAGTCTTTAAACTAACATCCTTGCTCTCTAGTGCTTTGGAGAAATCCTTGACAGCAGCTTTTCTCAATGTGACACATCTTTTGATTTCTTGACTACTGAACACTCCTGAGTGTTGAGTGTGGATCCAAGTAAAATGAAATTGTTAACAATGTTGACCTTGAAATTGTTAACAATGTTGATCTTTTCTCCCTCTTTCAAGATGTTGCCTTAGTGGTGAAGATTTTTGTTTTCTCATCTTGATACATAATACATATTGAAGTCTGTACTCTTTGATCTTCTGCAGCATGTGTTTCAAGTCCTCTTAGCTTTCAGCAAGTGAGGTGGTGTTGTCTGTATAATGCAGGTTGTTGATGAGTCTTCCTCCAATCCTGGGTAGAAAAATTTCCACATGAGAAAATGGAGCATCTGTGAGGCTAGTTTGTTCAAGGCTGTAGAACTGGACCAGCTGTCTGAGGGGTGGTCTAGTGCTCCAGGCTGCTGTGGCATCACACTGTCCCCTGCAGTAGAAAGCACAGTGACTGTGGGTCACAGCAGTACCCCAGGAGGACTGCTGTGAGAGTCTAGGCAGATTATTAGAACATAACAATTTGAACAGCTTGACGGTATTTAATTGTTTGGAAGGTATTCAGCACCGGATTTCCAAACACTAAAAGGAGAATGTTAGTGACTGTTTTTCCAGATAATGATGCCACTTTAATTTTGGAGAGTGCTTTAGTGTTTACAAAGCACCTTCACAAATGTTCTTATTTGATCTGGACTCAATCTGAGACTGGCATGGGGCATGTTTTTATTAATAAGTGCGATAATGTCTTGGAAAAGAAAGAGCTAGAAAGAGATGATGTTGGAGATAAATCAAATAGAAGAGAGACAGGCCGCCTTTACGTCACCCTCTTATCTGCCACTTGTAGGACAGGTGTGCACCGGGGGGCTGTGGCATCATGCCCCAAGCCCAGTCCTGTCTGCCCTTTAGGTACCATCCACTGGACTTCCTTGCTGAGTGACTTTGCTAAGCTCAGTCTTGTACTGACTGAAAAGGTGTTTTACGGACCTCACTTAATGTCCATGGGGGGAAGGGAGTAATTTGAAAGCAAGCATATGGGTGAGGCCAACGGTACAAATGCAGCTGCTGCAAGTAAGGGTGGAGGGGGAGCCTGGCAGGGTTTCAAGAGGCCAGAAGTACATGAAAAAGATGATGCCCTTCTTCATCTGTGGATTTAAACAGTCCTTAGTGTGTGTGGGTGGGTGTGTGAGAGGAGCGGCAAAGGGAGGGGAAAGGAGAGGAGAAAGCAAGAGGCGAGGATGAGTAAAAGAGGGAGAGAAGGAGAAGGGGAGAGGAAGGGGAGGAGGAAGGGAAAGAGAGGGGGAACTTTGACAGAAGAGATGCCCTACTAGGTCTTAGTAACTTGGTGGCTTTCTTGGGTGTGTTCAGCTGAGACCTCCACACCACTGGGCTGTGAGCAAAGATAGGAAGTGATCAGATCGCTGCTGAGTGGCGTCAGGACAGACCCACACTGGGACTGCTTGAGTGTGAGAGGAGTTAAGTCAACTCTTCAAATGACAGCAGTCCAAGGGCCAAGGATACTCAGGTTTCCCACCACTGAGATTGCCATTCTCCCTCTGGATTATTAAACAGCTTTCTCACTGCTCTGTCTGCTTCCACTCTGGCCCTTTTGCAGGCTGTTTGCAGTATAGCAGCCAGAGGGATGCTTTTGAAACAGACCAGGTTCTCCTCTGCCTGAGCCTGGTCTGATAGTCCCCATCTCACTTACATGAGTGAGGTCTCCCCAAATCCTGCAGGATTTGCCTTCTCTTGCCTCTCATGACTGACCTCATCTCCTATCTTTTTCCTCCTGCTCCAGCCTCACCTGCTTTAGTCACGCTGGCATCCTGTCTGTTTGTGGACAGACCGACTTGCTTTTCCTTGAACATTTAGCAATCTTCTCTCTGCTTAGAGACTATCTGTGGTGGTGGTGGTGGCTGATTACCTTCGAGTAGAGCACAACTCATAGTGACCCTGTGAACAAAAGGCCTGAAGCCCCTCTACAACTATCGACATTTATCATAGTTCATAGAGTTTCCAGAGGTATGTTGTTTATGAAGTGGTTACAAACAATTAATATTCTGGGTTGCTAATAAAAAAGTTGAAGATTCAAGTCCACTCAGAAGCTCTTTGGAAAAATGGCCTGATGATCTACTTCCAAAAGAAAACCCCATGAAACATAGTTCTAGTCTGACACACATAGAGAGAGGTTCCATGAGTCTAAGTTTACTTCAGTCACTGCTTTGTTCTGCTTTGTTTTTAATCCTTTTCCTAGAATTTTCTTGCCAGTAATAGAACAATCTGATTCCACATGCAAGCAAGATTTTACTGAAGATTATCCAAAAACGACTAGAACAGCACATCAGCAGAGAACTACCAGAAGTGCAGGCTGGGTTTAGAAGGGGTTGTGGTACTAGGGATATGGTAGCTGACGTTAGATGGATCTTAGCTGAAAGCAGAGAATACCAGAGGGATGTCTGTCTGTGTTTCATTGATTATGCAAAGGTGTTTGACTGTGTGGATCATAACAAACTGTGGCT
>NW_006399804.1:18186823-18203467 GCF_000299155.1 Elephantulus edwardii | reverse complement strand
AGGGTTATACCAGGCTGCTCCTTGGAGGCAAGGATTCTGGGGCTTCGTCTGACATACTTTGGTCATGTTGTGAGGAAGGACAGGTCCTCGGAGAGGGACATCATGCTTGGGAAGGTGGAGGGACGGTGCAGAAGGGGAAGACCCTCTATGAGGTGGATTGATTCAGTAACTGGGGTAATCGGGATGGGTGTCTCAGAGGCAGTGCAATTGGCACAGGACAGAGCAGGGTTTAGGGCTGTTGTACATAGGGTTGCTATGAGTCGCAAGCGACTCGACGGCACATAACAACAACAATTCAAATCTACTCCAAAAATTTCCAATATCCTTTGCCTTTCTATTTTTTCCCTCACTTTGTTGTTAAGTGACACGAAGTCAACTACTACCCAGTGATGCAATGAACAACAGACGGGAACCTCGCCCTGTCTTGCACTGTCCTCACAATCTCCGCCATGTCCATTATGGTAGCCAGCCCATCAATCAATCTCATTGGAAGTCTTCCTCTCTTTCACTGACTCTCTACCTTTACCAATGTGCTGCCTTTCTGTAAGGACTGGTTCTTCCTGAATATATTCTCTAATAAGTGACATATGTTCCCATCCTTGCCTCACAGGAGCATGCTGGCTGTACTTCCTTTGAGACAGATTGGTCGCAAAATGGCCTCTTCTGAATCCAGATTGAATTGCTGGAAATTTCCGTCAATGTACTGTTGTAGCCATTTTGAAATAATCTTCAGCAGGATTTTAACTGAGTGTGATGTTAATGATAATGTTCAATAATTTCCAGATTGTGCCCAATCATCTTTCTAAGGAACAGGAACCAAAATGGATCACTTCCAGTCAGTTGACCAGGTAGTTTTCTTCATCTTGGTTGGCAAAGCCTGATGAGCACATCCTGGCTTGCACCTCTTTCCTGAAACACATCAGTTGGTTTTCCATCAATTCCTGGGACCTTATTTCTTGCCAATGTTTTTGATGCAGCTTGGACTTCTTCCTTCAGCACTGTTGCTTCTTGATCAAATGCCACTTCCTGAATTGGCTCTTTGTCAACCAATTCTTTTAGGTACAGTGACTCTATGCATTCTTTCCATCTTCTGTTGAGGCTTCTTGCATCATTCAAGTTTTGCCCATAGACTACATCAGTTTTAAAACTCAAAGCAGTGGCTGCCACCTTCCAAGAGTTCAAGGTCTGAGAAAAGCAAATATATGCCAGGACCAGATGAACATTTGGCAGAACATTGATGATGGTGTCCAAAGTACCATCAGCCTACCAGGAAGCTGTGATGGCTTAGTGGCAAGGAGTTACACTGCCAACCAAAGGCAGGCAGATCGAATCCTGAAGATGCTTAGCAGGAGGAAAATGGGTAATCTTTTCCCATAAGATTTATAGTCTCTGCAAACCCACCGGAGGGTCAGATATGAGTTCATTCCAACTGGATAGGACATAACAGTAACAACACACGGGGATTATATGAGCTGCTGGAAAGCTTCATACCAGCCATGCCCCCCTGAAAAGATAACCTTTAAGAAAGTGCTCAGGATTTACCAAAAGTATATGTTGTCTATCCTAAACTCTATTTCCTTTGTTATGTTAGTGAGACAAGATGAGTGCAGGGTGCTCTTGAACTTTCTTTTTCATTGAAACGGAAAAGAAATTAAGCAACCCAATAGAGAAGGGAGATGAGAGATGTCAGGCCACATGATGATGGCTCAGGGCAAGTTAAATGAGACAAGCGCCTTCCTCCAGAGTTGACAGGGATATAAAGCATTGCTTTGGAGCCAGGCCTCTGAATTTAGACTTCTAAACTGGAAAAAGAAATGTGTTTGTTGAAGCCATCCATTTGTGGTCTTTCTGCTTCAGTAGGACTAGGTATCTAAGACAGAAGGGTTGGATGCATTTTTTCAGACACAGCACGAGCTGTTTCTGGGGCCATCTGATAAATATGAACAGCAGATTGTAGATGAGTGGTGGTGTGAGGAGTTAACAAGCTCAGCTGTTAGCTGAAAGGTTGGTGGTTCAAGTCTACCTGGAGGCATCATGGGGGGGAGGGGGGGAGGGGTGAGAATCATTCCAATCGACATCCCCAAATCAGCCACTGAAAACCCTCCAGCATACAATGATAGGGTCATGTATACTGGGAATCAACAGCAACTTGACAGGAGTGGCTAGATTAGATAAATCAGAATAAAGAGATGCTTACTATCTTGAATATGCATTTTTAAAAAGCCCATTAACGTTTTTTTCACAAGATTCCTTTAAAACGTTTGCAGCTTACTGCTCTAAAAATGTTTGTAGATTTTTTTCCCAAATCACATCTTGGGCAGTTCCTAAGTGATGAATGAGACCTATTCCTATGCCTGCCTTTAAGGCTCTAAGTGAAGTTTGTAGGTGAGTCAGAACAGGTGCATAGGTTCTGATTTAATCTTAAGAGCCAGAAAAGAATTAAGGACTTTAATGATTTAAAAGCTACGGATGTAACAGGTGAAGGAGATTGTGGTGAAGAATTCGATGCAAGCAGGAAGTGATTCCATCTTTCCAAAGCGAGAACAAATTTACTTAGCTTTAAGGGGCAAGCAGTTGTCTGCAAATTGGATGTTTCTAACTGGGGTACTGCCTGTATTATGCACAGCTAACAGCTTTGAAAACAAGATCTACAGATGCAGTTAATGGGTTTGTGTTAAATACCTCAATCATTAACATTTTCCCTAAAAATTAGCAAGTGCAATTAGCCCATATTAATGAAATAATATCCCTTGAGGATATTTGCTTTTTAATTTTTTTTTAAGTCAAACAGTATTTGAGTCACACAAAAAAGCAAAAATGCCTCTTAAAATCATTTCCATCTTAGACCAGGCATCAGTTAAAAACAGCTGAACTTATTTTTCCCTTCTTCCAATTCTGCAAAATTCACTCCCAGGTCTACTTTTAATGCCAAGTTTCAGAGCTGAGCAAATTTTTATGGTCTAGTTATAAACCCTAGAAAAACAAGGTTTATAGGAAATGTTGACACAACCTTAACTAAAGTGGTGCGAGCTGACACCTCTATATTTTCAATTTGGGGATTTCTACTGGGAAAATATAAACGCTAATTCAGCAAAGGAAGCCAACTATAATAAAAATGTTGTAGTCTTCCTGTTCACCCCATAAAGTTCTACTTCAAAAGATGCCAGTGCAACATTGAGGGGAATGGGAACGTGCACTGCTCAGGGCACCTGCAGATGGGGCGGCCTCCTGGTCACCTATAAACCTTCTTGGGAATGCATGACCTCATCATGAGTCATGGCTGCCCATAGCCTCCCAGCAGAAAGACAACTGAAGACTTCAGGACGCTATGGAAAAATGTCTACAGTTTTCTTGCCAGATACCTCCTATTCCATCCTCAGTAAGAGACAAAGGTGACTTCTTCACAGATCTGCAAAGCAAACATCTAAAACACAGAAAATCCAAGGAAGATGATTATGAGATTCAACGCGCAGCACTGAAGTTGATTTTGCATACGACAAGCTCAGGCTGCTGCCAGTAGCTGCCCTGGGCAGGCCCAGGTGTAAGGGCACGCCATAAACATGAGGAGAAAGAACCAACGACAATTCTGATTTCCCCAAGCCTGCTAAACAGCCCAGATTAGAAGCACATGTGCTCCACACTGCTGCTTTGATTTCCAAACCCCTCCTTTCTTGAAATGGGAGGAGGTGGGCGAAGGGGCGAAGTTTGAGTCTGGCCCAGAGATAAAGACTGACACACACAAATGGTCCAGAATGGGGGCAAAGCGATTAGAGCTGAAGTAAATGTTTTAAATCCTCAACTAGATAGACTAAACAGCATTGGCCTCAGAGTCAAGAGCCCCAGCTGTTTGCCCAGACTTTCCCATTTAGGAAATGTGACTCCAGGCTGTTTGGGAAGCCTCTGGTGGCTTGATTTGGTCATCTGTGGCATGGAGGGGTGGACCAGCCTCCGCGACAGGGTGCTGAGGAGGAAGGATACCTCAGAAAGTAGAATAAAAACTACAAGACAAATGTATCCTTTTGTGTGGATTTGTATTTCTTAGAAAACTCATCTTCAGGAAAAATAGAAATCTTTTTCAACTGAGGGACAAACCTATCAAGTTAAAGGGAATACTAATAAAACTCCTGCCTGATATATTTGCAATGGCTTTTATTTCATCTTAGAGCTGGTTTGGAGGGGCATTTACTGCTGACAACTTTGCTTTTGTGTTAAAACTAAGAGTCCATTAAAAAGGCCATTTGGGCTCCACCCCAATTACCATCACAGATGTTGAGCCTTGTCCAGCTCACAGGAGACCAGTAAGTTACATATCTTCAGGAGTAGAAAGTATTTTTTATAATTATTTTCTCCCCTCCCACGTTTCTAAGTCTGCTGGCAGTGTTTTCCCAGAGCGTTCTCAAAAGCTTTCTTAAGAAATCATTGTAGCACTGGCAAAAGAAAACGAGTTTACTTTCAGGCTAATGCTTAACTTCTGTAGTCCTGGGTTTTTCCAGCTTTAGAAGGAAGACAGTGAGTTTCTGGATGTACCTGTCAAGACTAAATGATTGTTCATTTCCTGTGAATTGGGAATAACGTAATAACATACAGCTGGGGAGCTAGGCTCTGTTTCTTGCTTTTCCCCTTTTTCAGAAGCTATGTCCTTTACCAGCTGGGAAATATTAAGGAATAAATGTGCTGAAAAACTTAGGCAAAATGGAAAAAAAAATAATCCCACAACATTCTAGATAGCAATCAGTATGGTGGTTTTACCTGTTCAGACCTGAAAATAATTTAATAGCAAAGGTATATACGAAGGTTAATTTCATTTAAAATGAATTCTTGGGGGGAAAGAAAGGAAGAATTTACAAGACATGAAAAATCTTTTTTTCTGGAATTGAGTTGATTAGAATTAACCTTGCTCAAATTATGCATGCTGGTGAGTACAGGAGTCGGAGAGAAATGATTGAAAATAATAAAGCATTTTCACACAAGAGAAGCAGATTAGTAAGAATCCATGTCTTGCTAATGCAGCCATTACCTGGAATGGAATTTTTAAAAAAGCATAAATTCAATGTGGAGTTTGAAGCTAGAATTCAGCAAAATGTAATGCCAGGCACTTATTTTAAATGCATGCTTATATCTTTTAGTATAATAAATTTTATCCAAAGTTTCCTTGGCCATTATATTATATATTGTGATGGCATCGGACACTGGACACTGAGATAGAGCCAAAGTTTTACTTCAGGTGGCTCTCGTTCCAAGTCATCATCACAATTAATTGGCGAAAGGAGGTGGATTGAGGCAAAAGAGATGCATTGATTTATTCAAGTCTCCAATTTCTCCTAAAGGAAATAAAGGAGAGGCGAAGGCTCAGTGGAAGTTTCTGCTTATGCAATCTTCCAGCCAGCCATTACCCATTGGGCTAGTCCTGTGCCAGGGAAGATAAAAATATTTGGGATCTGAAGTATGCTACAAAGCTATACTTTATCACCATAAGCAGCGGTGGTTCTCAACTTTGAGTATTAACCAGTTGTCATCAGGTGATTCTAGCTCACATCTACCCCATGTGTGTCATAGTACATCAGCACTCTGTGGAGTCTTCAGCTTCTGATTTTTCAGTGGTGGATTACTAGATTTTTCTTAGTCACCTGTGAGTGGATTTGAACCTCTAACTGTTCAGATAACAGCTGAACAAGTTAATTGTTGACACCACTTAGGGCCTTCTTAACCCTAAATGGGCATCAGAATTGTTGTTATTGTTATGTGCCGTCGAGTTGATTGTGACTCATAGCGGCTCTATGTAACACAGGCCTAAACTCTGCTCTGTCCTTTGCCAATCTCACTGCCTCTGACACATCCATTCTGATTACCCCACTGAATTAATCCACCTCATAGAGGGCCTTCCCTGTGCTGTCCCTCCACCCTACCAAGCATGATGTCCTTCTCCAAGGACCGGTCTCTCCTCACAACATGTTCAAAGTATGTTAGACAGAGCCTCAGAATCCTTGTCTCCAGGGAACCATCTGGTTTAACCCTCTCCAGGATGAATCTGTTTGTTTTTCTAGCAGTCCTTGGTACCCTCAATACTATTCTCCAGCACCACAGCTCAAAGGCATCAATTCTCCTTCTTTCCTCCTTGGTCATGGTCCAACTCTCTGATGCATAACAAGTGATAGCAAAGACCATGGTCTGTATCAGATGCACCTTAGTCTCCAGAGAGACCCCATTGCCCTTCAGTAGTTTGGAGAGGTCCCTAACAGCAGACTTTCCTATGGCAATACACCTTTTAATTTTCTGGCTAATGGTGCTGAGAGAGTGTTGACTGTGGAGCCAAGCAAACTAAAGCTGTGAACAATCTCAATCTCTTCACCATCCATCCTGATGCTGCCAATTGGTCCAGTGGTGAGAATCTTTGTCCTCTTGACATTGCACCTCAATTGAGGCATCAGAATTAGTGGCACAAATTTTTTAAAGTAAAAACTGTTGCTTGTCATCCTAAACCTGGGGTAAGCTTGAACATTACATCTCTGTGTTTAAAAGCATGCTACAAAGGTTTGGCAGATATTTCTACATCCATGTTAATGTTACCATGAAGTGAGTGTCCTGACTTTGGTTTCCCTTGTACAGTCAAAGACATGAGCTGGGTGGAGGACAACAGGAAGGTCTGTACCACCATGGAGGCACCAGAAAGTATACGGTGGCTCTTAAAAAAAACAACTGTGGTTCAGTGTGCACCAAGTATGGTATGGTCACAGCCCTAGAAACATCAATGATGCCGAGATCAAGGCTGTCCAACTTGCTGAGAAAGAAAGCAAGGAGGCAGGAACAAAAATGAAAGTAAGGGTAGTTTATTAGCAAAAGTATATTTCCGGGAGAGGAGCAGGTCACAGTTTGCGGAAAGGACAGTAGTAGAAAGGACAACAGGGTATGAGGGCATAAGTGCTTACAGAGACAGTCTACTTCCTCCTGGGGCAGGATTATGCGACATGGGTGAGTAATAGTTAGGATAATGGAATGATGTTGTTTATAATGGAATGAGGTTCCAACTCCCATTTTTTATTCCTGGTAGAACCTCCAAGACTATGGCCCTTAGTCACTCTTGGAACCTGGAACAAGGCTCATCCCCATGGCTCAACTTTCAGCTAATTAATAAGCCTATAAGGTGACTAGTAACACCTGGGAGGCACCCACTCCTTAGAATAACAGAATCACATAAGGTCAAAAGAGCAGCATTTGCCCAAGGGTAAAGTTCTGAAGATAAAAAGGGGTAGGATAGAAGAATTAAGGAAAATGAGAATTATGGAGGGAGTAGAAAAAATGTTATTACGTTGTGAGTATTATAACTAATGATATAAAACAAAAATAATTACAGATTATTAAATGGTACATTGACAGAGAACTACCAGAAATACAAGCTGAGTTTAGAGGAGGATATGGCACTAGAAACATTATCACCAATGTCAGATGGATCTTGGCTGAAAGCAGAGAGTACCAGAGGAATGTCTATCTGTGTTTGTTTCATTGACTATGCAAAGGCATTTGACTGTGTGGATCACAACAAACTGTGGTTGACTCTCAGAAGAATGGGAATCCCTGATTGTGTTCATGTGAAACCTATACTTGGACCAGGAGGCATCCATCAGAACAAAGTAAGAAAACAAAAAACAAAAATCAGGAAAGGAGTGTGTCAGGGATGTGTCCTGCCTCTATATCTTTTCAATCTGCATGTGGAACAATCCATTCGGGAGCACATTTCTGAGGAGGAATGTGGCATCAAAATTGGAGGAAGACTCATCATCTCCCTGTGTTATGTTGACGACACAACTTTTCTTGACCAAACTGAGGAACATCTGAAGTATTTGCTGCAGAAAGTCAAGGATGCAGCCTTCAAAATGGATTGAAACACAACATCAAGAAGACAAAGATTGTCACTACTGGTCCAATTGGCAGCACTATGATAGATGGAGAAATTGAGGTTAACAATTTCAGCTTGATTCAATATTACAAGCCAGGAATTCAAAATTCAAACTGCAGCAGGTAAGTCTATCATGGACCTCTCTAAGGGGTGCCTGATTCAGACCATGGTTTTCATAATTATTTGCTATGCATCAGACAGCTGGAGAATGACTAAAGATGACAGAAGAAGAATTAATGTTTTTGAGTTGTGGTACTGGAGAAGCGCATTGAACATACCATGGACCACAGGAGAACAAACAGGTCTGTCTTGGAGAGGGTGAAACCAAGTTTGTCCTTGGAGACAAAGATTTTGAAACTATCTCACGTACTTTGGGAATGTAGCCAAGAGGGATCAGTTCTTAGAGAAAGACATCATGCTCCAATAAGATGGATTGATATGGTAACTGGGGTAATGAGGGGGAATTGTGTTGGAGTCAGTAAGATTGGCTCAGAATAGGGCAGGGTTCAGAATTATTATACATAGGGTCGTTTATGAGTTGTGAGTAACTCAATGGCACATAACAACAACAAAACAACCTACACACCCCCCTTTAACCCACAACTGAAAAGTATATGCAATCTATATGGCAGTTGGAAATAAATTAAAATCTGATTTGGCAATGTTATGGTGTATCTTCACCACTCCTTCCCTTGGCTTGCATCCAAAGAAAGAGCTGCTTGTCCTGAAGCATTTCAGATGAACATAGACAAATGATGATGACAATAATGGGATAATATCTAATGATGTTATGACTGTTTTGTAATTTTCCTGTTATGATAAAGCATTAGACCTGCACTATGTCATTTGTTTCCCCTTCTTCCCTCCCTATGAGGTAACAAGTGCAAGAATCATTGTCCCATTTTACAGATAAGACAATATATTGTTAGTATCACTGAGTTGGCTTCAACTGTTAGCGATCCTATGCACTACCCTGTCCTGCACGATTCTCACAATCCTTGATATATCTTATCTAAGTTCGTTGTTACAATCACTGTGTCAATCCATGTTTTGGGGAGTATTCCTCTTTTTCACTGACCCTCTAAAACAGGTGAGATAGCTTCCAGCTTCGCAGCCACACCAGTCATCACAGTATGATGAAATGACAAACAAATAATGTAAGAATACATGCCTCTCCTTAGAAAAACTTTGTCATCAAGTTGATTCTAACTCATTGCAACCTTTTAGAGCACTGTAGATCTGCTCCATTGGGTTTCAGAGGCTGTAAACATTTATGGAATTAGATTACTGCAAATTTTTCACTGACATTAGCCAGTGAGTTCAAAGTACCACATTTAGGTTACCAACCAAGTGTTTCATCATTATGGCACCAGGAATCTGGATTCTGCTATATCAACTAGCTGTGTGATAGAGTAGGGATCAAACCGATTGCACGTTTTGGTTTGTTTGTTTGTTTTGGATGCAATTAGTTGGGCGCAACAACTGTTTTAGAAAATACTCAGCACGCGGCTTGACTTGTGGGTGCTTTTCTGTTCATGTAGCATAGGTAAGGGGTAAATTTCTCACCTTCCATGATCTAGGTTTAATTGTTGGTGAATACAGCTCATGTAAAGCTACCACTCACTCAAATATGTTTCAGTAGAGTTTCTGGGCTAACACCAACTAGGAAAACTTTTCTACCTCTGAAAAATCAGGCAATGAAAACCAATAGGTCATCTCAGCCTGCCCTACAACCACTCCTGGGCATGGCACAGGGGAGGCAGCAGTACATGGGGTTGCCATGAGTCAGAGGCGGCTAACAATCATCAAAGAAGCTGAATGTTTAGCTCCTAAAGGGTTTGCAAATAGAAAGATAATTTGGGTTTTTTGGATTGTTATTGTTGTTATGTGCCATCAAGTCAGAATTGACTGCTGGCTCTTCAGGAGGTTTTCAGAGGCTGTAAATTGCATGGGAGGAGATTGCCCAGCTTTCCACTGTGGAACAGCTGGTAGACTCACACCACCTGCCTTTAGGTTGATATCACAACTCTTTATGATTAAGCTACACCTCTTTACACTAAACCACCAGATTGACTTTTTTTTTTAGCTTTAAAGAATTGATTTCTATCCCAGCACATATAGTAGATTTTGGGTTTCCCCTTTCAAAGCCATGCTTTCCTTAAGCCAGCACATAGGTCTCTCGTATCAATACTGTTGCTTTGCACCTTTCAGTAGAGCAGAGATTGAAGAAAAATGAAGCACTACTTGACATTACCCTGCAGGTTTCCGTAGGCCGTCCTCTTGGAGCCGGCAGCCAGAGTGAACTATCTCCCTGTCATCTTCCCTCACATCACTAAAAGCAAATGGTCCCTGGGTTAAGGATGGAGGAACAGCTAAGAAATCTTCCAGTCATGTAAGGTTTAATTCCGTTCCCCCCTGAGTAAGCTCTCAGTAACCTTGGTCTTATGACTCAATTGTTCTGATGGAAAGAAATCATGATCACAGCACCGGGGGTTGATGGAAGTTTAGAGCTGGAAGTTACCCTCCTCTGGGGAAGATTCTGTTTGGGATAGATTTCAGGATAAAGATATTACAGAGCATGGTACAGGAGACTGTGCTTACAATTTGTCTAAATAATGATATTTCACATTTTAATTTCACAAGTCAATATAAAAACTAATTCCAAATAAGATCATGGGGTTTGTTTTTTTAAAGTGTGTAATGTTATGTCAAGTACTACTATGTTTAAAAATACAGTGTTAAAATGCAGCAAACCAATATTCTAGCAATTCTAATAGCCATAGATCAATAAAATATACTTACAATAAAATATATTGCTTGCCCAGTAATGCAAACATATTTATGCAAACTAACTCATGGTAGGGGTTTTTTTATAATAATCTGAACATTTTGATTTTATCATATTCTGTCTTTTACACTTGTGTGTTTGTGTTTACATTACACCTGAGTTTCACAAGAACCCACTGAGAAATATCTTGGTTTTTTTTCTTCTTTCTTTTTTACGTGTACCGTCAAATCAGATCTGACAGGTACACGAGGAGATTGCCCCCTCCTTCTCCAGCAGAGCATCTGGTGGATTTGAACCGCTTATCTCTAGGATTACGGTACAGCGTCTTGCCACTAGGCCACCAGAGCTCCCTGAGAAATAGCATTTTATGAGTAATGTTATGTGTCATCGAGTCGCATGCAACTTGGTCATCCTGTGTACAACAACCCTGAAACCTGCTCTATCCATGCCAAATTTACTGCCTCTGACATATCTACCCTTATTACCCCAGTCACTGGATCAATCCATCTCATATGGTCTTCCTCTCTTTCTCTGTCCCTCCACTCTTCCAAGCATGATGTCCCTCTCCAAGGACTGTTCCCTCTCCAAGGACTGGTCCCTCCTTGCAACATGTCCAAAGTATGTCAGACAGAGCCTCAGAATCCTTGCCTCCAAGGAGCAGCCTGGTTTCACCCTTTGTGCAATGGTTAAGCACTCGACTACTAGCAGAAATGTGAGCATTTCATCTCTATCTACTACTTCACAGGACAAAGATGTGTCAGTCTGTGTCCATAAAGACTGATAGTCTTGGAATCCCTATGGGACAGTTCTACTCTGTCCCGTAGGGTTGCTTGGTGTGGAAGTTTATAAATAGTTGAATACATGTAACATTGGTGAGGTTTTTGTTTGTTTTTTTAGCCAGGTGTTTAAAGAGTTTTCTGGCATATAAATGACCAGCTGACTGGTGACTGCCTAGGGTGTTAGGTTGACAAAGCTGAACGTGGGCCCAGTAACACACCATGACCAATTCCTGATGTTTGTCTTAGGCCTTGGAGTCTCAGGTGGTGTACACTGTTAAACATTCAACTACTAGCTAACCTACCCAGCTGAAAGCCCTACAGAGGATAGTTCTAACCTGCAACACACAAAGCTGTCACAATTTGGAACTGACTCCTTGGGAACTCAGCAAAGAAAATGATGGCTTACTCACCTCAGGCTTATTATCTCTGTTGTAGATAAAATGCCCATTTCATTATGACTTAAAAACTGTTGAGAATGTATATTCTTAGGTTGGCATAGTTTCTGCCACAGCAAAGGCTCAACAAATCATTCTAAATAGGTATAGATTTCAAATCAAAGCATCATGAAAGGCACCTGGAAGATATCTGGGTGTCTAAAAGAGTAAGGGTTTTCTTTTTCTCAATATACTACATTGTTGACTTTAAATTCTGAAGCTGAGTTTTTCATTATTATGGTAGTGAAAGCTAGTCAGGTTCATCCAATTACATAAGCAGTTTCCTTCTTGAATTCCATCAGTTCTTGGGCACATTGCAAACCGGTCACTATCATTAATGTGAGTTTCATTGCACTCAAAGAAAATGTCATTATCTACAGTTGCAATTATGGTGCCTAAAGGAAAGTCATAAAGCTCATAACACTTCCATGTTCTGTCTTAAGATATTGGTGAGGACAAGATTCTACTAAGGCCATTTGTTTCTTGTTAAAAATAATATAATTATAAAAACAAAGTCTATGGGGATTATATCTCTGAAGAAATCATGAGTTTGGCATCCACTTCCTAAATAACATGCCTCTGGAAATTCTATGAACTTTGATAAACGTTGATAGTTGTAGAGGGGCTTCAGGTCTTTTGTTCATAGGATCACTATGAGTTGTGCTCAATTCAAAGGCAATCAATAACAATGTTGAAAAAAGTATTGAATAATTCTCCTCTTGATCAGAGTTTTATTAAGTCCCTAAATTCATTTCAGATCAATGTATACATTCTCCAATTATACTATAAATAGTAACTATGGAGTTCTAATCAATTGTACTGCCAACCCACAGGCACCTGATTCAAATCCACCAGCTTCTCCATGAGAGAAAGATGGACAATCTCCTTCCATGCAATTTACAGCCTCTGAAAATCCACTGGAGAGTCAGCCTTGAGTCAGTTATGACTCTATGAAATAAACAACAACAAAGCTACATCCATACATGTATCTTCAGCATGTTTTCTACCAAGAAAGTATCATTTTAGATTATTTTCATCATATATTTGTTAGTTGCAGGTTATTTTTCAGATGGATGGTCTCTGTTTACTATCTGTTAAGGGAGTCCATAGAAACATAGGTTAGGTTGACTAGGAATAATCTGAGTTCTGATCATTTTAAAAACATAGGTAGTTGGGTAGTTATTGACAAATCCTCCCCGAACTTATTCTATCCCACTATGCCTAAGGGAGCAAATCCATTCTCAGAGATTCTCAGAAGCAAATCCTCAGTCCCATCTAAACACAGTGATCAGGCATCTTGTCATCTCCTCCAGGTTCATGTGAGCTCAAGCTGAAGTCTCTTTTTATTTTTGCTACCTCTATGATACTGAATGATGCTGCTATGAACGTTGGTGTACAGACCTCCCTTTGTGTCTCAGTTCTAATTTCCTTAGGGTATAAGGAATAGTTGAATAGCTGGCTCATATAAAATTTCTAGTTCAACTTTTTGAGGAAACATCAAACTGTCTTCCAGAGTAATTGTACCCTTTTACAATCCCACCAACAGTGTATAAGAGTTCCCATCTATTCCACGTCCTCTCCAATATTTATTGCTTGCTGCCTTGCTAAACTAAGCCACTGGGATAAGATAGTATTTCACTGTAGTTTTGATTTGCATCTCTCCTATTACCAGTGATTTTGAGCAATTCTTCATGAGTCTGTTGGCTATCCTAATGTCTTCCTCTAGGAAAATTCTTTTCATGTCTTTTGCCCATTTTGTAATTGGATTATCAGTCTTTTTCTTCTGGAGGCCCAGGAGTATTCTGTAAACCTTTGTTAGGAAACCCTTGTCTGAGATGATATTGCAAAATGTTTATTCCCAGTTAGTAGGTTTTCTTTTCACTTTGTTGGAAAATATTTTTGATGAGCACAGGGATTTAATCTTTAGAAAGTCCCATTCATTAATTTTTTTAATTAATTTCAATGAACATTTACAGAGATTTTGGATTTCCATTCATTCATTGTTACACTTTTCTCCCTATCCACCCCACCCGCACCCCCAATTTGCTCTTCTCTTTGACAAGTAAAAGAAAAATTTCTTCATTGTTATACAATCCCCACTCCACTCTGCAACCCCCACCTCCACACCAGTATAGGCACACCCATGTTTCTTTGTTCACAATAGCAACGAGTTGGAAACAACCTAAGTGCCCAGCAACAAATGAATGGATGGAGAAGCTGTGGTATATTCTTCACACAATGCTGCATTGAAACACTATGCTGCATTGAAAAATAAGGAACTCATGCAATATTATTCAAAATGGGTGACCCTGGAGGACATTATGCTGAGTGAAGTATCTTAGTCACAAAAGGAAAAACACTGCATAGTGCCACTGCTGTAGAATGGGACTGACATCAGGGTTAGGGTAAGAATGAGAAAAACTGGATAAATTATGTATACTGCATTGAAACAGATGAGGTAGAGAACAGTTTGAAAGCAATATATTATAGAGCATTACCATTCATTAATTTTGTTCTCTCTAGACTGTGCATTTCTGGCTATATTTGTCTGTCTCTTTTATACCATTGACTAAGCCCTCTAAGCTTGATCCCTGTTTGTCTGTTAGGAACTTTATGGTTTGGAGCTTTACTCCCAGGTCTCTGATCCACCTTGAGTTGATTTTTGTGCATGATGTAAGATTAAATGTAGATTCTGCTTCAGAATTCTGCAGGTAAGCAGTCCAGTTTTGCCAGCACAATTAGTTGAAGAGGTTGTCATTTCTGCATTTGATAGGTTTTATTTCCTTGTCGAATATCAGTTGACATAGATAGCTGGGTCCATTTCTAGGTTCTTGATCCCATTCCATTGGTCTATGTGCCTGTTATTGTGCCAGTATCATGCTGTTTTGGTTACTACCACTGTGCAGTAGATTTGGAGGTCTGGGAGTGCTATATCTCACTTCATTTTTGTTTTTCATAAATGCTTTGCTTATTTAGGGTCTCTTTCCTTTCCAAATAAGCTTGAAAATGCCCCTTTAGATCTCCTTGGAAAATAAATTTGGAATCTGTATTGAGATTGCATTGAACATGTAGATTGTGTCTGGTAGGACTAGCATTTTCACAATATTGAGTCTTCCTATCTATGAATAGGGAACATTCCCCCCCCACCCCCCATACTGGGATTGCATTGAACATGTAGATTTTGTCTGATAGGATTGTCATTTTCACAATATTGAGTCTTCCTATCCATGAACAGGGAACATTTTTTCCCCTATTTCTTTAGGTCTTTTATTGTGTCTCACAGAAAGATTCTATAGCTTTCTTTGTAGAGGTCTTTTGTATCTCTAGTTAGGTTCACTCCCAAGTATCTCAATTTGTGGTTGGCTATTATAAATGGTATTGCTTTCTTGATTTCCTTTTCTGAGTTCTCTTTATTATTGTAGAGGAATCCCACTGATTTTTGGATATTGATCTGATATCTTGCAGCTCTATTAAACTGATATAGTAACTCTGGTAGTTTTTTGTTGAGTCATTGGGGTTTCTGTGTACACTATCACATCATCTTCATATAGTGACAGTTTTATTTCCTTCTTTTGTTGTATTGCCCTAGCAAGTGCTTCCAGTACAATACTGAATACAAGTGGTAACAATGGGCATCCTTGTCTGCTCTCTGTTCACAAGGAAAATGCTTTTAGTCTTCATTAAGAATGATAATGGCTTTTGGCTTTGCATATATACTTTTCACTATGTTGGGGAAATGCCCTTCTATTCCAATTCTGCTAAGTGTCTTAATCAGGAAAGGGTGTTGGATTTTGTCAAATGCCTTTTCTGCATCAATTGCTAGGATCATATGATTCTTGTTATTTGCTTTGTTAATGTGATGAATTATGTCGATTGTTTTTCTTATGTAGAACCATCCTTGCATACCTGCTATGAATCTCACTTGGTTGTGGTGAATTAGTTATTTATTTATTTTTTATGTGCTTTTGGATTCTATTGGCTAGGATTTTTTTAAGGATTTTTGCATCTTTGTTCATGAGATATATTGCTCTGAGTGGCAATGTCTCACCTCCTGTGCTTTCTCCCCTGAAGCTTAATGTTTTCCTTTGTCTCTGGAATGTCACAAAATCAGTACCGCCAACTTACACAGATTGTATGAAAGGGGATTTCAAGTCAGCATTCTCTGTCGCTCAGAAAGTGTTTATCTAGCTTGTGGCTCTGTGTCCCATACTCTCTTGTCCTATTTTGTCCCTGGGATGGCCCAATAACTGTGGGGGTAAGGGTCTTCAAATGGAGGACCTATCCCTGAGGAAGTGTCAGTCTATCCTTCTATTTTTACAATAATGGTCTTATGAGGTATTTGTCCTTATGAAACTAAATTAATACAGTCAGTATAATGTTCTTAAGTCTCTCCCGTATGCAGTATATTTAGTTATGCAGTATATTTAGAAATTTTTGCTCCTGAGTGCTGCATAGTATTCCATTGGATGAATGTATCACAATTTCTCAATTTATTCAGTTGTGGTTGGACATTAGGTCTGTTTCTGTGTTTTTGAAATGGTGAATAATGGTGCTATGAATATTGGTATACAGATCTCTGTTTGTGTCTCAGTTCTGATTTCCTTGTGGTATATTTCTAGTAGTGGAATACCTGGGTCATAAAGAGATTCTATGTTCAGCTTTTTAAGGAAATGCCAAACTGCTTTCCAGAGTAGTTGTACCATTTTACAATCCCACCAGCAGTGTATGAGAGTTGAATCTGAGACCTGG